>NW_028261386.1:26383708-26983708 GCF_051295495.1 Thamnophis sirtalis | reverse complement strand
AAGCCATAATCATCACAATTATGACACATCATGGCTTGAACTATCTTGCTTTGCATGTAATGAGTCTATCTCATATATTAGTTTCACCTTTTAAGTTCCATTACTGAAATAAATGAACTTTTGCACGATATTCTAATTTTTTGAGTTTCGCCTGTATTTTAATGGACCACTGTGGCTTACATGTGTTATGCAGCTCAATATTCACATTACAAAAAGCAAGAGCAGGATACATACATGCATATGCCTTGCTTCAATTCTGTTTTTAGAAAATGAGAAAATGGGGAAAGATATTATTTGGACTCATTTGAAACAGTCAAGGAGAAACTTCATTTTGTTAAGGCGTGTTTCTTTTTTGTCTCGGTATTTGAGTATTGCTTTTAATCACTTGGTGAGCAATATTGCAGCATGGTAAGACGTGTAATGCTTCAAACTGATGTATTAATAGATTGCATCCCATCATAAACTTTACATGGGGAGGAAAAATCTGTTCATATAACTTAAACTACCTGATTCCAAGGGTGAGATCATTTCATCATCAGACTGGAAATAGATGCTGTGATTATAATGCCACCTTCTCTAGTTTTGATGGAGATGCTTGTAGGGCCATGAGCTGAAAAAAAGAGGAAGTATTAGCAAAATACTTTTGAATTTCTACATATAGCCTCCATAAATGTTCCACCCAGCAAAATGAGAGATGATTCTTTAACGCTAAAAGGAAGCACTCAATCTGAGATTATAAAATCCCTAATCCTGGAATCAATGAGATGGGGGGGGGGGGAACAGGGCCACATCTGAAACTTATTTTTTAAAAATAGTTTCAAATGCCTTTTTCTTTTTTAAAGTGCGAGTCCAAGAAAGGATAATATTTGTAGCTCAGGGTCGAAATCAGGGGTCCTTGGTGTTCTCGGAGGTTGCTTATTTTCTTGCAGATGTTTCATTACCCAAACTATGATGATGTTACCTAGTTTGGATAATGAAAGGTCTGCAAAAAACCAACCAAACTTAAGAGAGCACCAAGGATCCTGCAAAGTAGTGATTACTAGCCAGATGGAGTGAGAAGTTATAATAGAGCCCTGCCAAATTACATAGACCCTAGTAAAATGACAGAGAGAGAGAGTGGGGGAGGGAGGGAGAGAGAGAGGGAGGGAGAGAGGGAGGGAGGGAGAGAGAGAGAGGAAAAAGAAAGAAAGAAAAGGAAAGAGGTATGTTTATTGCTTTTTCTCTTCAAACCTGGAGCCACTCATCAAAATGAATGCAATTCTAACCTCAGAAAGGAATTCTTACAGTATATAAAGTGCCAGCAATCCTACATGCTTCCAGCAGTCTCCTGGTAAGCAGGGACTTATTCCTTACCAAGAGCACTTCACATTACACTATTGTCTCAAAATGGGATATGGTCATCAGATGGGTAGCTTTAAAAGCTGGCTGGGGAAGAATTAATGGAAGGAAGTTAATTTTTTAAGTCATTGGAGTGAAGTAGAATTTAGAGTTCAAAACAAGTGCATTTTTGAATACCAGATGCTGCAGGGAAAACCTAGGAAAATGATTACTAGCTTAGGTTTTTTTTTTCCTATTGGTCCTCCTAAAAACATTTGGGAATGTAATGTTGTGCTGCTGAATTGGAACTGGAGAGACCTAAGTTCAGATTTATCCTCAATTATTAAAGTTCGCTGGGTGACTTAAGGTCAGGCACTCTCTTAATATTAAATTGCCTCAAAGAGTTGTGTGAAAAAGTTGAAGGAACATTATATGTCATCAGTGGTGGGATTCAATGTTTTTTACTACTGGTTCTGTGTGTGTGCCTTGGTGGGTGTAGCAGGGGAAGGATACAGCAAAATCACCATTTTCTCCCCATCCCACCAACCTGCTTTCCAGCTCCGTTCTCCTATGCAGGGCAACAAAAGAAGACGCAGCCGACCATCTGGGACTCGGGAGGCAGTGAATAGATTGGAGGGAGGGCCAGCCAGAGGTGGTATTTGCCAGTTCTCCGAATTACTCCAAATTTCTGCTACCGGTTCTCCAGAACTGGTCAGAACTGGTGGTACCACAGAGTACCACCTCTGTGTGAAGCTCTTGAATGACAGGCAAGCAAGCAATCTAGCAAATTAATGAATAAAATGAACGACACTGGACAATCATTGTTTCAGTTTAGCAATACATTCTTCTTATTTAAAAGTGTTACAGTAACTGAGGATAAAGAGAACAAAACATGATAAAGAAAAAACAACAAATACATTCATTGAAGCACATTCTTTTATTTTCATGCAGTTTGATTGGATAGCGTTTTGCATACGCGGTTTCTGGAAGGAGGAAAGCTTCTTTCATTCAATAGAATTTGTATTGGGGGTTGTCGAAACAACATAATTTTCAACATGAAATATTCCCATGCTTTTTCATCACTGCTTCCATGTTTTTCTTACTATAAGGGCTTTTGATTGAATGCCAGAAACTGTCTGTCTGAAGCACTCCAGGTCACGCAAGCAGAGGATAAGTTGCATTCATTTATTCTTCTTCTTACATCTCTTTAATTAAGGAAACTTTCTTAGAAACCCAGAAAACATCAGAGAAGATTTTATGCTTTAGCAGACTTCAGAGATCAACACTGTATCTCTGTGGAGTTGGAAGTATTATTTTTCTATCCCTGTATATGTTTACATTCCCAAATAATATTTTACTATGCAAGAAGCTTGCTAGTTACCCAAGCTATCAGAAACTAAACACAAGTACTGAACATGGGATGGAATCCAGCAATGCCATCTTTCTCCTCATTGTCCATGTAATTCTTCTGTCAACCATCCCAAGTTTTACCTTGTGCCCTTTATCAGCCTCTTCCCTCCCACTTTCAACCTCTCTGTTTTTATTTTATTAGAGTACAAAAAAGTCTTCTCACCCTGAAGGCAGAAAATTCTTGACAGTAAGAGGCTTTATCTCCCTGGGAAAAGTTTGATGCTATTGGACTTCAGCTGGTGAAAAGCTGATCCTTATAAGAAAGCGGGGGGGAGGGGGGGGAGAGAGAAATCAGTACAGGAAAAAAAATCTAAAAATAAAAACCATGTTCTAAAGCCACAAAGACACAGAAATGGCCTGACAGCATGGATTAACTTTGATCTAATCTGACATTTTGCTTTTACCAGCAACCTCTTAGAAAGAAAACAAGGATAGCTACCAAACTAAGTGTCAGCCTCTGTTTCGCTACTTGCTTTTCGGCTGTCATTGAAATGGGGAGGGGGAGGCATGGTATTTGGGAAGGGAAGTTTTTAGTACAGGAGAGATTATAAAAAGGGAACTTTGTTCTCACCATCTACTGTGCATGCTGGAGAAAGTGGATGGGCCCGCCAAGGCCAACTGTCCTGCATACCAAACTGATGATGTTTTTTGAAGATGGAACTCACATGACACCCGAGGGATTTGCAGATTGGACTAGGGATGAGGTTACTAGGGGGAGGGGGTTGGGTCACATAGTGATATCTATCATTACACGCGCTTTTGCCTCAGATCTTGCTTTGCTTAGCTGCTATCTTTTCAAAACCAGTAAAAGTACTCTTAATTCTGCGAAATGGAGTTAAGTGGTTTCTTTCTTGGTTGCTGAGGGAAGCTGGATTGATACTAAGCATGTTTAGCGTTTCATGAAAGGCTGCCTTTGAAATGTGATCCTATGTAATCAGATTTAGCATTTGTTCAATCTGCAACCCAGTCATCAGACTCTTCAGCAGCCTCCTAGAACTAGAAGTGATTCTTTTCAAGGAAGTTTCTCACAAAGTTCTCCTTAGCGAGATTCATTAATATCGTGGGTGTTACGTATAGGGGTTCGTTGTTAAATTTACATGTTTTCACATGCTCACCGGGGATTGGTTGCCCAAACCCCAGGAAGTTTAAACAACTGTCATTGGCTGGCTGCTCTGCCGGATCTCCTTAAAAGGTGAACTCCAGCAGCCCAGCCGGCAGAGCGCAGTCACTTACTCTTGCAGTAAAAAGTGCTGAAACTCACTCATGCCTTTCGCCTGCTGTTTCTCACCGATCTAACATTGGGATTAAAGTATTCCAGCAACTGAAATATTTTCAGTTTAGAATTAATATATATCCATGTATGCGAATATGGAGAGTTTCTAATTCCCCCCCCCCATATCCTGTTTGTAATCTACTGTGTAATGAAGTCCCTTCACTGACAATGGGGAGGATTTCAACTGGTTATTTACAAAAAAGTCCTCAGAAACTTTATCAGTCTGACAGTCAACTCTCATATTGGTTTTATAACGATGCTCAAGAAAAATACAGAACTAAAACAAATTAAAGACATTTTTCTAAAATAAGGTTGGCGGATAATAACCCTCCAAGGTCTCTTCCAACTCTGCTATTGTATTGTATTGTATGGAAGAGCAGGCAAAGATAAAACATGAAGAGATTCCCAGGCACCAGTAAACATTATTCTACTGCTGGCCTGACATGTTTTGAAAAATATATAAAAATATATCCTCACAAGGGAATTTAATGTGCATTGTTCAGATAGCTTCAGGAACAGCTTTTGGGAAATGCATATAAACTGCCCTCAGTAAAAGCTCCAAAGTTCTAGTGATGGGGAAAGAGTGGGATGATGTAAATGAGGCAACAGGAACAGCAATTAAATTCAAAACCTTTGGTGGCCACTAGGTGGCAGACATCCAACAAATGTAAATGATACACTGAATATTATTTGTAGGCAGTATTGCAATCATCATTATCTAGAATTTTATTAAGGTGTTTGGGTAGCATAGAACAGTGTGAAATGGTGAGGACTGGTTTTGTTATTAATTCATTAAATCTAGCATTAAGATATGTCTAAATGTCTATAGATTCCTGTCCCTGTGATTAGATAGTGTAGTATTTCAGATTATATACTGTATATAGGAGGAGCAGCATATGTAGGGAGATGATACAGATGTTAAAATAATAGTCACAGCAAAACAATCAAAGTCTCATCCCTTTGTATGGGCATGTAATATAACATGGCCATTCAAAATTACAACATCACTGAAGAAATGGATTTATGACCAGTTTTCACACTTAAGACATTAGTTACGTGATAAACATTCAGGCACTTGGCAACTGGCACGTATTTATGACAATCGCACTGTCCCAGGATCACGTTTGTAATTTTCCCAACCAGCTTCTAACAAACAAAGTCAATGGGGAAAGCCAGATTCACTAAATAACTGCAGTGATTCATTTAACCACTGTGGCAAAAAGGGGAACAACTCAATTAACAAGTACCTTGCTTGGCCATGAAATTTGGGGCTTAACTGTTGCTGCAATTGCCATCTTAGGTGTTGTTTTTTTAAAATCCCAATTCCCTTCTCCCCTCCATGTAGAAACTGCTATATAGGTAGTCCTCAATTTACAACTGTAATGGACCCTTCCAATTTTGATTGTAAGTTGTGACCGGCATGAAGTAGGTCACAAAAAAACCCTTGTCCTGGGACAAAAACTTTCCTAGACCCTGTACATCAGGGATTTTCTCATTGTGTTTAGAATAGAATAGAATAGAATAGAATAACAGAATTGGAAGGGAGCTTGGAAGTTTTCTAGTCCAACCCCCTGCTTAGGCAGCAAACCTTACACCACTTCAGACAAATAGTTATCCAACATCTTCTTAAAAACTTCCAGTGTTGGAACATTCACAACTTCTGGAGGCAAGCTGTTCCACTGATTAATTGTTCTAACTGTCAGGAAATTTCTCCTCAGTTGCTTCTCTCCTTGATTAGTTTCCACCCATTGCTTCTTGTTCTACCCTCAGGTGCCTTGGAGAATAGTTTTGACTGCCTTTTCTTTGTGGCAACCCCTGAGATATTGGAACACTGCTATCATGTCTCCCCTAGTCCTTCTTTTCATTAAACTAGACAGACCCAGTTCCTACAACCGTTCTTCATATGTTTTAGCTTCCAGTCCTCTAATCATCTTTGTTGCTCTTCTCTGCACTCTTTCCAGAGTCTCCACATATTTTTTACATTGTGGCAACCAAAACTGAATGCAGTATTCCAAGTGTGGCATTACCAAGGCATTATAAAGTGGTATTAACACTTCACATGATCTTGATTCTATCCCTCTTTTAACTATGGCAGCAGTGGTGATAAATAACCCATCTCATTTTCTGCCAAAAGAGGTACAAGTTGCAACCCCAGGTCTTTGCATCTCCTCTGCTGTCCTGTCACACTCTTCCTGATTTTGTGTTCCAGATGGAAATGCGCCTCCAGGACCAGCAGCTGGCTCGGCAGCTCATGCGCCTGCGCAGTGACATCCACAAACTCAAGATTGAGCAGACCTGCCACCTCCACCGGCGGATGCTGAATGATGCCACCTATGAGCTGGAAGAGAGGGACGAGCTCTCTGACCTCCTCTGCGATTGTCCCCTCACATCCTCCTTCAGCCTCTCCACCCCACTCAAGCTCATTGGCGTGACAAAAATGAACATCAATTCCCGCCGCTTCTCACTTTGTTAAAGTGGGAGGAATGGGCACCAGAAGTGTATGGGATGGGAGATACCTTCAAGACCTAGGAGAAGAAGCTCCCATTGTCTGGTTGGGAGATAGGCACAACAAGGGAGAAGAGAGAGTAAAGGGGCTCTTCCCCTGATCTAATAGGAGTGGGCTGTGGTGCCAGTCAAGATAGTATCCAGAAGGATTTGAGGACAAGTGGAGAATAAGAACAATGAGGCTCCCAAAGGACAGGAACACATCAAAATCTAAGTCATACAGGCAGAAGCATCTCTTCTTTCAGTGATTAAACTTATCCTAAACCATGTGATGACCTGGAGGCTCCTTAACTGAGAACAACAAAGGAGAAACATAGCTGAAAACTATTAGTGAAGTCTTTTGGCCCCATTCAAATGAGAGAGATGAAGAATTCATGTTGCTGCAAGGAAGAAAGAGAGAAGGGGAGCTAGCCAGAAAGTATTATGTACTATCTAAAAAAAGATTTCAGTTTAGTTTTTGTCAGTGGGATGCAGGTAATGTGTATATACAATTGTTTATAGAGATTCTCCAGAGCCATCCAGGTCATCATTGTCCCCAAGATGCTGTTCAAAAGGCAAGTAGACTTTCTTGGCTTTTTTCCCTTGAAAATGTTTTGCTTCTCATCCAAGAAGCTTCTTCAGAACTTCAGACCTGAAGAAGCTTCTTGGATGAGAAGCGATACAATTTCAAGGAAAATGTATACATTTTCAAGGAAAAAGAAAACAAGACAATCCAGTTGCCTTTTGTAGATACAGTTGCTAGTTTGCTTCTATGACCAACTAAGGTCTTCTTGTTGTGAGATGTGGTTTCTAGAATCTCAGTGGTCTCCAACCTTGGCAACTATATGACTTGCGGACTTCAACTCCCAGAATTCTTCAGCCAGCACATGCTGGCTGAGGAATTCTGGGAATTGAAGTCTATAAGTCATAAATTTGCCAAGGTTGGAGACCCCTGTTCTAGATTGTGCTTACTTGGGACAATTCTGTATTGCAGTTTAGGTGCCTGGTGTCCCATGATGCTGTTTCTCAGACCTTCAGATTTCAGGAAGTTAGTAATGGGTTTTTGCTGGTGCTCGGTCCAGACTGGCCATTGCAAGATCTGATCAACTGTTCCTCTGTTTTTGCTTTTCTCAAGTCTTATGGTCTAATCAGCTAGGTGAAAATTAGGCCTTAGTAGATATCACCCTCCTAGAATTTGATGAAGCCAAGCTGCTGACTTTCGAGCATGTCAGTTAAAGCCAGTGGTGGGATTCAAATAATTTAACAACCGTTTCTCTTCCCTAATGACCAGCTGGGTAGGTGTGGCTCAGTGGTCATGTGACTGGGTGGGCATGGCCAACTCCATGTCACTCACATCGATGAGTCAATGGGTCAATGGGCGCTTCGTCTTAGCTGTTACAATGTAATAAGGGTTAACCAGAGAGGTAGTTTCTATAAGCAGGGAAATAAAGATTAGGCTAGAAACAACACCAAAATGTTTCCTTCCTGCCTTCCTTACAGGATTAGCCCTGTAAAGTGGAAAAAACCAAAATGAGATTTCTTCCAACAACCGGAACTGCTTAGAAAGTTAATTGGTTATCCCGAATAGGTGCAAACTGGCTGAATACCACCACTGGTTAAAACTATATCAATAAGTGCATACATCAGGATATTCCAGAAGGAGTGGGATCAGAAAAAGCAAAAACAAAACAAAACAATGAATTATATTTTGCACCGTTTATTTCCATGACTTAGTACAGTTCATTACCAGAGGATATGAGATGAGAAACAATAGCTCTCAAATCTTGAGAAATGGACCCATCTTTTCCAGGGTTCAAACACAAATGTGCAGGCACTGGGACAAATGGGAGGAATCACACCTTTGTGCACTTCTGATAAGCAGCTGATGGACCAGTGTAGGAAGCCAAAAGTAGCATTTTGATCTGATGTAGCAGTTTAGTTATTTTGTCTTATAAATGTATATTCTGCCCTTCTCTGCTAGTAGTATCAAACAGGCTACATTGCTTCAGTTTCTCAGTCATTTCTGATTCTTTGTGATCTGAAGGACACAATACTGCCAGGAGTAACTGAAATGATAAAAAATGAAAGGACATTTATTCAAAGATCAACAGCAATAAGAATACTACAGAATAAAATGTCAGTTAAAGCAACAGCAAAAAGATATGGGTGGAAGAGGATTTTCAAAGCCAGAAGGAATGCAGAAGTTCTTCAGCTATCACCAAAAAAAATATAAGATAACAATAATTTATACAAGATGATTGTGCATTGCTCTCTAGACTGGTGCGCTTTATATGTGTTGAATGTATCTCCAATTATTACAGCCAACATGGCCAAATTAAGAGGGTCCCAAGATGGCTTTTCTTTGTTCCTGAAATGTAAAGAAAAACCATGGTGGCACAGTGTTGCAGTCTAATTTTTCTGAGTGCCAGCAGTTTGATTCTCACCAGCTCAGGGTTGACTCAGCCTTCCATCCTTCTGAGATCGGTAAAATGAGGGCCCAGATTGTTGAGGGCAATACGCTGACTCCGTAAACTGCTTAGACAGGGCTGTAAAGCACTGTGAAGCGGTATATAAGTCTAACTTTTATTGCATTTAATATAGATTAGCCATCTCCCAATTCCCAAAAGGTCATACAGTCTTGATTTGTTCCCACTTTACTCCTCATGAAATTACAAAAAAAAGCTTGTCACAAAAGTACAAAGAGTAGCATTTAAGCTCCTTTTCCAGATAGAGAATATCAGAATCAGGGGATGCTACAAAGAAGACCTCTTCACAGGTTTTCTGACTTATATCTGATGACAATTGGACTAAGGACAGTCCTGGACCACTAGACTGTCTTCTTATTAAAGTTGCAGAACATAATTGGATTCCAACTAAGCTCGGATACATTCTAGTTCTTGTCCTACCATATTTAGAAAGCTATATTTCAAAATCTTATATAAGCAGCTGCTTAAAGAAAATCAAAGACTTGGTACATGATTTGTAGACCAGCTTCTGAATAGTTGCCTGCAGGCACTTCCTCACTGTGAGTTCATGTTTAAAGCAGGAAAACAACATCTGTGTATGAAAAAGTAAGAAGGATGATTCTGTGACAGCTGGACTAAAAGAGAAAGTTCATTCTGCTTATTCACACAGTTTCTAACATATCTGCAATCACAACTTTGGCTTAAGCAGAAAATGTGCAGGAATGGGAAACTCAGATATTTTCTTTCCTTCCTGAAGAAAACAACTATCCAGGCATACACATTTAACATTATGCATACTAATATTCACATGTGCTGCCTCAAATAGCTGATATCCATTTCCTCTTGAAAACTTTGGAGGTTGTTCTACCTCTGAGATATAAGGATAATATTCTGTCCATTGGCATGTTGATGGGATCCATTTTGTTTTAATGATACTATCCTTTTCTATTCAAATAAATGATTTGATTCTTTTGGTATTGACTGGAAGTGCTTATTTTTTGTTTTGTTTTGGGGAGGATGGGAAGAAAGGGAAAAAAACTGAAGTGGAACATTCAATAAAGTGTTTAAACATATTTAATCTTCTTTTCTGCAAATTCAACGTGCCAAGATGTCCTAATATTGTGTCTATGACTGTTGTAACAAGAAAAAAAAACCTGGTGTAGATGTTGTTATCACATGGTCCAAGCAGTAAACAGAAATAATTTAGAACTGCATGGCAGAAATTTTCTAGAAAGGTACAGAGTTTGTCTACATACATCTAATTATGTTAGGATCCTGTTCAGGAAATTCAGTACATCCAAATCCTCCTCCCCATCATCTTAATCTATTCAAATCAGTTTCACAAAGTTGGAACATTTTCTGGCCTTTCTCTGGTTGTGTAAATATCTGGGTCCCATAAGTAGAATTGTAGCAGTACAGCTTTGATAGGACTATCAGATCCAGGCAGCAGAATTCTATTTCTATATCTCTTTGCTACATTCTCATGACCATCCGAATTACTGCAGTTTATGGAAAGCGCTGGTTGGGCATTATACAGAGAGGTGCCTTTGCCAAATGACAGGTATCTGGTCTCTTATACAACCAATTTGCAAGCCAAAAGGGCCCTGAAAGGTAGTTCCTTCTGGCTGGAGTGATGCCATTTGCCTGCAGCAGCCTAAAATGGCCAGTAGGAGGTGGATAGAACCAGAGGTGGGTATTCAGCAGGTTCTGATCAGTTCTGGAGAACCAGTAGCAGAAATTTTGAGTAGTTCAGAGAGTCAGTAACTACTCCTTCTGACTGGCCCTGCTCCATCTATTCTCTGCCTCTCGAGTCCCAGCTGATTGGGAGGGAATGGGGATTTTGCAGTATCCTTCCCCTGGAATGGGGAGGGAATGAGATTTTACAGTATCTTTCCCCTGCCACGCCCACCAAGCCATAGAACCAGTAGTAAAAAATTTTTGAATACAACCACTGGATAGGATCCATATCTCTGATCACATCAGTTGTCATTTCCAAGAACACTGTTAGTAAATATCCACAGCCAAAATAGTGTCAGGAGAAGGAGAAAGACATTATTTTAATACTAGAACAGCTAAGGAAGACATTACATTGACTCAGCAGTGAATTAGACAATGAGACAAATTTCCCAAGGACATTATATATAAAAAGCTGTCAGACTGTCGTTAGAGAGATATGAGAAAGAAGTTTAAAGAACACTATTCTGGCATGTGACAATTTATTATTGTTGTTGTTGTTATTATTATTATTATCATCATCACAACAACAGAATTGTATCACAGCGGCCAGTTGTTTCACCGGATTTGGCATTGAAATACGTCGTAACGTATTTTCGTAATATACATGCGGATCCAAGCAGTGCGGCTTTTTGCATTTGACTGATGGTGATTTTGTCAATTTTTAACTGTTTTAAATGTAATTCCAGTGCTTTTGGAATAGCACCCAGTGTGCCGATTACCACTGGAATTACCACTGCTGGTTTGTGCCATAATAGTTGAATTTCGATTTTTAAATCCTGGTATTTCATGATTTTTTCATGTTCCTTCTCGTCAACCTTGCTATCACCTGGTATTGCGATGTCTATGATTGTAACCTTATTTTTCTCAACCAGTGAGATGTCTGGTGTGTTATGGGCCAGTATTTTGTCCGTTTGTATACAAAAATCCCATAAGGTCTTAACCATCTGATTTTTGGTGACTTTTTCAGGCTTATGTTCCCACCAGTACGTTGTTGTTTCAATATTATAATTTTTGCACAAATTCCAGTGGATCATTTGTGCTACTGAATTGTGCCGCAATTTATAATCAGTCTGCGTGATTTTTTTACAGCAGCTGAGTATGTGAGCAATAGTTTCATCAACTTCTTTGCAATGTCTACATTTGGCATCATCAGAGGATTTTTCAATTTGGCCTTAATGGCATTTGTGCGGATAACTTGTTCTTGCGCAGCCAGGATTAGTGACTCTGTTTCTTTCTTTAATGTACCTGTTGTTAGCCATAACCAAGTTCTTTCACTTATTTTTCATTTTTCATTTTTCAATTATTATTAATACTAATACTAATATTAACATTAATGTTAATAATACTAATATTAACATTAATGTTAATATTAATAATAATATTAAAGTTAATGTTAATATTAATATTTAAAAAGGAAAACACAAATGCAATGGTCCAAAACTGGAAAGGGATTCTAAAATACTGGCAATAACATCTTTAAATCCTCACTTCAACCCCAATTATTTCAATCTGCTGTTACACCAGAGGAAAAGAAGTCAAATGGGTGTAAATAATCTTATTGTCCAAGGAAATAAAAGGGTAAGTGGCAACACTGTGTTTGGTGTCTGCCAGAATGAGGTTTTCTTCATTTGTTCTTTTCTGATTTGCAATTGCTTTAGGTCAGCAAAACATTGCTCCAGCCTAGAAGTGCTTCACGTATTTTACTAACTAATTCTGTAGATTGCTGTTTAGATTTATGTTGAAGTCCCAGAACTTGGTTCTAGGACATTGGAAGGAATATAAAATGTGTAGCTATCTTGTATTTTTATTTTAATAATTGGCATGTTTCAGAGAGAGAGAGAGAGAGAGAGGGGGAGGGAGGGAGGGAGGGAGGGAGGGAGGGAGGGAGGGAGAGAGAGAGAGAGAGAGAGAGAGAGAGAGAGAGAGAGAGAGAGAGAGAGAGAGAGAGAGAGAAATTCAGAATGCCCCAATGCTTAGGTTTTTTTAAAAAATAAAACTTCTCCACACTTATCTTTGGAGGCCTGTCTTTGGAGAAGACTTCCTGCTGGGCAAGATGAAACGAGAAAGAACTTGGCATCCTCTACCTGTTAAGTGATCAAATGAGCCAAAGGCATCTTTGGGATGTGCCGGTAGCAAAGCTCTATCTCCAGCAATTCCAAGATCCAAGCAGCAGGCAGCTGATCAAAAAGGTTTCCTGTGCTGGAGTTACTTATTACTGCTTAGTAAGGGCTGTGCAAAAAAAGCTGCTATGATGTGTCAACAAGTTTTAGCCAGGGGCAATTTTATTTCAATTGTCTGGAAATCTGTAACTTGTCTTTTGTTGCATTGGAAAACTGGAAGACTTTAGAATACAAATGGCAACTGTCAGGATGAAGTCTCCTCCTACCTCCCCTCTTTAATTTTAGTATATAAAAGGTAAGCAGATCAGGGAGGAGGATAAATGCTCTTGCAGATTGAACGCACCTCTGAGAAGTATTTGGGCTGAGCCTCCTGCTAATATGATGCATTTCTTAATCACACTACCATTTCCTTGTATATCCCAATAGCAGAGTTTGCCAATTGCACAGTGGCAGATAGGACAGCACAGCAGAGGATCATTGCCCAGAGGATCATTGGTTGCCCTCTCTCCTCTTTGGAAGAACTTTATAGCTCCCACTGCCTTAAGAAAGTTCAAAACATTCTTAAAGATCCATCTCATCCTGGGCACCCTTTTTTTGAACTATTGTCATCTGGCAGACGGTACAGGATAATGAAAACAAGGACAACTAGGCTGAAAAACAGATTCTATCCCAGAGCAGTAACTATATTGAATTCTACTTTATAGTGAAATATTAAAGCAATATCAGGGTTTTCAATTCAATTGTTCAGAATGTGAAGGATGTGTGTTTTGTTTTTATAGTTTTCTTAAGTATGATATACACTGAGGATGGCATTTAATTTCATTGTACGAAGTGCAATGACAATAAAGTAAAGTTAAACTTCAAGATTGATCTTCAACAGGATGGCTCAAAGTAGAATTATCAACACGATTACCCTGAGGTAGTGCAGATGGAACATTTTTACATGCAGATTGAAAATATTTTTTTTAGATGACGCTAGGAATCAACCCATTTGGTGAATCTGACTCACTAAATGCTAATCAATGAAGAATACAGTAACTCTGCTTTACATGTTTTTGATTTATCTATCTATCTATCATCTATCTATCTATCTATCTATCTATCTATCTATCTATCATCTATCTATCTATCTATCTATCTATCTATCTATCTATCTATCTATCTATCTATCATCTATCCATCCATCCATTCATCCAGTAGAAAATCAAGGGTCTGTATTGCAGATGGGTATCCATTTAATATTAAGTTTGTCCAGAAGCCAGAAAGGTTTGTTTCAAGAGATGAGCCAAACATTTGGTGCTACTGTAGTAGCAAAACTGGACCAATTGGTTGGAAAGAAACAAAGCAAATATGGAGATTTTCCAATTTAGAGATGATTAGAAAGAGCAATATCATGCAACCCCAGGAAAAGAAATAGTTGGCTTAAAGAGTTCTAAACATTTCTGGACTCGTATGTTCTCTGAAGCACCACCTGTGGAAGAAATTAGAAAGGTTGCATAGCTCTAACATTTTACAAATGTAGCATTTTTCTAATTTTTTTCATATCTGTGCCAATTTAGTACTTTTGAAACATTTTGTATCTATATTTTCATACAATTATATTGGCTAGATAGCAGTATTTATTTTATTATTTAATATGATAGCAAGGGATAATTTTATCTTTGTAACAGATATCTTGCTTGTATTGTAGCTTTCCATAATCATTTTATCATTGTTGTGTGCCATTTAGCTGAATTGCTATGCATAAACTAACTTACAATATGTTAATTGCCAAAATCCCGATGGTAAAAAGTTTTATTTAAGCTAACTGCTTTTTTTGTCTATATTATTTATTCATTCATGCACTTTTAGAGGCCACCCAGCTCCTTAGCAACAACAACAACAACAACAAAGCATAATACTTCCATAGCTTGTTCCATAATTTGCAGGGATCCAGTTGAGGGAAGCCGTATAAAGAAGGGATTAAAGTTCACGTTAAAGATGCACAATCTGAGACCTCACATGAGTGCATGGGGTTTTCCCAAAAAAAACCAGAGCCTTTCCAAACATTTCCATAGATCTGCAATTTTTTTTAAAAAAAGATTCAACTGAAAGGATGAGAAAGTACATAACAAATGATCATATTGATGGTAATTGATGGTAATTTCATGAATTACCGCTGCACTTACATTGTAAATGGGACACGGTGGCTCAGTGGCTAAGACGCTGAGTTTGTTGATCAGAAGAGTCAGCAGTTCAGTGGTTCGAATCTCTAGTGCTACGTAATGGAGTGAGCTCCCATTACTTGTCCCAGCTTCTGCCAACCTAGCAGTTCAAAAGCACATAAAAATGCAAGTAGAAAAATAGGAACTACTTTGGTGGGAAGGTACCAGCGTTCCATGCACTTTCGGCATTTAGTCATGCCAGCCACATGACCACAGAGACGTCTTTGGACAGCGCTGGCTCTTTGGCTTTGAAATGGAGATGAGCACTGCCCCCTAGAGTTGGGAACAACTAGCATGCATGTGCGAGGGGAACTTTTACCTTTACCTTACATTGTAAAGTTCATACTGTAAATTAAATATATTAAATTCAATCAAGTTTAATTTCTATCCCAGTCTAGTCTTTGTTATCCTTGGACTTACTTGCTGATCCAGTAGGCCACCAAGAGGCCATGTACAGCCCTCAGTCCTCCACTCCCCCAAACAAACTATGCACCCTTTGAGTCAGTTTTGATTCATGATGATTGTCTGGACTAAACCCTGCAGTTTTCTTGGCAAGGTTTTTTTTCCCAAAGTGAAATTGCTATTGTCCCTTGCCTAGGACTAAGAGATAGTAATGGGCCCAAGGTCACCCATCTGGGTTTGCGCCTAAGGTGGAATTTGAATTCACACTCTCCCACTTTCTAGTCTGGTACCTTTAACAATGACACCAAACTGACTCTGAAGGTATGGTTGCTGACATTTAGGCTGCTATTGTCCTTATGCAATCACAATGTTTTATGTATTTCAAATTGTTCTGGCTGATTTGTTTTGGTAACCTTTCCTTTGTTTACAACAGCATATATATGAAAGGTTGAACTATGAGCTGGAGAAGACTCCTGCAAGTCCCTTGGACTGCAAGATGATCAAACTGGTCAGTCCTAGAGGAGATCAAACCTGACTGCTGTTTAGAAGGCCAGATCCTGAAGATGAAACTCAAATACCTAATGAGAAGGAAGAACTCACCGGAGAAGAGCCTAATGCTTTGAAAGATTGAGAGCAAAAGAAGAAGGAAATGACAGAGAATAAGGTGGCTGGATGGAGTCATTGAAGCAGTAGGCCTGAGCTTAAATGAACTCCAGAGGATGGTAGAGGACAGGAAAGCATGGACGAATGTTGTCCATGGGGTCACGATGGGTTGGACATGACTTTGTAACTAACAACAACAATCTATATTAAAAGTAGAATTTGAAGGCTCTAGTCCAATATACCCTTCCCAATTAGAATCCTTTTACTGGACTCAGTAGGCTGTATTTTTCAAACATACATACCTGGGATTTATTGCATTTTTTGTCACTTGAACTCAATTCTTCTTCTTTTCTCTAATATTATAGTTAACTACCTTTGGGAAAGATATGTCTTCGCTGTTCGATCGGGTAAATGAGGCACACAAAAGCTTCAGTAACAACAGCTCTTTATTGCAAGTCAAGTAAACATCCGGCTGGGGAATGGTCAGACAGCATCCCCTTTTAAAGGGATCTGTCAGACCTCTTGACCAATGGGATTCAACCTCTGTTCCCGCCGGAACAGAGGACCTTGGTGGAAATCTCTGTCAGCGGCGTGGGGGGGGGGATATCTAACTCTCTCAGTCCTCCCTCTTCCTCACAGCTTAGATTTAGCTACCATGGATTAAAAAGATCCTTATAGCAAAGTCATGTTATTTTAGCTAAATTTAGTGAAGGCATGTGTTATTTTAGCTAGAGATAATTTGGAGGAAGGGCTTATAAACATTCTCAAGTCACCTTAACCATCAGCAAGAATGATCTTCAACGTATTACTGGGGATAAAGATGATTTTACATATCAGATAAAATTGTTTCTTTTTTTCCCAAACTGCAACTGTGCAAGTTTAAAACAAGGCAGTGTCATATAGCTTAGAATTATTTTGCAATTTTCATAACAATGTTATTTCAAGACTTTCTCAACTGTCTTGTATCATAACTATTGCTCCAATGATCAGTTTTGCATTTCTCAAAACACCACCAAGTTTATTATTGCATAAGCTAATCCTCTCAACAGTTTAACTGGCAATTAAAATTTGCTTAATCAAGAAGGGATAAAATATGCCTGCCAAGTTAATTTCTTTGAAAAGGTCACAACTTAATGCCATGTTATTTACCTTGCCCGACCTGATTAAGCAAAGCATTCTTCCTTTTTTTCAAAACTTGTGTATCACCTGCCTGATGAAGCAATTCAATTACAACTGCTGACATTTTAATTAAAACACAGTAACAGGATCCTGCTGTAGTGTCAGGGGAACTACGCCTCTTACAAGCACGGCATACAGGACTCAATTCAGAAAACAAAATAAAAATTCAGTGAAAGAAATTATACCGGGCATTTTAATTCCTCATCACTTTTTTTTCCAGCTGTCCTTCCTCTTACAGAATGTATTAGAGGCTGTGTCCACATGACACAGTGGCTTGCTTAGACAATACACTTCACTGGGCCAGGGAAGGTTAGTTTTTCAAACACAAAAACTTGCATCCCCTTCTTTATCCCCTGTCAAACTGGCAGCCCGTGGGCCGAATATGTCACACATAAGCCATGGCCACCCCGGCTCCACAAAGGCAAAACACACCGTCATATGTCGAGATACAACATGTGATGCAATCGAGTTTGACACCCCTGCCCTACAGGACTAAATTCTAACTGAAGGAATTAATTGTAAGTCCAACTTACCTGAACCTCGTGGGAATGAGTTAAATCTTCCAGTTGAATTGCACTGTGCAAATGATTTAATAGCGAATAAAATGTCCACCCCCTCCCCTTCCAAAACATGTAGCCCCCAAAGAAATGAGGAAATGACCAGAATGGGTGGAATGGAGCAGCTCCTTCCAAATCTGCAGATTTCCCCTTGATTTTTGAGTTGATTTTAAACACAGGGGAGCCACTAAGTAGTCAGTCACATTTAGTCTAGTAGAGCGAGTAGTTCATCTGGATTGTAGTATAGTAGTTTAATCTGCTGTGAAAAATTATTTATTTATTGGATTGGACAACCATTTGTCTGAAATGGCATAGGGTTTCCTGTCTGAGCAGGGGGTTAGACTAGAAGACCTCCAAAGTCCCTTCCAACTCCATAATTCTGTTATTTATTTATTATGTATTATTTATTTATTATTTATATATTTATTTATGTTTGTATGTATGTATCTATATCTATCTATCTATCTATCTATCTATCTATCTATCTATCTATCTATCTTTCTATCTTTCTATCTTTCTATCTATCTATCTATCATCTATCTCGATCTATCATCCATCATCCATCATCCATCATCCATCATCCATCATCCATCATCCATCATCCATCATCCATCATCCATCATCCATCATCCATCATCCATCATCCATCATCCATCATCCATCATCCATCATCCATCATCCATCATCCACCATCCACCATCCACCATCCACCATCCACCATCCACCATCCACCATCCATCCATCCATCCATCCATCCATCCATCCATCCATCCATCCATCCATCCATCCATCCATCTATCTATCTATCTATCTATCTATCTATCTATCTATCTATCTATCTATCTATCTAAACCTCTTACCTGCTCATCTCCCTCATAGGTGCAAGGAATGAGATTGGATAACTACTTTCAGTTAACTACTGGTAAATATATTGTATCCCCAAAAGCTACTCAATGAAGAATGAAGTAGAATGAATAACAACATCTACATTGTTTAGAGTAGGGTGGGGGAAAGCGCCATTTCTGTTTGTCCACATTACTGCATTAAACACTCATTTGCAAATGAGGGAGAAATCCTGGCTCCTTTTTTCTGTTTATCATATTAATTGATAGCAGAATATGATTCATTACATTCAGGCATTTGTGTCAGTTTATCATTCAGTACCATCCTGTGACTCTGTAGGTATAATATAAAATCCTGGATTTATATGATTTTATAGCCTGATTGATAAAAGAATTAAATTGCAACTCAAGTTAAAGTCCCTGCATGATTGTATACTTACTTACCCATGTCACGTACAGTAAAGATGTACAAAATGCATGTATACAACATGCTACAAATGGTTAATGACAGGGGTGGGATTCAGCCGGTTTGGACTGGTTCAAATGAACCGGTTTGCTCAGACAATCAGGTGGGCCCACCCGCCCCTGCACTTTACTTACCTATATCCTTTCAGCTGATATGTGCGGCACTTCAGCTGTGTTACTCCCCAGAAGTAACATGGAAGGTAAGTTTTGTTAAATCTGTGCATGCATGCACAGCATGCGTCAAGCATGCATGCACGAAGCACACAATCACTGAACCAACTGTTAAACTGGCAGGATCCCACCACTGGTTAATGATAACCTTAGCTAAGCTTTTTGTGCCTTATGTTATGGTGCAAACCTAACTTACTTGATTAGGTGTTCTGCAAACCCAGAAAATTCAGTACTGTAAGCAAGTTAAATATGTTGTATGAATCAGTTAATGTCTGTGAAAGGGTCGTTCGACCCCCAAAGGTGTCCCGACCCACAGGTTGAGAACCACTGGTCTAGTGGGTAATGCACCAGGAGAACATGAGTTCTAGACCTGCTTTAGGCACAAAAGCCAACTGTATGACTTTGAGTCGGTCACACTCTCTCAACCCAACTCATCTCACAAGAAGAAGAATTAATATTACAGTATGTTAAACTCCTTGAGTTATTTATCAAAACAATACTAGATTAAAAAAAACCTAAAGTCTAAAAAAAATAGCAATTTATTGGGCAGCAATACTTTTTTTTTGTGCATAATATTTTATTTCCGTTTCATGCTATACAATCACATGTTTACTGTGCATAACCAGGGCATATAACATTGAGTAATAACCACAACCCTCACTTATATAGAAAGTGTCCCCTACAATACAAACCAAATATACCACCTTAGTGACCCACCATACACCCTCTTTCAACCCCCTCCAACTTTCATTCTCCCTTCTCACATACCCCTCACGTACCCCTCTACGCCTACTTCCCCTCCCCCTCTATCTAACCCTAACCCTATCACTCCCTCTCTTAATCCATTCCCTCCCTTCCTTCTCCTCCTCCTCTCTCTCACTCTCTCCACCCTCCTTCTTCTTTCACTCAGCTCCTCCCTTCGGTATACTTCTATTACCTTCCAATATATTCGGTTTGTTCTGTTTTAACACTAACATTAAAAAGCCACAGTATACAAGTGCAATCATGTACCTTAAAGTTTAACACATATTATGTTTCCCCCCTCCCCCCCTCCCCCTAGATCCCCACCTCCCTTCCCTCTATTGGGCAGCAATACTGAAGTAGTTTGTTACTGTTTTTTTTTCTTCTAAGACGTTTTTTAACATTCCTGTTCAGCCTAAAACTATGTGATTCAATGCTCTCCCATTTAAGGAAAAGATAATTGGACTGTGCTTATCTTTTTGAGATACCCAGGATCAGTTAGGTGCTGCCTTTTGGCAGGGCAAATTAAGGAGAGCTGCAAGATAATGACAGCAACAAAGCAACCAAGTAATTCTTTAATTGCTCAGTTCCAGCCTGGATGATTTAAGCAATTTTCCTCCACTCTCCCTGCCAAGATGTGCTGTAACCTCTTTTAAATCAAAGGAAGCCTGGGTGGAGCTATTTATCATGTACAGACAGGTGTGAGAATTGCAATATTTAGATGGTATTATTTGACCCTGAAGCAAGTAGAAAAATAGGAACCACCTTTGGTGGGGAAGTAATTTGACGTTTAATCATGCTGGCCACATGACCATAGAGACGTCTTTCGACAGCGCTGGCTCTTCGGCTTTGAAACAGAGATGAGCACTGCCCCCTAGAGTCGGGAATGACCAGCACATATGTGCAAGGGGAACCTTTTCCTTTACCTTTATTTGATCCTGAAAAGAGGATAGCTGGGGTCTGAAAGTGCAGCTTCCATAAACCACTGTTTCTTTGTTTCTTTGTTTCTTTGTTTGATTGATTGTTTTCCTTTTGGGGGAAAGGATAGCGGCAGATGGGAGGAGTGGTGCGGTGATCTAAAGGTAAAGCTCTCACCTCACAGTCAAAAGACTGTGAAAAAATATTTTGATAATAACCTGGGTAAAAGGCAGAGGTGAAATGCTACTGGTAGTTAAAAAAATGCTACCATCCGCTTGAACTGGTATTAAAAAATGCTTTAAAAAGTTTTTTAAAAAAGAAGTTCTAACGATTGTCTGTGAGGTTCCTGCTTGTTGCAGGGGCCACATTGTGTATGAGTCAGTTGTGCAGCCACGCCCACCTGGCCATATCACTACCAAGCCACACCCACATGGTCACATGACCACCAAGCTGTACCCACCCAGTCACATGACCACCAAACCGTACCCACCAAGCCACACCCACAGAACTGGTAGGGAAAATTTTTGAATTTCACCACTGGTAAAAGGACAAATTTAATGACTGTTTTGGATGCTAATAAAGTGGTCATGAGTGGCTATTTTACACAATCATGAGTGGCTATTTTACAATCATGAGTGGATATTTTACAATCATCTAAAGGACAAACCCAGGAAAAGATGCAAAAGATATTGGATGAAATAAAAAGAAAGAAAGAAAATGAATTGCAAAAGGCACCAATGGATTCTAAAATCCTACATCAAATTAAACTGTTAGGCCAACAATTGTTTATGTTAGAAGTTCAAGAAATAGAAACTAATATGAATTTGTGGGGAAAAAACATTTTGAGTTTGAAAATAAACCAGAAAGTTGACTGGCATATAAATTAAGAAAGGAAAGAGAAAAGGGAATTATTGAGAAAATCCATGAAGGTGACAATGTGATAACAGACTATTATCTTATTAAAAAGTCATTTCACAATTTTTATTCCAAACTCTCTAACCATAGCATGAGCTTGTTCTGGTAACAGCTTTTTTTATATAATGTCCTTGGGATATTGCCTTTATCTCATTGTCTAATTTACTGCTTATTATGTAATGTAATGTAATGTAATGTAATGTAATGTAATGTAATGTAATGTAATGTAATGTAATGTAATGTAATGTAATGTAATGTAATGTAAGTGCTTTGGTCACATATGGAGAATAAATGAATGAGGATCAAATCCCAAAGCAAGTACCACATGGAAAAGTGACTAGGCAGAGAGGAAGGGGAAAACAAACATAATTCAGGTTGGATGGAATTGATGAAAATCTTAAAAAGAGAGGTCGAGGAAAAATGAGTGCAAAAATGAAAAGAGAATGCATGATGTGCTGTTTGGTCAAGAAGCAACAGTGAAAACTGGACATGGAACCACTGATTGGTTCAAAATTGGGAAAGGAGTCTGACAAGGCTGTATACTGTCGTCCTGCTTATTTAACTTATATACAGAGCACATCATGGGAAAGGCAGGGCTAGATGAATCAAAAGTTGGAATTAAGGTTGCCAGGAGAAATGTCAACAACCTCAGATATGCAAATGATACCACTCTAATGGCAGAAAATGAAAAGGAACTAAAGAGCCTCTTGATGTGGGTGAAGAAGGAGAGTGCAAAAGTTGGCTTGAAACTCAACATTAAGAAAATTAAGATCATGGCATCCAGCCCTCTCAATTCCTGGCAAATAGATGGGGAAGAAATGGAGATTTTATTTTCCTGGGATCCAAGAATACCACAGATAGGGGCTGCAGCCAAGAAATTAAAAGACACTTGCTCCTAGGGAGAAAAGCTATGGCAAATCTAGACAGCATACTAAAAAGCAGAGACATCACCCTGCCAACAAAAATGTATATAGTCAAGGCTATGGTTTTCCCAGTTGCAATGTATGGTTGTGAAAGTTGGACCATAAGGAAGGCTGAGCGTCAAACAATTGAGGCCCTTGAACTATGGTGCTGGAGAAGACTCCTGCGAGTCCCTTGGACTGCAAGGTGATCAAACCAGTCAGTGCTATAGGAGATCAACCCTGACTGCTATTTAGAAGGCCAGATCCTGAAGATGAAACTCAAATACTTTGGCCACCTAATGAGAAGGAAGGACTCACTGGAGAAGAGCCTAATGCTGGGAAAGATTGAGGGCAAAAGAAGAATGGAATGCCAGAGAATGAGGTGGCTAGATGGAGTCACCGAAGCAATAGGCGTGAGCTTAAATGGACTCCAGAGGATGGTAGAGGACAGGAAGCATGAAGGATTGTCCATGGGGTCACGATAGGTGGGACACGACTTTGCAACTAACAACAATTTATTTATATATATATATAGTGAATAGATCCTTTATTTGTTTATTACAATTTGTATATTTAATTTAATAACTAGTGTTATCTAATATGTAATTAACAGTTTGTTTGCTGTAACATGTGTTACAGCATTTTTCTCAACTCATTTCTCATACTCTACCACCTCCCACCACCACCAAAAACTTTTTAAAAAATCTTGGGAATTGGACCACATCTAATTAAATTGGAACATATTTTCCTCTGGGACCCTTTTGTTGTTTCAAAAACAAGCATTTGATTGACAAATTGCAGAAAAAGGTTTGCAGTGGCAATTGGTTCATTCTTCTTCAACTGGCATGTATCATAATTTCCCAAGAATGCTATAAATTGGGGGGGGGGGGTGGCAGCATTTGCATTAAAACACTGAGCGACTGTCCTATCTGTAGGTCCCTTGGAAACCTTTGTAGACTCTGACTTTCTACCTGAAGTCATGAAGATTTTTCATTTCATTTCATTTCTGTTTGTGCTCTTTCTGGTTTCTACAGGTAATGAATAAGGGAGGGAGAGAACTTTGGGACTTGTTCCATTCATAGGAACTCCTTCTGCTTTGACCCTTAAATGAAAGCATCTTCCAGATCAGGGACAGGGTCTCCAGCCTTTGCTGCATCCTTGGGAACATCCTGACTTGGTAGCAATGCAAGCAAACATTAAGGAACATGGAAAAGAGGGAACAACATATGGCAGGAGAATGGGGTCTCATAAGCCAGTTCTAGGTTGGTTTTTTTTTTTTTGGTTTGTCAGGCATGTATAAGAAAACAAGTATAAGTATGAATATAACATATAAACATATAAGTATAAGCAGGTACAAGTATAAACATAAGAAATGAGTACAGCTAAATGGAGACAGTAGGACAGGGACGCTAGGCACACTGGTGTGTTTATGCATGCCTCTTTACAGACCTCTTACGAATGGGGCGGGGTCCACGCTAGACAGTTTGGGGGTTTGAGGCAGGGGTGGGTTCCTGCAGTCACTACTGCCTGTTTGCTCATGGGTGCGCTGTGTATACGCAGTGCAATAAAAATTGCTCTGTGCATGCGCAGAAGCAACAAAACAAGATGGCAGCACCTATGGCGCCACCCAGAGGACCAGTTTGCAGGCATGGCAGGCCTGGGTTGCTGCCAGTTCCAGTGAGCCAGCCAGACTGTCAAACCACTACTGGTTCAGCCGAACTGATCCAAATCAGTAGGAAGCCACCACTGGTTTGAGGGTGTAACAACAGAGTCAGGTAGTGCATTCCAGGCATTGACCACTCTGTTGCTGAAGTCGTATTTTCTGCAATCAAGTTTGGAGCAGTTTACCTTGAGTTTGTCTTATTGTTTTCCCGTGTACTATTGCGGTTGAAGCTGAAGTAGTCGTTGACAGGTCATTGTAACAGACAACTTTGTGTGCTATGCTCAGGTCAGACTATAGGTGATGTAGTTCTAGATTGTCCAGGTTCAAAATTTCAAGCCGAGTGGCATAAGGTATTCTATTGCGAGCAAAGGAGTGGTTACTTTTACTGAAGCTGGGATGGGGTGGGGAAGATGATGGTTTTTTTAAAAATACTTTTAAACAGGGAAAATGGCTAAAGTTTGTTAGGATAGAGGCTGTGACATCACAGTAGATGACAAGGTCTTTAACCTGTTGCCTCCTCTCCTCTAATGAACTCCTCTGGAATGAGGTCTCCATACATTCTGTTTTTTCTAAAGAAACCTCAGATGCCTTGTGCACTCCTTGATAGAGAATATCCTTCTGCCTTTGAGGCTTAGCAAATCACAAAAGGAAAGTGAAATGGTCATTCACTAGCAACCCCTTGGCCAAAAGCCAACTGAGTGTCACCTGCTCATGAGCCTCTCCTAGGTTGATATTTATTACAATTCTCTTTCTGTCTAAATTACTGCATAAGAATTATGTTTCTCTCTATCTTCATACCAGTGATTGGGAGAACTGTGCGGAAAATTATCCCAACAAAAGGAACCAGGTGTCCAGGCAGCAAACTGTTTTTCCACCACAAAACTAACCACAGTACAAAGCAACCCTCAGTTGCAAATTGCTGATTCTTTGTGGCAGACCACAGGTATCCATGATGAAGAAATAGTCACACATTGAAGACACACAAATTTTGGGGTTAGCAATAGCAACAGGACTTAGACTTATATACCACTTCAGAGTGCTTTTACAGCCCTCTCTAAGCAATTTACAGAGTCAGCAAATTGCCCCCAACAATCTGGGTCCTGATTTTACCCACCTCAGAAGGATGGAAGGCTGAATCAACCTTCAGCCACTCAGAATTGAACTCCTGGAGTGAGCAGTGAGAAAGCCTGCAATACTGCACCACCACAGTTACAAAGGATTTCCACACAAGTGAAGCTTCCATGGCACAACTGGTGCGGCTTTTTGGCTCCAATAACCTGAAATGAAAACTGAACTTGAAATTATTTATTTTTCCTCTTAAAATGAGTCTATTTGCAACCACTCTCAACCTGGAACTCTCACTCTCCATCTTCCACATGTTAATACAATAAACACATACTTCTTAAACTTGGATTTTCCAAACCTATCAGCCCACCAAGATTATTTTATAGGGAATGGTTCCAATGTATGAAAATTAAACGTCCCCTTAGATCCTTGATTAAGATCAAAACACTTGGCATAGTTGGGACTGAAATGTTTATACCAAGAAAACTAACATTCAAATATACTGTACATTATTTTGGAGGACAGTGTTTGCATACATTTGATGTTTTAGCAAAGATCTCACAAAATGTACATGGAATGTATTCTATAAACATACTCATAGAATGATAGAATGTGAAACTTGTGATTGGCACATCAATGGGAGTAATAAGTAAAGGTCTACCAGTAGAAACGAATTTACCTTCATTCAGCTCCTGATTCTGAGGCATGAAATAGTTTTCCAAATTTTCTCGAGTTGTGGAACTTTTATGGGAAGGTAAACCAGGAAGACTGTTTTGAGAAGAGAAAAGCTGGTTTACTCTCATATGCCACAGACAGCGTGGAGAGGAATCAAAGCAGGCCTTCTGTTCATAGTTCACTCACCATCTTTGGATATATCTTCCCTAGATGGGCTTTGTTGGACAATGGCTATGCTTCTGGAGATTGGCCAGAGATCCAATCCGATATTAGATATAGTTTTTCTGCTCAACCCAATATGAAAGTGTGGTCATCATCAGGCCTGGCCTTGAGGAGAAGGAGGTGCAGCTGGCACATTGTTCCAGGACCCATGGACCTCAAATGGGGCCCATGAAGGGGAAATGCTTTTTAAAATTTTTAGAAGACTAAATTTTTAAAAAGAAAAACAATATTGGATATATACTTCATACTCTATACTTTGTGTGTATAGCAAAAGCACCTTGCAGCCTTGTTTGACAAAACCTTTACTAATCTGTAACTCAGTGAACAGTTAATTATGTAATTTATTGAATTTTAATTTCATTACTGATTTAGTTAAGTTTGCAAGTTTAGTTTCATTTCATTTATGAACGTATTTTATATTTCATTTCAGTTTATGAATGGCTATGAAATGTCATCTTAAAAATCTGGGGCTCAAAAATGTAAGGAAAAACAGAAACATGATGAGATTAATAAAAAGGGGTGACACTTTTTCAATTTGGCGTTAAATGAAAAACAAGCAAAACTAACCAAAATGTCTTCTTTTTAATATATTTGCAAGTATGTTTGAATGTAATTAATAAATGAAAGTATGACATTATTTTTTAAAAAGAATTTTATTTTTTATTTTTGAATAAACACAAACAGGCAAAACACAAGAAAAAAATCCCCACAAAACCATCTTCCATTACAAATTGTAGAAAGTGTGTCGATTGGTTACAAAAACTTCCATGCATCCCTTCCATAGTCATCACCTACAATTCATATCAAATCATATATTTCAAATCAAATATATTTATCATCATATCTCAACCTTCATTTGACTATAATTGTTTTTACGTCCTTTTATATAAAATATTCCAGATTTAAAGCAAAACCACATAATGGCATTCCATTAGCTCTTCCCAATATTATCCAGTAACATTACAGCTTTATAACATGTTCTAAATAAAAAATTATTATATTTAATAACAGAGTTTCTAAACCTCCTTTCGTAGTCACCATTTGCAATTTATATCAAATTTCCTCTTATCAAACCAATACATATATACGCATTATTATAATTATCAATCAATTATTTAACTTTATCCATTATCACTTCATTTTATACATAATGCTCTAAATTTAACTAAATTTGACTTAATTTTTTATTATAAGCTTTCATTACATCAACCTGTGTCTTTCCAGTAATAGTGCAGTCTTATGTCTCTTGCCATTTGTGGCATTAGTATTCTGGTTATTTCCTTAGTAAGTTTTATATTCTCTTCGCAACTTATTGCTTATTGCATATCTTGTATAAGCTCAAAACCCTCTGTCTGCTTCTTCGATCAGCTTATCTTTGATTATCATTAGTGCTTCTGACAAAATTTCTCTCCTTAGTTCCATCAATTCTTCTCTCTTTTCTTCTTCTATAGTTTGAAATCTGGGGTAGAGCTCCAGTTCCATCTATCTCCCCTTTCCATATTCCACTCTTTCCATTTCCAACCACGTTCAGTTCATTGTCAGTATCAACATTTTTCTTGTCTCTTTGTTTATTTTTTCCTTCAGTTTTTAGAACTCTGACCTCCACTTTCTTCATTTGATGAACATCCTCAATTTTTCCATCACATTTTACTGTTCTACAATCTATGTTCTTCAATCTCTTCTCAATTTTCTCTGTTACTTCTAATAATTTTTGAATTTTAAACAATCTTTTGCAATGTTAAGGTTTCTTTTTCATGTTGTGTCATTCTTCCAACACTGTAAACACTGCCACTCTGGCAATCAAAACTTTTTATTAAATTTAAAGCAAGTTCATTTATAATCTATCAAGACAAGGCTTTGTTTTCACTCCACTCCAGCTGCCAATAAAGCTCCCAAAAAGCACCTGTATAAACAACCCATGCTCTTCTCACTATCACTCTCTGTAAACAAGCTGAGGAACCTTGAAATGCAAAGTCGAATGATCAAAGAGAAAAAATAATAGACAATATTTCCAAGCCTTCCAAGCCTCCAGCCTCCAAGTGGCAGTGTTACTTTCTTTCCCTCTCTTATTACAGCCCTCTTTGTATTCCTTTTATATATTCTTTATATACCAGGCTTAAAGAAAACAAAATTCTTAAATGGAGCAAAAAAACCCCACCAATCATCCAATCTAGCACTATAAAAATAAGGAAAATTTTTTAAATCCATAGGTATAAAAAAAGAATATAAAAAGTAGTAGGAGAAAAACTAATCCGTTCAATTTAAAGAATAGGAAACATTTGCAAAAGTTCCATCCATGAAAGAAAATTTAAACAAAAGGATAACACACTATCTAATGTAGCTTAATATTGCTGCTTGTTCTCTTCTGTTTTCAAATTTAATATAGCTTTAATTTTTTGGGGGGGGTAGTCTCTTTCATAATAATAATATTTCCTCACCAGATAGACACACTTTCTCTTTCCGTTTTCCTCCCGTTCCAGAGCTGTCCCAACTTCAGCAGCTTCAATGGCTGCGCTTCTGTCGCCGGCAAAAAGAAATTCTCCTGGATCAATCAGGGACTTTGCAGTGTCCCTGAGATCGGCAGGACATACTCTTCCCTGTCATCATCTCTTTGGGACAGTTTAGGTACAAAAGAACCCTCCAGCGGTAAAAGTATCGACTGTGATCTTGGAGCTCCAAGATCGCATGTCGTGTTGTTGCGATGTCAGCTCCTCCTCTCGAAAGTATAACATTATTGATATATGCGTCCATGTGTAGGTGAGGGGGCTGAGGTCTGTTCTAGCACTTAATAATCCTCTTGGCGGCCTTGATCATCATTATACTAGAAAAGAAATGCTTGGATCTCAGCCTTAAAGCTTCTGAAGCTAGTCTTAAAAATTAAATTCATGTCACAAACATAAGGTTTCTCTTCTTTGACTTTCAACTAATTCTTTTAAATGGCTTGTATCCCTCAGTTCACAATTGCCAAGAGAATATCCTATTGCAGCTAGCTCACCATCTATTTTTTGAAACATCTGAGAGGTCTTCTTGTTTGAGAGCCTGAATCCTGCCTTTTCCTTGCCAGTATAGAATACTGCCATGTCTCCAAACTGCCTTGGCCTGCAGTCAGGGGTGGATTTCAATTTTTTTTACTACCGGTTTGATGGGTGTGGCTAGATGAGGGGGCATTTGACTGAGTGGACATGGCCAACTTGACACCACTCATGCACATTCAGTCACATGACCCCCCCTCACCAAGCCCCTCACCAAGCCCCACCAAAATGGTCATCTCCAGCCTTGCCGGAGCTAAGGGAGCGCCTGCAAACTACCCAATAAGAAAAAAAAAGTTTCTGCCCTCCCTGGTCCCCCGGAACACTTTGCATGCTTCAACAAAAAACCCCTGTTTTTTGCCAATTTCCCCCCCTCAAAATGGGGACATTTTTCTCTTCCTCCAGTCCTGCTGAAGCCTGCAGAGTGCTTCTGGAGTCTGGGGGAAGGAAAAAACTCTCAGTTTTTGCAAAAATACAGCCCATCTCTGAACCCTCTCTGGGACTGGCATGCATACACCATTAAAAAAAAAGGGGGGGGTATATTTTTTCAATGATTGTTCTGTGCACCTGCAGAACAGAAAATAAAGACACCCAGGATAGAATCAGTATGGTTACATATCTGGCCAAGTTACTACCTATTTGGCCCAACCAGTCCAAACCAGTAGGAACCCACTTATGCCTGCAGTTAAAGAAAAACCGTCTGTTTTGCAAATATTTCTGTGAGTTCTTGCATCTACAAACAAAATAAATAAATCATTCTTGCTATTTTCAGCATGCAAAATAAAAAAGTTGTGGCTAATAAGTATTTATAAGTACAGCCCTGGAGGCAACAGAGTAGAACCACTTCCAAGAAGGGCAACCAGGATGATCCACTAAGTTGCATGAAAACTGAAGGAAGGACCTGGGCATGTTTAGCTTTGAGAAGTTGTGATAAGGTGGGAGGCCTTTTCAAGGAACTGAAGGGGTGCCACACAAAGGAAAATCAAACTGTTTTCTGTCTTACCTCAGAGTGGAGGACGTTGAGTAATAAATTTCAGTTAAAGGAGTTGTTGCAAATTTTGGTTGTAGGTTAGGAAAAATGTTCTTAAAAAAAGAGAAGTTCAACTGAATGGCAATATGGAAACAATTTCATAATTGAAAGATATTCATTCTTTAAAGAAGTAAGAAAAATAATAAAACTGTTTGATATTTCTTTAGAAACAAACTTAGGAATGGAGGGAAAAGAAATGTATTTACAGAAGAAATGATAGTCATCTGCTTCCACCAGAAGATGGCACCAAACATTTCTTTAGCTAGGCACTATGAAGACTTGGTTTGTTGCTTAAGTTAATTAAATTAATTGGAACATAACTTTCTCCGTGACCATTTTGTTGCTTCAACATTGGCAACTTGCAGGAGGACCTTTGCAGTAGCAATAGATTTCTATCCTCTTTTGCTTCAACTGCCACTCTCTCAAAAGTTCCCAAGAATGCTATAGATCGGGGACAGCAGCTTTCAGGTGAAAGCCCCGGCAGTCCAGCGTATTGGAAAGGTACCAGATCATGGTGGATATTATTTAAAAGCAATGCAAAAGCCCATACTCACAAACTCACTCACCATACTATTCCCTTTCAGAGTAGGCAATGTCTCACAAAGCACAAAAAGAAACTATAAGCCTAAGAAATTAAAGACAGGCAAAGAAGCACTGTTTATATGTTTCTCTCCCTATGTACTGTATGTTTATATTTCTTCTGACATCCAATTATCTCTTCTAGAAGCACATTATTGTACAAATCCATATCACAAAGGTTAATTTCTTGGAAGAGACTACATAATACTTAGAGTTTTGTACCAACGTTTGAACCCCTTGCCTTTTGTTCAACCATTATGAACTCTTTAAAAACATTCTACCGAGCTATGCAAAATCATCTATTTGCCTTAGTTTATTGATAAAATACATTATAAATCATTATCTCATATCCACCACCAAATATGAATACCTTGGCACACACACACACAGAATAAAATAGAGAGAGGAGTAATATTTTTATTGCAATCACTGACCAGCAAATTAAACAGCTACCTAAGTATCAACAAGCAGAATGCAGTGAGAACAATGGCGTGAATAGGGAAAAGATGCAACATATCCAAAGAGACCAACATGCCTAAAATCCAAAAAGATGCTAAAACATCTAGATGAAAAAGTTTACTAAGAGGCAAGTGAATACAGATATCAGAAAACTAAAAATCAAACCTAAGGGGGAATAGAAAAAAATACTGCATTAATTAATTAATTAAAATATTTTTGGCACAGAAATTGAGACGTCAGCAGAACACACTGGCTGTTTTTTATTTTTGACTTTTTGTATTAAGAATCCATTTTCACAAATAAATATTGAAAAAATGGCACAACTTTCAATATGCTTCATGTAAAAATTCATATTCTCTGTGAGCCTTTATGTATACATCTTCTAGTGATATATTTTTGTTCATTGGTCCATTTGAGGGGAAATCTGCTGGTAGGTCCTCTTCATTTGTGTTTATTGAGATTTTGGGGGGCTGTTGAAGTGGAAAAGACCCCCAAACACACAAAATTTCTCTTATTTCTTGGAACCAATTTGCAGCTTCCTGAGGAAAACACTTACCTCCCATAGACCGATCAGATCGCATAGACTAGGCCTCCTCCGGATCCCATCTGCCAGCCAATGTCGGCTGGCGACTCCCCGGGGGAGAGCCTTCTCTGTTGCAGCTCCAGCCCTCTGGAACGAGCTCCCGGTCGAGATCCGGACCCTTACTATTTTCCTGGCCTTCCGCAAAGCCACTAAGATCTGGCTAATCCGGCAGGCTGGGGGGCTGTTGAAATAGCCAGCTCCATGGTAACTATGAATGTTGTGTATTTTAAATTGTTGTTTTCTATTTGTCTATTTATCCCCTTCCTTTGTTTATTGTAAGCCGCTCGGAGTCCTTGGGAGTGGGCGGCATACAAGACCAATAAAATACAAATACAAATAGAAAATGTATTTATATAAGAAATAATAGTTATCTGTTTCCACCAGAAGACGGCACCAAACATTTCTTTAGCTAGACACTAAGAAGACTTGGTTTGTTGCTTAAGTTAATTAAATTAATTGGAACATAACTTTCTGTGTGACCATTTTGTTGCTTCAACATTGGCAACTTGCAGGAGGAACTTTGCAGTAGCAATAGATTTCTATCCTCTTTTGCTTCAACTGCCACTCTCTCAAAAGTTCCCAAGAATGTTATAAATCGGGGACAGCAGCTTTCAGGTGAAAGCCCCAACAGTCCAGCGTATTGGAAAGGTACCAGATGATGGTGGATATTATTTAAAAACAATGCAAAAGCCCATACTCACAAACTCACTTCCCCTTCAGAGTAAGCATGAATAGGGAAAAGATGCAGCATATCCAAAGAGACCAAAATGTCTAAAATCCAAAAAGATGCTAAAACATCTAGATGAAATAGTTTACTAAGAGATATCAGAAAACTAAAAATCAAACCTAAGGGGGAATAGAAAAAAATACTGCATTAATTAATTAAAATATTTTAATTAATGGCACAGAAATTGAGACGTCAGCATGGCTATTTTTTATTTTTGACCTTTTGTATTCAGAATCCATTTTCACTAATAAATATTTCAAAAATGGCACAACTTTCAATATGTTTCATGTAAAAATTCATATTCTCTGTGAACCTTTACGTATACATCTTCTAGTGATATATTTTTGTGCACTGGTTCATTTGAGGGGAAATCTGCTGGTAGGTCCTCTTCATTTGTGTTTATTGAGATTTTGGGGGGCTGTTGAAGTGGAAAAGACCCCCAAACACACAAAATTTCTCTTAGATCTTGGAACCAATTTGCAGCTTCCTGAGGAAAACACTTATATGCAAATACTTGGGTGAAGAAACCTTGCAAACAAAACTTCTTAGTGCATACAGTATGTATATTGTGAATGGGTTTTTAAAGTTAAATGTCTATTCTTATCTGGTGAAAAGCTTCTTTGTTCTCACATGGGTCATAAAACATCTAGCATTTTTATACAGATATTTCTCCCATCGCATGATTTCTGCCTAAATTGTGTTTTGTGGACTAACAACTTTGTCCACGCTAACAAAAATCTTAGTTTAACTAAACTGAAATGTACTTTTCCTTATTACCGTTTTGTTGCATCAAAAAGAATCCTTAGATTGGCAAACAACAGGAAGAATTTTACAATGGCAATAGGTTTCTACCCTACTTTGGTTCAACTGTCACTGTGTCACAACTTCCCAAGAATGCTATAAATTGGGGACTGCAACTTTCCTGTGAAAACACTGCAAGAATATCCTGTCTTTGGGTCCGTTGGAAAGCTAACTGCTAACTGTCCCTCCTAACTCAACCATGAAGATCCTTCATTTCTTTCTGGCTGGTCTCTCTGTGTTCCTTCTGATTTCTGCAGGTAAGGAATAAGAAGGCAAGGAGGCAGGGAAAGAGAAAAGGAAGAAAGAAAGGAGGGAAGGAAGTAAGGATGGATGGATGGATGGATGGAAGGAAGGAAGGAATGAAGGAAGGAAGGAAGGAAAGAAACCTCTGTCTTTTAGAGCTGCCCAGTCAGAACAAAAATCAAGAGAGTGAAATGATCTATGTACAATTAGCAACACCTTAGCCGCAAACTGAGTGGGTGCCACCTTCTAATGGTCCTCTGCTAGATTAATATTTATTTTATTTCTCTCTCTAAATTACTATATAAAATTCTGTTATACTCTGAAACTCTCTATCTTCCTATCAGTGACTGGGAGACAATTATGAGTCTTCTTTTGGAGAGAGAGAGAGATTTCCTCTTTGATTTGGGTAGGGGATTGCTATGCGCAATGGCCAGCCTGTCTTAGTCTATAAATTTGGGGCTTCCACATAAGTAAAGCTTCCATGGCACAAAAGGCTTGGCGTTTTGGTTCCCTGGCGTTTTGGTAACCTGGAATGAAAACTGGAATCAAAATTATTTTTCTTTTCAAGATGAACATGTTTGTAACAACTCTCAACCTGGAATATTCACCTTCCACATATTTTTTGATATAGCAAACTTGTCTTAGCTTTACAAAACTTGAATATTTCAAATCATTCCTCTAAGTGTAAGAGTCTTCTCTTCCAAATCTCACAAACATGAAGGCAAATAAGAAAATATCTTCCTCTCCCATTATAGATGAGGGAAGCTGTCAAAGACATGTAGGGAGTTGTACATGACCTGTTAGAAAATATCAGAAAAATCTATATCCCACCCTGGTTTCCTCATGTTCGTATAGGGTTGGGCCAATAATTCCCACCAAAAAACCCCCAAAACCCCCAGAATAAGAACTCTGGAATTTTGGGTAGTTTAACATATTTGAAGGGCACTCAGGCTTGGCTTCCTGATGAGTTCTTCAACAGTTAAGGCTGTTTCCCAGAGAACATTGGAGTTGTTTTGTTTAACACAGAGTCATTAGCCATTTCTCGGGGAGACTCTAGCTATGGATTTTCTACATTAAGCAGAGGGTTGAACTACGTAAATAGCTCTTCAGATCCCTCCAATTTGATTCCATAAAATCCTTTCTGTTACAGAATAACAAAGTTGGAAGGGACCTTGGAGGACTTTTGGGACAATCCCCTGCTCAAGCAAGAGACCCAATACCATCTCAGAAAAACCAGTGCCCAATCTCTTCATAAAACTTCCAATGTTGAAGCATCTACAATTTCTGGAGACAAATTGTTCCACTGATTAATTGTTCTAACTGTCGGAGCATTTCTCCTTAGATCTAGGTTGCTTCTCTCCTTGATTAGTTTCCATCCATTGTTTCTTGCCTTCAGGTGCTTTGGAGACTAGGTTGACCCCCTCCCCCTCTTTCTAACACAAACAATGCCATCCTTAAAGAAAAGGCAGTTTGTCCGCTGACTTTGGCAATACTAACATTTGTGCATGGTTTTAAAAAATCTTCATTTCACCTCAAGCAAAGTGACTAGGCTCAATGACCACAAAATGTTGAACATACATTTTGAGAAGAGGAAAGAAAATGGGGGGAAGGGGAGAAAGAGGAATTGCATGAAGCATTTGGGGGAGGGCAGGGTGCCTGGAGTGTAAGTACTGCATCTTGCAACATTCTGTCTTTCAGTGTGTCTGTCCTGACACCCCACCCCCCTCCACTCAGGGTTGCAGACCATAGGCAGCTCTTCACGTCCCATTGGCAGCCTCTAAAATCCTCATTCATTACAGGAGGGAATGACATTTTCTTATTTGCTTTTTTATTTATGCAATTTGTTTACATCTTCCAATATTCTGCAAATGTCCTTTTCCAAGTCTCATTGGTGGCACTTCAGATTCTAAGGCATGCTAATTAACAGCAATGAATCCTTTTTAAACATGTCTCTACATTTCTGTGCAGGATATGCCTCCAAGAAACCAAAAACTAGGAGGGAGTGCATCCAAGCAAATGGTCGTTGCCAATTCAGATGCAGATTTCCATGGCGGGCGCATGGAAGATGTGGCCGCCAGCGATGTTGCATCAGGTAATTTTGTTTCATCATTTGACAGATTCCACCTGTTGCCAGGGGGTGATTTTTTTTTTAGAAAAAGATTTACCATCAAACTCAACTTACTTTCTTCAGCTCCTGATTCTGAGCAAGGCAAAGGTTTTCCAAATTTTCAGGAGTTTTGGAACTCTTACAGGTTTCTTCTAAGGTAAATCAGGATAGCTGCTTTGGAAAGAGAAAATCTGGTTTATTCTCATATTCCACAGGCTGTGTAGAGAGAGGAATCAAACCAGGCTTTCTGTTCACAGTTCAATCTCAGTCTCTGGCTTGCCTTCCCCAGATAGAAGCTTCCAAGTGCCGCCCACATTCCTGGCTTAATACAACAATGACTTTAATTCTGGAGATTGGACACAGAGCTCAGTTGAAATAGACAGCATGTGTGGTGATAAAAGAAAAAGTGTGTTCCCATTAAATATATTTTTCCTGCTCAACCCAGCTTGAAAATGTGGTCATCATAAAAGTAGCAACCACAACCATAAAACAATTGAAGCTAGCCTTTAAAGCTCAATCATGTCATGAACTTAGGGTTTCTCTTGTTTGACTTTCAGCTTATTGTTTTAATTTGCTTGTATCCCTCAGTGGACAAAACCCAATAGAAAATCCTATTGCAGACAACTCACCATTTATCTTTTGAAACACCGGAGAAGTCTTCTTGTTTGAGAGCCTGAATTCTGCCTTTTCCCTGCCAGCACAGAATACTGCCCTGCCTCCAAACTGTCTTGGCCAGCAGCTGAAGATTCCCTGCTTTGCAAATATTTTTATGATTTCTTGCATTTAATTTCAAAATAAATAATTCTTGCTATTTGCAGCATTCCAAATGAAATGTTGTCATTAATCTGTATTTATAAGCCCCGCCCTGGAGCCAAAAGTGTAGAAGCGATTCCAAGAAGGGCAATGAGATTGATCAACTAAGTTGATCGTGAAAAGGGATCATGCATGAAAAGGTATGGAAAGACCTGGGCATGTTAGGCTTTGAGAAGATGTGGGAGGATGGGAGCGCTCTTCAGGGAACTGAAGGGGTGCCACACAAAAGGAAATCAAGCCATCTTCTGTCTCACCTCAGAGTGTAAGACATTGATTAATACATTTTAGTGAAAGGGGGCAAATGTTGGCTTTAGTTTAGGAAAAAGTTCAACCAAATGGCAATATGGAAACAATTTCATAATTTACAGATATACATTCCTTAAAGAAGTAAGAAAAATCATTAAACTGTTTAGTATTTCTTCAGAAACAAAATTAGGAATGGAGGAAAAAGAAAAGTATTTACATAACAAATAATAATTATCTGTTTCAACCAGAAGAGGGCATCAAACATTTCTTTAGCTAGACACTATGAAGTCTTGGTTTGTTGCTTAACTTCCTGAAATCATATGGGGGCAGGGCAATGAGGCAATTTGAATGGCATTATCACATCATCCAATTGATCAAGTATTGTTGGCTGCTTGTCAAAGCATCCAGCATGTTGGAAGGACTCCAGCTCATGCAGGCTTGGTGAATATTACCTAAAACAATGCAAAAGTACACACTCCCAAACTTACTTACCAGACTATTTCCATTCAGAGAGAGCAATGGCCCACAAAGCACAGAAAAGTAGTAAGTCCAAGAAGTGAAAGAAAGGAAAGGAAACACACTGCACACATTTCTGTCCCTATAAACCATTTTTGACTGCACCATGTCCATCCCCACCCCATGTCATAAGTTCCCTTGTGTTGTTTACACTTATTCCTCCTGTTTCTCCTTTTAAGGTTTTCATGAATTCCATCCAACTAGATCTATCCTTTTATTCCCCTTCTTGTCTTCCTATTCATTCTTTAATAAGTTACTTGCTTTGGGATTCAGTCCTCATTCATTCATTCTCCCTAAGTGACCAAACCAACCATCAGAAGCTAATTAATTAATAAAATATGTTGGTACAAACTTTTGAGGTGTTAGCAGGACATTCATATTATTTTTTTATTTTGGACTGATTGCACTGCATATTAAAATCCATTGTCACCAATAAAACCTGAAGAAAAAACAGGCAGCCTTCAATATCTTTCACTAAAAGTTCATATTCTCTGTGAACCTTTTTCTATACCTCTTCTAATGGTGTATATTTGTTCATTTGTTTTATCTGTGGAGATATCTGCTAGCAGGCCAGCTTCATTTAGGAGAATTGTTTGATTGTTCAGTATATACATATACATACCCATACCCATATACAGCCGGTCTGTTTGTCCTCCTCCTGGTTATTGCAGGTAAGGGATTAAAAAGAAAAGCGGGGAACAAAGGAAGGAAATTTCTGGGTTTGACCTTCAGCCATGCATAAGAACTCCCTTTTCTGCCTCTGCCCTGGAATGAAAGCATCTTCCAGAACAGGGACAGGGTCTTCAGGCTTTTCTGTATCTTTGGGAACATCCGGGCTGTCACCCATGCAGGCAAATGTTCAGCCAACCTGGTTAAGGGGGGGAGGGGCAACATACGGCAGGTGAATGGGTCTTAGAACACAGTCTTAGTCTCTTTTAATGAAGTTGGGTTGAGTTGGGGTGGGGGAGAAAATGTGTTTTTAAGTTCCTTTTAAACAAGGAAATGGCTAAGGGTGTCAGGATAGAGAGACTGAGGGGTCACAAGAGATGACAGGCCTTTTAATGGGCTATTCTGAAACTAGGTTCCCACACATCCTATTTGCCTCAAGGAAACCCTGAATGCTTTGTGTAGCGTTTGATGAAGAATATCCTTCTGCCTTTGGGGCCTGCCAATTCATATCAAAAGGAGAGTGAAATGGTCTATGCACAGCTAGCAACAACTTGGTCACAAACCAAGGGAATGTTAGTGGAATCAGTGGAACAACTTGGCTCCAGAAGTTTTGAATGCTCCAACACTAGAGGTTTTTAAGAAGATATTGGATAACTATTTGTCTGACGTGGTGTAGGCAGGGGGTTGGACTAGAAAACCTCCAAGGTCCCTTCCAAGTTTGTTATTCTATTCTATTCTATTCTATTCTATTCTATTCTATTCTATTCTATTCTATTCTATTCTATTCTATTCTATATGTCATATAAGTAGTGCTTTAGATCAGTTAATCTCTCCCTCTCTCTCTCTTTCCCTCTCTCCCTCCGTACCTACTTATCTTCCTATCTACCTATCTACCTACCCACCTATCTACCTACCTCCCTACCTCCCTACCTTCCTACCTAATCTCTCTCTCTCTCTCTCTCTCTCTCTCCCTCCCTCCCTCCCTGTGTGTGTGTGTGTGTGTGTGTGTGTGTGTGTGTGTGTGTGTGTGTCTTTTTATCTCTCTATCTCTATCTTTTGGTTATCCCTTAGCAAAGAAGAATCCTGTGAGAAAGAAGTGCCGCTTCCATGGACAACAGACTCGGTTTCTTGGCTCCAATAATGTGGACTGAAAATTGGAGATGAATTGTTCCTCTTAAGATCCCAGGAATTCTGGGACTTCTAGTATAACGCATTTGAAGAGCACCCAGCTGGCTTTGCTGATGAGTGTTTCAACAATTAAAGCTTTTTCCCAGGAAACAAGAATTGCTGCATGATAATAATTTAATCAAAGAGACATTAGCCACCTCTTAAGGAGACTCTAACTGTATTTCCTGCATTAAATGCAGGGTTGAATTAAATGGGTCTACACTGCCCCTCCACTTTTATGCCATAAAAGAAGAGAAAAATCCTACCTTTTGTCGACAGTAGTTGAATCAATGCCGTCCTTAAGGAAAAGGGAGTTTTGTCAGGTGACTTTGGCAATACTAATATTTAAGGGTTTTAAAAAAATCTTTAGCAACAAGATCCCACGGAAAACCCCTACTCATCTCAAGCAGAGTGGCCATGCTTTTTTTTTTCTTTGTAAAATGTGTTTTTATTTTTCCATTTTTCATTTTTATACAGTCACATATATACTGTGCATAACCGGGGCCATACAACATTAAACAATAAACACAGCAATTCCTCTTGTCAACAATACCCCCCAAAATAGAAACCCAATATACCTCTTTGACCCTCCATACCCCTCTTTCTTTCACCCACCTCCAACTTTCCATCTTCCCTCCATCATTCCCCTCTACCCTACTTCCCCTCCCCCTCTACCACTCCTCTCTCCCAGTCCACTCCCTCCCTTCCTTCTCACCCTCCCTCCAATCCTCTCTCCCAAACCCCTCTTTCTTCTATCCCGCTACTCCTCCCTTTGGTTTATTTCTACTATATGTCAATATATTCAGCTTGTCCTATTTTTACAGTAAAATTAAAGAGCAACAGTATACATGTACAATCGCATTACATTGAAATCTAACACATACTATATATCCCCCCTCCCCCCTAACACCCCACCTCCCTTCCCCCCCCCGACTTCCCAGAGCCCGTACACGGTATAGATTTTTAACAAACACAGTCTAAAATATATTAAGACAAAAGAAATAAAAAAAAAGAAGTTAATAACATCTCTACATTGAACTCAGCTTCTTCCTCTTGCACTAACTGATTCTCTGTGCGCAGAGCGGCCATGCTTAATGGTCACAAAATGTTGAATATATTGTACATTTTGGGAAGAGAAAATGGGGATGTATAAGTTGCCAGGGAATGAAAGGTCTCTTCCTAAATATCCTTGGAAACAGTGATCATATTCCTAAGTATAAGAGACTTTGTTTATAGTTAAGATATATAGGTAGGTAAGTAGGTAGGTAGGTAGATAGTTGATAGATAGATAGATAGATAGATAGATAGATAGATAGATAGATAGATAGATAGATAGATATAAATAGATAAACAGATAGATGTCAAGACTGGATTACTGTAACGCGCTCTACATGGGGCTGCCCTTGAAGAGTGTTCGAAGACTGCAGCTGGTCCAGAATGCAGCCGTGTGAGCGATAGTGAGGGTGCCTAGGTACACCCACGTTACACCTATCCTCAGCGAGCTGCACTGGCTCCCCATTGGTCTCCGGACATGCTTCAAGATGCTAGTCGTTACTTTTAAAGCCCTACATGGTTTAGACCTGGCTACATGAGAGACCGCCTCCTGCCATTTACCTCCCAGAGACCAATAAGATCTCACAGATTAGGCCTCCTCCGGATTCCATCTGCCAGTCAATGTTGGCTGGCGACTCCCCGGGGGAGGGCCTTCTCTGTAGCTGCTCCGGCCCTATGGAACGATCTCCCCGTGGAGATCCGGACCCTTACTACTCTTCCAGCCTTCCACAAAGCGATTAAGACCAGGCTGTTCTGGCAGGCCTGGGGCTGTTGAGTTTATCCAGCCCCACTCTAAGCTGTATGTATGTTGTGAAATTTTAATGTTGTTCTTTTAATTTTTATATGTCCCCCCTCCCCTTTTTTTATCTGTAAGCCGCCCAGAGTCTCTAGGGAGTGGGCGGCATACAAATCCTAATAAAACCTAAAAAAAAACTAAAAGAGATGACAGACTAGATGACACACACACACACATACATCTATACACACATACATATACAAATAACACATAGACACATTACTGTGTGTGTGGAGCAGTAGTGGGTTCCAGATCCCATTCCAACCGTACCAGCATCACCCATATGGATGTGTGCAGCGCACGTGTGCACGCGTTGTAGCTGCCAGCAAGGCAGGTGTTGTACACGCCATACTCATGCACGGAAGCGCCAAAGGCTTTAAAGGACAGGTAAGGAGCTGAGGCCGGGAGGTGGGCCCTCCGGACAACCATACCAGAACGGTACCTGGTGGTCCGGGCAGGCTCCAGTATGCCCGTACTGGGGCGTACCGCTTGCAACCCACCACTGGTGTGGAGGTTTAATTTCTTTCCTGCCTATCTAGTAATTTGGAGTGAAGATAGATAGGTAGGTAAGTAGAGGGACAGACAGACAGACAGACAGACAGACTGGATGACACATACATCTATACACACATACACGTACAAATATATTACACACATATTTCTCTGTGTGTGGAGGTATAATTTATTTCCTGCCTATCTAGTAATTTGGAGTGAAGACAGAAAGAGAGACGGACATGAAATTTCTCATCTTTGACCTTTACCATTTATGTACATTTTTAACCAAAGTGCAGCTATATTGCCTGATATTTTCACTTTGTCACAGGTTATAATACTTTCCTGCAGTAAAATGATACTTATAATACTTAATGTATACTTAATATACTTAATAAAAAAAAGGAAATGGAACAGGGATTCATATACCTGGGGAAATGTACAAAACAGGAAAATCAGGGAAATTAACATTCAAATATACAGTACAGAATGGTTGGAGTTTACATCTATTTGATGTTTTAGGGATGATTTCACAAAAAGTTCATGTTATGTAGAAACAGGTCCATAGAATGAAAGAACATGAGAGCTCTGTGTAGCACATCAATGGGAGTAATAGGAAAAGGTCTACCACCTTCTATTGTCTCTTGTTTCCAAGGCATGGAACAATTTTTCAGATTTTCAGGACTTTGGGTGATTTGTATGGGAAATTTCTACATGGCTGTTTTGGAAAGAGCAAAGGTGGTTTACTCTCATATTCCACAAACTGTGTAGAGTGGAATCAAACCAGGGCTTCTATTCATAGTTCAATCTCAGTCTCTAAGTCCGCCTTCCCCAGTCATTTCAAAGCACTCCCCACATTTCTAGCCTGGTTGGGCAAAGGCTATGCTTACAGTGATTGGACAGAGAGGCAAATTGACATAGGATACAATCGGTGTATTTCGGAATTAAAGAAAAAGAGCATTTCTACTACATGTAGCTTTTCTCTTCAATCCATATTGAAAGGGTGGTCCTCCTTAAAGTACTTGTAAAGTTTGGAATTTTACATTAAAGCATCTGAAGCTACTCCTAAATTTTAGGTTATGCTTGAAACATAAAGTGCGTCTTGTTTGGCATTCAGCTTATTGTTTTAATTTGTTAATTTCCCTCAGATCATCACAAGTTCCAAAAGGGAATCATATTGCAGCCTACTCACCGTCCACTTTTTGAAAGATCTGTCTTCTTGTTTGAGGGCCACTGAATTCTGCCTTTTTCCTGCCAGCATAGAATATTGCCCTGTTTCCAAATGCCTTGGTCTGCAGTTAAAGATTGCCTGCTTTGCAAAGGTTTCTGTGAGTTCTCGCATTTGAAATCAAAATAAATAAACTATTCTTGCTTGTGGCATTCAAACTTAAAGATTGTTGCTTTTATGTATTTATAGGCACAGCCCTGGAGGCAACAGAGTAGAACAGGACATTGACATTTTTTTAAATTTGGGGCTGATTGCATTACATATTAAAATCCATTGTCATCAATAAAAATTGAAGAAGAAACATACAACCTTCAATTTTTTTCCATTAAAAGTTTGTGTTCTCTTTGAACCTTTTTCTATATCTCTTCTAATCATATATATTTGTTCATTTGTTTTATCTGTGGAGATATCTACTAGCAGGTCATCTTCATTTAGGAGAGTTGTTTGTTCAATATATGAATATACATACCCATAAATACATGTCAAACATAATACTTTCTGCAATGCAAATAAACCAAGTAGGTGGTTGGCTTATCAGATTAGGAAAAAAAGGAAAATTCGAAATATATCCAAATTGTGTTACAGAGGGAAGGAAGTGTTTCAACAGGAAGAGATCCAAAAGGGATTTCGAGAATTTTTTACAGAGTTGTATAAAGGGGACAAAATTAGGGACTTAGACATAAATAAATACTTAGATAAATAGAAAATCCCCCTAGTTAGCGAAGAACATAGGTATAGGTTGAACCAACCAATAACCTCTGGGGAAATCCTGCAGGTAATCAAACAATTAAAGCTAGGGAAAGCACCAGGTACAGATGGCTTAACAGCTGTTTACTATAAAAACTTACAGTTATAAATGGTAGAACCCCTTAGAGAATTATTTAATAAAATTCAATTGGAAGGTAAAGTGCCCCCTTCATGGAAGACAGCGTTCATATCGTTGATACCCAAAGAAGACCAAGATCTTACTCAGCCGAAAAATTATAGACCTATTTCATTACTTAATGTAGATTATAAAATTTTTACTAAAATATTAGCAAATAGGTTAATGGTGGTTATCCAACAACTGATACATACTGACCAAACAGGTTTTATACAGGGCAGACAGATGAAGAGCAATGTCAGGTTAATTATTAATGCTTTAGAATACTTGGGAAAGAATAATCAAATCCCTGCCGCATTCATATTTTTGGATGCTGAGAAAGCCTTTGATCGAGTCAATTGGCAATTCTTGTTGAAGATACTACAAATAATGCAGATAGGAGATGGCTTTTTAAGGTCAATTGGTGCAATATATCAGCAGCAAAAAGCCCAAATTATAGTCAATGGAAGTTTAACAGATTCCTTTCAAATAGAAAAAGGTACAAGACAGGGTTGTCCTTTGTCCCCACTATTGTTTATTATAACTTTGGAAGTATTGTTGAATAAGATACGGGGCTTGGATGCTTTAAAAGGGATCAAGATCAGACAGCAAGAATACAGAGTCCGCGCCTTTGCGGACGACTTGGTTATAATATTGAAACAACCGCAGGAATCCAGTAAGGTTTTAATGAATACGATTAATCAATATGGTCAAGTCTCTGGATTTAAAATTAATTTAGGAAAAACCAAAATATTAGCAATGAATATGAATACCAAACAGAAGGAAGAATTGGGAGTGATGTTAGGATGTGAGGTTGTTAAAAAAGTCAAATATCTTGGAGTTAATATTTTAACTTCAAATGGGAAATTATACAAGCATAATTATGAACCACTCTGGCATAGTATACAAACGGAGATGAAAAGGTGGGAGAAACTGCATTTATCTTTTCTGGGAAGGATAGCGGCAGTGAAAATGAATATTTTACCAAAATTTTTATTTTTGTTTCAAATGTTACCAATACTCAAAAGAGATGTGAATCTTTTAGAATGGCAGAAGGGTATCAACAAATTTGTATGGGCAGGAAAGAAGCCGAGGGTAAAGATGAAAATAATGCAAGATGTACGTGAAAGAGGAGGATTGAAATTACCAAATTTAAAATTATATTGTGATGCAGTGGCATTATCTGCAATTAGTGATTGGATCCATTTAACCAATGACAGAATATTGAATATTGAGGGACATGATTTGGTATATGGTTGGCATGCTTACTTGTTATTTAACAAAAAACTGGATAAGAATTTCAAAAATCATATTTTAAGAAATGCCTTATTGCGGGTTTGGAAAAAATATCAACATAAACTAAATGACAAATTGCCCATGTGGGCAATTCCTAGACATGCAATTGAAAATATGAATATAGAACAAAAACACAATAGAACCACTTATAGACAACTCCTTATTATAGAAAGAGTGGTGTTGCAATTAAAATCCTTAGAGGTACTTAAAAAAGAGAAGGTAGTTCAAACGTGGTTTCAGTATGGCCAATTACAGGCCAGGTGGAAAATAGACCAAAAATAGGCTTTGTAATAGCTGAGGATAACTTGTTTAAACAAATAAGAGATCAAAGTTTAATGCACATAAAGAGGATATATAATGTATTAATACAGATGGATTCAGAAACCGAAATGGTTAAAGACTGTATGATAAAATGGGCTCAGAATATTGAAGAACCTATAATGCTGGACACATGGGAAAAAATATGGGTAAGAAATGTAAAATTTACACAAGCACAAAATTTGAGAGAAAATTTTTATAAGATGTTTTATAGATGGCACTTAGATCCCAAAAAGCTTGCTTCTATGTATTCAAATGTTCAGCCTAAATGTTGGAGATGTGGTTCTTTTGATGCTACGTATTTTCATATATGGTGGACATGTCGTAATGTTAAGGCATTTTGGATAAAAATTTGGTGGATCCTGCAAAATATCTTCAAAAAAAGGATAAAATTCACTCCCCAGCTGTTTTTACTAGGTATATGTATTGACTTTGTAGCAGTAGAGATTAATTTGGTTCTGTACTTAATAACGGCAGCAAGACTCTTGGTGGCGCAATACTGGAAGAAGAAAGACCTGCCTACAATTCAAGAATGGACTTTGAAGGTTACAAACTTAGCCGAAATGGCAAAAATTTCAGCATATCTTAAAGAACATTCAAACAAGAGGTATAAACGAGACTGGAAAAAATGGATTGATTATATACAAAGCAAATACGGGACTAAGAAACTCCAGATAGCTTATGCTTAAAATCAGTAATAACTTAAACTGTTAAAAATTTGGGTAACAGCAAGAAGCTGAGTTCAATGTAGAGATATTTTAGACTGTGATTGTCAAAAAGTTATACCATGTATGGGCTCTGGGAAGTCGGGGGGAGGGAAGGGAGGTGGGGATCTAGGGGGAGGGGGGAGGGCGGAAATATAATATGTGTTAAATTTTAAAGCATGATTGCACTTGTATACTGTTTTTTAATGTTGGTGTCAAAACAGAACAAACTGAATATATTGGAAGGTAATAGAAGTATACCGAAGGGAGGAGCTGAGTGAAAGAAGAAGGAGAGTAGAGAGGGTGAGAGAGAGGAGGAGGAGGAGGAAGGGAGGGAATGGATTAAGAGAGGGAGTGATAGGGTTAGGGTTAGATAGAGGGGGAGGGGAAGTAGGTGTAGAGGGGTATGAGAGAAGGAAGAATGAAAGTTGGAGGGGGATGAAAGAGGGTGTATGGTGGGCTAAGGCGGTATATTGGGTTTGTATTGTAGGGGGCATTTTCTATAAAAGTGAGGGCTGTGTTTATTACCCAATGTTATATGCCGCGGTTGCACAGTAAACATGTGATTGTATAGAATGAAATGGAAATAAAAAGATTTGTGGAAAGAATACATGTATAGACCATTTCATTGTTAATTAAAATTTTCACATTTATATGTACACATTTAACTTCTGTTTTTTACAGGTAAGGAATTATTATCTACTATGTGGTCAATAATTCTTTTCCTCTAACCTAGGGAGTAAAAAGGCTAGCACTTTTATGCAGATATTTCTTCTTCTCCTCCCCCACCACCACCTCACTAAAATGATATCCAAAAGAGGGTGGGAAATGTTGGAAATTGGAATACATCTGATCCAACAGTGTGTAGGGCAATCAAAGCAGACCTTCTGTTCATAGGTCAGTCTCAATCTTTGGATGTATCTTCCCTAGATAGTGTCAGCCCTGGAGGTCTCAGTAGGCTCGGGGCTGCCATTCTGATGGTGGGGCGATTCGCAGCTGGGTTGTTTCATTACAGAACGCTGTAGCACCTGATAACCTGCCTGTGTCTATGCCTGGCTCATGCCTGCCATGCCACAAACTGTGTGAACCTACTGAACTTTTGCGGCTGGATCCTTGCACGTGGGCACTCTGCTGGTGATGTCTACCAGCTGATAGTCGGCCCAGGTGCATGTGCAGTGAGCCCGCCCTGTCTTTAATATGGAGCAGGGCCAGCGCATGCACAGAATTATAAACCAACATGGCTTGTTGCATCATCAGCATGTATTATGTGCATTGCTCATGTGTTAGAGAGGGCAGGGCACGGAGGGGTTTAAATGGAGGAGGGAAATATAAAATTACATGCTTGACTTTATTTCACTCATGTTTTGCATTGTGTGGTGGTCGGAAGTACCGAACAGGCTTATAAAGATTACACTTACCACAAACTACCTGCTTAGTTGTCCTGTTTGTTTTCTTTACCTGAACGGAACCTGACAGATAGGCTTTGTTGGACAATGGCTATGCTTTTGGAGATTGGACAGAGATCCAATCCAATATTAGATATAGTGTCGAATATTAGATACAGTTTTTCTGCTCAACCCAATTTGAAAGTGTGGTCATCATCAGGGCTGAGAAAAGAGGGGTGCAGCCGGTACATTATTCCAGGGCCCTTGGAGCCCAAAGGGGGCCCATGAAAGAGATTCTTTTTTGAGAAATTTACAAAACCAATTTTTTAAAAAAGAAAAACAATATTGGACATATACTTCATACTCAATACTTCGTGTGTATAGCAAAACTGCCTTGAAGCCTTGTTTAGTAAAGAGTATAGAATACTGCCTTGTCTCCAAACTACCTTGGACTGCAGTTAAAGACGGACTGTCTGTTTTGTGAAGATTTCTGTGAATTCTTGCACCTACAAACAAAATAAATAAATTATTCTTGCTATTTTCAGCATTCAAAATAAAAAGTTGTGGCTAATATGTATTTATAAGTACAGCCCTGGAGGCAACAGAGTAGAATCAGTTCCAAGAAGGGCAACCAGGATGATCCACTAAGTTGCATGAAAACTGAATGCAGGACCTGGGCATGTTTAGTTTTGAGAAGGTGTGGTAAGGTGGGAGGTCTTTTCAAGGAACTGAAGGGGTGCCACACAAAAGAAAATCAAACTGTTTTCTGTCTTACGTCAGAGTGGAGGACATTGAGTAATAAATTTCAGTTAAAGAAGGCAAATGCTGGTTGAAGGTTAGGAAAAAATTACTTAAAAAAAGAGAAGCTCAACCGAATGTCAATAGGGAAACAATTTCATAATTGAAAGATATTCATTCTTTAAAGAAGTAAGAAAAATAATAAAACTGTTTGGTATTTCTTTAGAAACAAACTTAGGAATGGAGGAAAAAGACAAGGCCATGGGAGCGGTGAGTGCCTCCACTTGTATACTGGACCTGTGCCCCTCCTGGCTGGTCTCGACCAGCAGGGAGGTGACATGCGGCTAGATCCGGACGATAGTTAACACCTCTCTCCAGGAGGGAATTTTCCCGCTCCTCCTAAAGGATGCGGTGGTGAGACCCCTCCTGAAGAAACCATCTCTGGACCCAGCCATCTTGAGCAACTATCGTCCAGTCTCCAACCTGCCCTTCGTTGGGAAGGTTGTTGAGAAAGTGATGGCTTCTCAACTCCGACGGTCCTTGGATGAAATCGATTATCTGGATCCCTTTCAGTCGGGTTTCAGGCCTGTTTACAGCACGGAAACTGCTTTGGTCGCGCTGATCGATGATCTCTGGCGAGCCAGGGATAGGGGTCACCCCGCTCTCCTTGTGCTCCTTGACCTCTCAGCGGCCTTCGATACCATCGATCATGGTATCCTTCTGCAACGGTTGCAAGAGGTGGGAGTGGGAGGCACCGTCCTTCAGTGGTTCTCCTCCTACCTCTCAGACAGGTTGCAGTCAGTGTTGGTCGGAGGGCAGAGGTCGACCCCAAGGCCCCTCAATTATGCGTGCCGCAGGGTTCGGTCCTGTCCCCCCTCCTATTTAACATCTGCATGAAGCCGCTGGGTGAGATCATATGTTGGCACGGGATTAAGTACCACCAATATGCGGACGATATGCAGTTGTATCTGTCCACCCCGTGCCAACTCAGCGAAGCAGTAGAAGGGATGTGCTAGTGCCTGGAGGCTGTTAGGGTCTGGATGGGAGTAAACAAGTTGGCACTCAATCCAGACAAGACCGAATGGCTACTGATGTTCCCTCCCAAAGATTGGCCAAGTATTCCATCTCTCAGGCTGGGGGGTGAAATTATACGCCCCTCAGAGAGGGTTCGCAATTTGGGAGTCCTCCTGGATCCCCAGCTGACTTTAGAACACCATTTGTCGGCTGTGACCAGGGGGACCTTTGCCCAGGTTCGCCTGGTGCACCAATTGTGACCCTACCTGGATCGGGAAGCCCTTCAGATAATCACTCATGCCCTTGTGACCTCAAGACTGGATTACTGTAATGCGCTCTACATGGGGCTGCCCTTGAAGAGTGTTCGAAGACTTCAGTTAGTCCAGAACGCAGCCGCACGAGCGATCGTGGGTGCACCCAGGTACACCCATGTTACACCTATCCTCCGCGAGCTGCACTGGCTACCCATTAGTCTCCGGACTTGCTTCAAGCTCCTAGTCATTACTTATAAAGCCCTACATGGCATCGGACCTGGGTACCTGAGAGACGGCCTCCTGCCAATTACCTCCCATAGACCGATCAGATCGCACAGACTAGGCCTCCTCCGGATCCCATCTGCCAGCCAATGTCGGCTGGCGACTCCCTGGGGGAGAGCCTTCTCTGTTGCAGCTCCAGCCCTCTGGAACGAGCTCCCCGTCGAGATCTGGACCCTTACTATTTTCCTGGCCTTCCGCAAAGCCACTAAGATCTGGCTAATCTGGCAGGCTGGGGGGCTGTTGAAACAGCCAGCCCCATGGTAACTATGAATGTTGTGTATTTTAAATTGTTGTTTGTCTATTTGTCTATTTATCCCCTTCCTTTGTTTATTGTAAGCCGCTCGGAGTCCTTCGGGAGTGGGCGGCATACAAGACCAATAAAATACAAATACAAATACAAATAGAAAATGTATTTATATAAGAAATAATAGTTATCTGTTTCCACCAGAAGACGGCACCAAACATTTCTTTAGCTAGACACTAAGAACACTTGGTTTGTTGCTTAAGTTAATTAAATTAAATTAATTGGAACATATTACATCAACTTTCTGTGTGACCATTTGTTGCTTCAACATTGGCAACTTGCAGGAGGAACTTTGCAGTAGCAATAGATTTCTATCCTCTTTTGCTTCAACTGCCACTCTCTCAAAAGTTCCCAAGAATGTTATAAATTGGGGACAGCAGCTTTCAGGTGAAAGCCCCAACAGTCCAGCGTATTGGAAAGGTACCAGATGATGGTGGATATTATTTAAAAACAATGCAAAAGCCCATACTCACAAACTCACTTCCCCTTCAGAGTAAGCATGAATAGGGAAAAGATGCAGCATATCCAAAGAGACCAAAATGTCTAAAATCCAAAAAGATGCTAAAACATCTAGATGAAATAGTTTACTAAGAGATATCAGAAAACTAAAAATCAAACCTAAGGGGGAATAGAAAAAAATACTGCATTAATTAATTAAAATATTTTAATTAATGGCACAGAAATAGAGACGTCAGCATGGCTATTTTTTATTTTTGACCTTTTGTATTCAGAATCCATTTTCACTAATAAATATTGAAAAAATGGCACAACTTTCAATATGTTTCATGTAAAAATTCATATTCTCTGTGAACCTTTACGTATACATCTTCTAGTGATATATTTTTGTGCATTGGTTCATTTGAGGGGAAATCTGCTGGTAGGTCCTCTTCATTTGTGTTTATTGAGATTTTGGGGGGGGGCTGTTGAAGTGGAAGAGACCCCCAAACACACAAAATTTCTCTTAGATCTTGGAACCAATTTGCAGCTTCCTGAGGAAAACACTTATATGCAAATACTTGGGTGAAGAAACCTTGCAAACAAAACTTCTTAGTGCATACAGTATGTATATTGTGAATGGGTTTTTAAAGTTAAATGTCTATTCTTATCTGGTGAAAAGCTTCTTTGTTCTCACATGGGTCATAAAACAGTTAGCATTTTTATACAGATATTTCTCCCATCGCATGATTTCTGCCTAAATTGTGTTTTGTGGACTAAAAACTTTGTCCACGCTAACAAAAATCTTAGTTTAACTAAACTGAAATGTACTTTTCCTTATTACCGTTTTGTTGCATCAAAAAGAATCCTTAGATTGGCAAACTACAGGAAGAATTTTACAATGGCAATAGGTTTCTACCCTACTTTACTTCAACTGTCACTGTGTCACAACCTCCCAAGAATGCTATAAATTGGGGACTGCAACTTTCCTGTGTAAACACTGCAAGAATATCCTGTCTTTGGGTCCGTTGGAAAGCTAACTGGGTTGTCCTGCCTAATTCAACCATGAAGGTCCTTCATTTCTTTCTGGCTGGTCTCTCTGTGTTCCTTCTGATTTCTGCAGGTAAGGAATAAGAAGGCAAGGAGGCAGGGGAAGAGAAAAGGAAGGAAGAAAGAAAGGAGGGAAGGAAGGAAACCTCTGTCTTTTAGAGCTGCCCAGTCAAAACAAAAATCAAGAGAGTGAAATGATCTATGTACAATTAGCAACCCCTTGGCCGCAAACTGAGTGGGTGTCATCTTCTAATGGTCCTCTGCTAGGTTAATATTTATTTTATTTCTCTCTCTAAATTACTATATAAGAATTCTGTTTTACTCTGAAACTCTCTATCTTCATATCAGTGATTGGGAGACAATTATGAGTCTTCTTTTGGAGAGAGAGAGAGAGATTTCGTCTTTGACTTGGGTAGGGGATTGCTATGTGCAATGGCCAGCCTGTCTTAGTCTATAAATTTGGGGGTTACAAAAGGCTTCCACACAAGTGAAGCTTCGATGGCACAAAAGGCTTGGTGTTTTGGTTCCCTGGCCTTTTGGTAACCTGGAATGAAAACTGGAGTCAAAATTAATTTTCTTTCCAAGATGAACATGCTTGCAACAACTCTCAACCTGGAATATTCAACTTCCACATATTATTTGATATAGCAAACTTGTATCACTTAAACTCAGTTTTCCTAAATATAACAGCCACTAAAATTATTTTATAGGGCCTAGTTCCAGTTCTACAAGAATTAAATTTCTCCTTAGATCCGTGATTTAAGATCAAAATTCTGCAAATTTAGGGCTGTGCTTCATCCAAACACAGAATATCATGGTCTTAGCATTACCAAACTTGAATATTTCAAATCATTCCTCTAAGTGTAAGAGTCTTCTCTTCCAAATCTCACAAATATGAAGGCAAATAAGAAAATGTCATCCTCTCAAAGACATGTAGGGAGTTGTACATGGCCTGTTAGAAGATATCAGAAAAAACTATATCCTATCCTGGTTTCCTCAAGTTCATATAGGGTTGGGCCAATAATTCCCACCAAAAAAACCTCAAACCCCTCAGAATAAGAACTCTGTAAGTTTTGGTAGTTTAACATATTTGAAAGGCACCTAGCTTGGCTTCCTGGTGAGTTCTTCAACAATTAAGGCTGTTTCCCAGAGAACATTGGAGTTGTTTAGAGTCATTAAGAGTCATTAGCCATTTCTCGGGGAGACTCTAGCTATGGATTTTCTGCATTAAGCAGAGGGTAGAACTACGTAAATAGCTCTTCAGATCCCTCCAATTTGATTCCATAAAATCATTTCTTTTACAGAATAACAAAGTTGGAAGGAGCTTTTGAGGACTTTTAGGACAATCCCCTGCTCAAGCAAGAGACCCGATACCATCTCAGAAAAGCCGGTGTCCATTCTCTTCATAAAACTTCCAATGTTGGAGCATCCACAATTTCTGGAGACAAATTGTTCCACTGATTAATTGTTCTGTCAGAACATTCCTCCTTAGTTCTAGGTTGCTTCTCTCCTTGATTAGTTTCAATCCATTGCTTCTTGTCCTACCCTCAGGTGCTTTGGAGACTACGTTGACCCCCGTCTCTCCTCTTTCTAACACAAACAATGCCATCCTTAACGAAAAAGGCAGTTTGTCCGCTGACTTTGGCAATACTAACATTTGTGGATAATTTTAAAAAAATCTTAATTTCAGCTCAAGCAAAGTGACTAGGCTTAATGACCACAAAATGTTGAACATACATTTTGAGAAGAGGAAAGAAAATGGGGGGAAGGGGAGAAAGAGGAATTGCATGAAGCATTTGGGGGGGAGGGCAGGGTGCACTGAGTGTAAGTACTGCATCTTGCAACATTCTGTCTTTCAGTGTGTCTGTCCTGACACCTCACCCCCCCTCCACTCAGGGGTTGCAGACCATAGGCAGTTCTTCACGTCCCATTGGCAGCCTCGAAAATCCTCATTCATTACAGGAGGGGATGACATTTTCTTTTTTGTCTTCTTATTTATGCAATTTGTTTACATCTTCCAACATTCTGCAAATGTCCTTTTGCAAGTCTCATTGGTGGCACTTCAGATTCAAAGCATGCTAATAAAACAGCAACGAATCCTTTTTATACATGTCTCTACATTTTTGTGCAGGATATGCCTCCAAGAAACCAAAAACTGAGGGGGAATGCTACCGAGCAAATGGTGGTTGCCGAGTCATATGCAGATCTCCACTCAAGGAGTATGGAAGATGTGGCCCTCTGAGGAAATGTTGCGTCAGGTAATTTTGTTTCATCATTTGACAGATCCCACCTGTTGCCAGGGAGTGATTTTTTTTTCTTCCTGACCCACTTGGAAGCAGTGATCGTTTTCCTAAGTTTAAGAGCCTTTTCTATATTTATGTAAAACTTTGTAATATGGGAAATTTATCCTCTTTAAATGTTAATGCACATTGAGCAGTTATGTGCTTTTCAATCCAAGTAGAGTTATGTTGTCTGAGATTTTGAGTTTGTCATATTTTAAGAGTCTTTAATCCAGGAAAAAATGCAATATGGATGCATATATCTTGGGAAGAAATATGTCATTTATTAATCAAATTTAGATAGCCGCTGAACTCATGGAAAGTGACTCTGGGCAGCACACAACAATCCAATAAACAATACATTCAGAACTATCATTGCCTAAAATCTTTGTAGAAAATTGTGGAGAAACATTAAAAATTCTAAAAGCAGAACTCAACAAGGAAAGGAAAATAATCAACCAAGGGAAATCAATAAGGGAGTCCCCAGGCTTGCTGGCATAACTAGGTTTTAAGGGTATTTCTGAAAGTTGAGGATTGATGAAGGATGATTCATTGGTGGGTGGGAGGAAGAGAAGATTGCACAATGCAGGAACCATATCAAAACAGGCCGACTACCAAAAGTAGCTCCTTAGACAAAGGAACCTGTAACATACTTGTTCCGTTAGATGTGGTCAGAGGGGCAAATGAAATCAGGAAGAGACAATCCCTCAAATATCCTTATTCTTCTGAATGATCTGACATAAAGCGAATGGTATATATACAAACATGTTGATAGAATAGCAATAGCACTTACACTGATAGACCCCTTCATTCTGCTTTACAGTCCTCTCTAAGTGGTTTACAGAGTCAGCATATTCCCCCCCACCAACAATCTGTGTATTCGTTTTACTGACCTCTGAAGAAAGGAAGATTGAGACAACCTTTGCCTGGTGAGCTTTGAACTGCCAAACTGCAGTTAGCCAGCAGTCAGTAGAAGTAGCCTGCAGTGCAGCACTCTAACCACTACATCACTATGATTCATAACGAAAGAATATGAAACCTCTCTGTGGCACATCAATGGGAGTAATAGAAAAAGATTTACCATCGAAACTAACTTACTTTCTTCAGCTCCTGATTCTGAGGCAAGGAAAGGGTTTTCCAAATTTTTCAGGAATGTGGTCATCATAAAAGTAGCAACCTGAACCTTAAAATAATTGAAGCTGGCCTTTAAAGTTCAATCATATCATGAACATAGGGTTTCTCTCGTTTGACTTTCAGCTTATTGTTTTAATTTGCTTGTATCCCTCAATAGACGAAAACCAAAATAAAATCCTATTGCAGACAACTCACCATTTATCTTTTGAAACACCGGAGAAGTCTTCTTGTTTGAGAGCCTGAATTCTGCCTTTTCCCTGCTAGCACAGAATACTGCCCTGCCTCCAAACTGTCTTGGCCAGCAGCTGAAGATTCCCTGCTTTGCAAATATTTTTATGATTTCTTGCATTTAATTTCAAAATAAATAATTCTTGCTATTTGCAGCATTCCAAATGAAATGTTGTCACTAATCTGTATTTATAAGCCCCGCCCTGGAGCCAATAGTGTAGAAGCGATTCCAAGAAGGGCAATGAGATTGATCAACTAAGTTGATCGTGAAAAAGGATCATGCATGAAAAGGTATGGAAGGACCTGGGCATGTTTAGCTTTGAGAAGATGTGGGAGGATGGGAGCTCTCTTCAGGGAACTGAAGGGGTGCCACACAAAAGTTCATCCAAATGGCAATATGGAAACAATTTCATAATTTAAAGATATTCATTCCTTAAAGAAGTAAGAAAAATCATTAAACTGTTTAGTATTTCTTCAGAAACAAAATTAGGAATGGAGGAAAAAGAAAAGTATTTACATAACAAATAATAATTATCTGTTTCAACCAGAAGATGGCATCAAACATTTCTTTAGCTAGACACTATGAAGACTTGGTTTGTTGCTTAACTTCCTGAAATCATAGGGGGGGGGGCAATGAGGCAAGTTGAATGGCATTATCACATCATCCAATTGATGAGTATTGTTGGTTGCTTGTCAAAGCCTCAAGTCTGGATTATTGTAATGTGCTCTACATGGGGCTGCCCTTGAAGAGTGTTCGAAGACTCCAGTTAGTCCAGAATGCAGTCGCGCGAGCGATTGTGAGTGCACCCAGGTACACCCACGTCACACCTATCCTCCGGGAGCTGCACTGGCTACCCATTAGTCTCCGAATCCGCTTCAAGGTGCTGGTCGCTACCTATAAAGCCCTATATGGCATCGGACCTGGGTACCTGAGAGACCGCCTCCTGCCGATTACCTCCCTCAGACCGATTAGATCTCACAGGTTAGGTCTCCTCCGGATTCCATCTGCCACCCAATGTTGGCTGGCGACCCCCCGGGGGAGATCCTTCTCTGTTGCAGCTCCAGCCCTCTGGAATGATCTCCCTGTTGAGATCCGGACCCTTACTACCCTCCTGGCCTTCCACAAAGCCACCAAGTCCTGGCTGCTCTAGCTGGCCGGGGGGCCTGTGAAATATCCAGCCCCACGGAAATTGTGAATGTTGTGGTTTTGTTTTTAAAGTGTTGACTTTGTCTAGTTTTCCCCCTTTCTCTTGTCTATTGTGAGCCGCCCGGAGTCCTTCGGGAGTGGGCGGCATACAAGACAAATCAAATCAAATCAAATCAAATATTGGAAGGACTCCAGCTCATGCAAGCCTGGTGAATATTACCTAAAACAATGCAAAAGTACATACTCCCAAACTTACTTACCAGACTATTTCCATTCAGAGAGAGCAATGGCCCACAAAGCACAGAAAAGTAGTAAGTCCAAGAAGTGAAAGAAAGGAAAGGAAACACACTCCACACATTTCTGTCCTTATAAACCATCTTTGACTGCACCATGTCCATCCCCACCCCATGTCATAAGTTCCCTTGTGTTGTTGAGACTTATTCCTCCTGTTTCTCCTTTTAAGGTTTTCATGAATTCCATCCAACTAGATCTTTCCCTTCTTGTCTGCCTATTCATTCTTTAATAAGTTACTTGCTTTGGGATTCAGTCCTCATTCATTCATTCTCCCTAAGTGACCAAACCAACCGTCAGAAGCTTATTAATTAATAAAATATTTTGGCACACACTTTTGAGGTGTTAGCAGGACATTCATTTTTTATTATTATTTTGGACTGATTGCACTGCATATTAAAATCCATTGTCACCAATAAAACCTGAAGAAAAAACAGGCAGCCTTCAATATCTTTCACTAAAAGTTCATATTCTCTGTGAACCTTTTTCTATACCTCTTCTAATGGTGTATATTTGTTCATTTGTTTTATCTGTGGAGATATCTGCTAGCAGGCCAGCTTCATTTAGGAGAATTGTTTGATTGTTCAGTATATACATATACATACACATACCCATTTACATGTACAGATCATTTAATTTTTAATTACACTCTGCATATTTAATTTTATATTTATATGTACACATTAAACTTCTGGTTTCTATAGGTAAGGAATTATTGTTATCTAATATGGGGTCAAAATTCGTTCCTCTAACCTAGGTAGTAAAAAGACTAGCATTTTTATGCAACTATTGCTTCTCCTCTACCACCATCACCTCACTAAAATGATATTCAAAAGAGGGGGGAAAATGTTGGAAATTGGAACACATCTGCAGTAACCAAATTGAACGTATCATGCTCTGTGACCGTTTTGTTACCTCAAAACCAAAATCGTTAGATTAGCAAATTCCAGGAAGAATTTTACAATGACAATGGGTTTGAATCCTATTTTGCTTCAACTGCCGCTGTGTCACAACTTCCCAAGAATGCTATAAATTGTGGGTGGCAGCTTCCAGGTCAGACACTGAGAGACTGTTCTGTCTCTAGGTCTCTTGTAAACTTTCTTGGATTCTGACTTTCTAACAGAAACTATGCAGATCTCTCATTTCCTCTTGGCCGGTCTGTTTGTCCTCCTCCTGGTTAATGCAGGTAAGGGATTAAAAAGAAAAGCGGGGAACAAAGGAAGGAAATTTCTAGGTCTGACTTTCAGCCATGCATAAGAAGTCCCTTTCATGCCTCTGCCTGGAATGAAAGCATCTTCCAGAACAGGGACAGGGTCTTCAGGCTTTGCTGTATATTTGGGAACATGCTGGCTGTCACCCATGCAGGCAAATGTTCAGCCAACCTGGTAAAGGGGGGGAGGGCCAAAATACGGCAGGTGAATGGGTCTTAGAACACAGTCTAAGTCTCTTTTAATGAAGTTGGGTTGAGTTGGGGTGGGGGAGAAAATGTGTTTTTAAGTTCCTTTTAAACAAGGAAATGGCTTAGGTGTGTCAGGATAGAGAGACTGAGGGGTCACAAGGGATGACAGGCCTTTTAATTGGATGCCTCCCCTCAACCAATGGGCTATTCTGAAACTAGGTTCCCACATATCCTATTTGCCTCAAGGAAACCCTGAATGCTTTGTGTAGCGTTTGATGAAGAATATCCTTCTGCCTTTGGGGCCTGCCAATTCATATCAAAAAGAGAGTGAAATGGTCTATGCACAGCTAGCAACACCTTGGTCACAAACCAAGGGAATGTTAGTGGAATCAGTGGAACAACTTGGCTCCAGAAATTTTGAATGCTCCAACACTAGAAGTTTTTAAGAAGATGTTGGATAACCATTTGTCTGAAGTGGTGTAGGGTTTCCTGCCTAGGCAGGGGGTTGGACTAGAAAACCTCCAAGGTCCCTTCCAACTCTATTATTCTATTCTATTCTATTCTATTCTATTCTATTCTATTCTATTCTATTCTATTCTATTCTATTCTATTCTATTCTATTCTATTCTACATGTCATATAAGTAGTGCTTTAGATCAGTTAATCTCTCTCTCTCTCTCTCTCCCTACCTACCTACCTACCTTCCTACCTACCTACCTATCTTCCTATCTACCTATCTACCTATCTACGTACCTACCTAATATCTCTCTCTCTCTCTCTCTCTCTCTCTCTCTCTCTCTCTCTCTCTCTCTGTTTGTGTGTCTGTGTGTGTGTGTCTGTGTGTCTTTTTATCTCTCTATTTCTATCTTTTGGTTATCCCTTAGCAAAGAAGAATCCTGTGAGAAAGAAATGCCGCTTCCATGGACAACAGACTCGGTTTCTTGGCTCCAATAATGTGGAATGAAAATTGGAGATGAATTTTTCCTCTTAAGATCCTAGGAATTCTGGGACTTCTAGTATAACGCATTTGAAGAACACCCAGCTGGCTTTGCTGATGAGTGTTTCAACAATGAAAGCTTTTTCCCAGGAAACAAGAATTGCTGCATGATAATAATCTAATCAAAGAGATATTAGCCATCTCTTGAGGAGACGCTAGCACTGTATTTCCTGCATGAAATGCAGGGTTGAACTAAACGGGTCTCCACTGTCCCTCCACTTTTATACTATAAAAGAAGAGAAAAATCCTACCTTTTGTTGACAGTAGTTGAATCAATGCCGTCCTTAAGGAAAAGGGAGTTTTATCAGGTGACTTTGGCAATACTAATATTTAAGGGTTTTAAAAAAATCTTTAGGAACAAGATCCCAAGGAAAACCCCTACTCATCTCAAGCAGAGCGGCCATGCTTAATGGTCACAAAATGCTGAATATATTGTACATTTTGGGAAGAGAAAATGGGGAATAGGGTGAAAGAGAAATAATATGAAGCATCTTGGTGGAGGGAAGGGTTCACTGAGTTTAAGTACTGCATCTTGCAACATTTTGTCTTTCTGTCTGTCTTAAGTCTTTCCAGTTTCCCTCTGTAAGCCATAGGCAGCTCCTCACAGGACACTGGCAGCCTCATTCATAGTGGGAGAGAATGACATTTTCTTAAATGCTTCCCTATTTGTGAGATTCACCAACATTCTGCAAACATTTTGTTGCAACCGCACTCATCATTCTTCTGATTCCAGTCCATGTTAATAAATATTCTCCTTGCTTCTTACTTTTGCTTCTTACTTTTCCTTGACTTTCTATCAAAAGTGAATTCTTTTTAAATAAGTCTCTCCACTTCTGTGCAGGATTTTTCCAAAACCCAAAAGCAAAATCTAGGAGGGAATGCTACCGACAAAATGGTACTTGCAAATTCAGGTGCAAGTATCCCCTCAGACGACATGGAAATTGTGGTTTTCTGCGACGCTGTTGTATCAGGTATTTTTTTTTTCTAATCAATTGACAGATTGTATAAGTTGCCAGGGAATGAAAGGTCTCTTTCTAAATTTCCTTGGGAACAGTGATCATATTCCTAAGTATAAAAGACTGTGTTTATACAGATAAAATATGCATTGGTAAAAGATGAGAAGTTTCCCAGTTTTCCATAATTCAAAGACAGACAGACAGACAAATGACAGACTAGATATCTCTCTCTCTCTCTCTCTCTCTCTCTCTCTCTCACACACACACACACACACCTATACAAAAATACATATACAAATACACACACACACACACACACATATTTCTCTGTGTGTGGAGGTATAATTTATTTGCTGCCTATCTAGTAATTTGGAGTGAAGATAGATAGGTAGGTAAGTAGGTAGGTAAGTAAGTAGGTAGGTAGGTAGATAGATAGACAGATGTCAGACTACATGACACACACACATACACACACACACACACACACACATCTATATACAGATATACATACAAATATATAGACACATATATTTTTGTATGCTTAGAAGTATACCGCATTTTTGGAGTATAAGACGGACCTTTTTCCCTCAGAAAAGAGGCTGAAAATCTGGGTGCATCTTATACACTAAATACAGCATTTTTTGCCTCACAAAACCCCACCCCCTTCAACAAAATGGCCATGCATAGCCTTATGGAGGCTTTTAGAGAGCTCCAGGGGGCCTGGGAAGGGCAGAAATGATTTTAAAAGACCAATGTTTTCTCTATTTTACCCCCCCCCCCCAGCTCCCAGAAGCACTCTATAAGCTTCCTAAAAGCTATCCATACCCTTTTTTAAATAAAAAATGGGCCTGTTTTGGTGCAAAATGGGCCATTTTTTGCTCATTTATGACCACCCCCCCCGGAGCACTCTGCAAGCTCCCTAAAGGCTATTCATGCCTTTTGGCAGGGAGGGGGAAATGGGTCAATTTTTGCAAAAAAAACAGGCTGTTTTGGGGAGGTTTGCAGAGTGCAAAAACTTTTTTTTAAAAAAAATTCCTCTTCAAAACCTTGCTGCATCTTATACTCCAGTGCGTCTTGTACTCTGAAAAATACGGTAATTTATTTGCTGCCTATCTAGTAATTTGGAGTTAAGATAGATAGGTAGGTAAGTAGGTAAGTAGGTAGATAGTTGATAGATAGATAGATAGATAGATAGATAGATAGATAGATAGATAGATAGATAGATAGATAGATAGAAATAGATAGACAGACAGATGACAGATTACAGACTAGATGACACACACACACACACGCACACACACATACATCTATACACACATACATATACAAATGACACAGACACACATTTCTGGGTGTGTGGAGCGGTGGTGGGCTCCAGATCCCATTCCAACCGTACCGGCATCACCCATACGGATGTGTGCAGCGCATGTGTGCACGCGTTGTAACTGCCAGTGATGCAGGTGTTGTACGCGCCATGTGCATGCATGGAAGCGCCAAAGGCTTTAAAGGACAGGTAAGGAGCTCAGATGGGCAGGTAGGCCCTCCGGACAGCCATACCAGAATGGTACCTGGTGCTCCGGGCAGGCTCCAGTATGCCTGTACTGGGGCGTACCGCTTGCAACCCACCACTGGTGTGGAGGTATAATTTATTTCCTGCCTATCTAGTAATTTGGAGTGAAGATAGATAGATAGGTAAGTAGACAGACAGACAGACAGACAGACAGACATACTGGATGACACACACACACACATCTATACAGACATACACATACAAATATATTAAACACATATTTCTGTGTGTGTGGAGGTATAATTTATTTCCTGCCTATCTAGTAATTTGGAATGAAGACAGAGAGACAGACATGAAACTTCTCATCTTTGACCTTTACCAGTTATGTACATTTTTAGCCAAAGTGCAGCTATATTGCCTAATATTTTCACTTTGTCAGAAGTTATAATACTTTTCTGCAGTAAAATGATACTTATAATTCTTTCCTGCAATAAAAAAAGGAAATGGAACAGGGATTCATATACCTGGGGAAATGTACAAAACAGGAAAATCAGGGAAATTAACATTCAAATATACAGTACAGAATTGTTGGAATTTACATCTATTTGATGTTTTGGGGATGATTTCACAAAAAGTGCATGGTATGTAGAAACAGGTCCATAGAATGAAAGAACATGAGAGCTCTGTGTAGCACATCAATGGGAGTAATAGGAAAAGGTCTACCGCAGAGCACAAATAACCTTCTATTGTCTCTTGATTCCAAGGCATGGAACAATTTTTCAGATTTTCAGGAATTTGGGTGATTTATATGGGAAATTTCTACATGGCTGTTTTGGAAAGAGCAAATGTGGTTTACTCTCATATTCCACAAGCTGTGTAGAGAGGAATCAAACCAGGGTTTCTATTCATAGTTCAATCACAGTCAATCCATATTGAAAGGGTGGTCCTCCTTAAAGTACTTGTAAAGTTTGGAATTTTACATTAAGCATCTGAAGCTACTCATAATTTTTAGGTTATTCTTGAAACATAAAGTGCGTTTTGTTTGACATTCAGCTTATTGTTTTAATTTGTTTATTTCCCTCAGATCATCACAAGTTCCAGAAGGGAATCATATTGCAGCCTACTCACCGTCCACTTTTTGAAAGATCTGTCTTCTTGTTTGAGGGCCACTGACACCTGCCTTTTTCCTGCCAGCATAGAATATTGCCCTGCTTCCAAATGTCTTGGCCTGCAGTTAAAGATTTCCTGCTTTGCAATGGTTTCTATGAGTTCTCGCATTTGAAATCAAAATAAATAAACCATTCTTGCTTCTGGCATTCAAATTTATAGATATTTGCTTTATGTATTTATAGGCACAGCCCTGGAGACAACAGAGTAGAACAGGACATTCACATTTTTTATTTAATTTGGGGCTGATTGCATTACATATTAAAATTCATTGTCATCAATAAAAATTGAAGAAGAAACAGACAACCTTCAATTTTTTTCATTAAAAGTTTGTGTTCTCTTTGAACCTTTTTCTATACCTCTTCTAATGTTATATTTGTTCATTTGTTTTATCTGTGGAGATATCTGCTAGCAGGTCATCTTCATTTAGGAGAGTTGTTTGTTCAATATATGAATATACATACCCCTACCCATATACATGTATAGACTATTTAATTGTTAATTAAAATTTTCATATTTATATGTACACATTTAACTTCTGCTTTTTACAGATAAGGAATTATTGTCTACTATGCCGTCAATAATTCTTTTCCTCTAACCAAGGGAGTAAAAAGGCTAGCATTTTTATGCAGATATTTCTTCTTCTCCCCAACCACCACCACCTCACTAAAATGATATCCAAAAGAGGGGGGGAAATATTGGAAATTGGAACACATCTGATCCAACAGTGTGTAGGGCAATCAAAGCAGACCTTCTGTTCATAGGTCAGTCTCAATCTTTGGATGTATCTTCCCTAGATAGTGTCAGCCCTGACGGTCTCAGTGGCTCGGGGCTGCCATACTGATGGTGGGGTGATTCGCAGCTGGGTCGTTTCATGGCAGAACACTTTAGCACCTGATAGCCTGCCTGTGTCTATGCCTGGCTCATGCCTGCCATGCCACAAACTGTGAACCTACTGAACTTTTGTGACTGGATCCTTGGACGTGGGCACTCTGCTGGTGATGTCTACCGGCTGATAGTCGGCCCAGGTGCATGTGCAGTGAGCCCGCCCTGTGTTTAATATGGAGCGGGGCCAGCGTATGCACAGAATTATAAACCAACATGGCTTGTTGCATCATCAGCATGTATTATGTGCATTGTGCGCGTGTAGGAGAGGGCAGGGCACGGGAGGGTTTAAATTGTGGAGGGAAATACAAAATTACATGTTTGACTTTATTTCCCTTGGGTTTTGCATTGTGTGGTGGTCGGAAGTACCGGAACAGGCTTATAAAGATTACACTTATCACAAACTACCTGCTTAGTTGTCCTGGTTCTTTTATTTACCTGAACGGAACCTGACAGATAGGCTTTGTTGGACAATGAGCCGAGGTGGCACAGTGGTTAGGGTGAAGTACTGCAGGCCACTTCAGCTGACTGTGATCTGCAGTTCAGCGGTTCAAATCTCACCGGCTCAAGGTCGACTCAGCCTTCCATCCTTCTGAGGTGGGTGAAATGAGGACCCAGACTGTGGGGGCAAGTTGCTGACTCAATTTGCTAAAAAAACTGTAAACCGCTTAGAGAGGGCTGAAAGCCCTATGAAGGGGGTATATAAGTCTAATAAATAAATAAATAAATAAATAAATAAATGAATGAATGAATGAATGAATGAATGAATAAATAAATAAATAAATAAATAGCTATGCTTTTGGAGATTGGAGAGAGATCCAATCAATATTAGATATAGTATCGAACATTAGATACAGTTTCTCTGCTCAACCCAATTTGAAAGTGTGGTCATCATCAGGCCTGAGAAGAGAGGGGTGCAGCCGGTACATTGTTCCAGGGCCCATGGAGCCCAAAGGGGGCCCATGAAAGAGATTTTTTTTGAGACATTTACAAAACCAATTTTTTAAAAAAGAAAAACAATATTGGATATATACTTCATACTCTATACTTTGTGTGTATAGCAAAACCGCCTTGCAGCCTTGTTTGACAAAACCTTTACTAATCTAAAACTCAGTGAACAGTTAATTATGTAATTTATTGAACTTTAATTTCATTACTAATTTAGTTAAGTTTCCAAGTTTAGTTTCATTTCATTTATGAATGTATTTTATATTTCATTTCAGTTTATGAATGGCTATGAAATGTCATCTTAAAAATCTGGAGCTCAAAAATGTAAGGAAAAACAGAAACGTGATGAGATTAATAAAAAGGGCCTTTTTCAATTTGGCGTGAAATGCAAGACAAGCTAAACTAATCAACATGTTCTCTTTTTAATATATTTGCAAGTATGTTTGAATGCAATTAGTACATGAAATTATGACATTATTGATTTATGTGTTCATGTGTAGGTGAGGAGGCCCATATTATTCTTGTTCCAGCACTTAATCATCCTCTTGGTCATCATTATACTAGAAAAGAAATGCTTGGATCTCAGCCTTAAAGCATCTGAAGCTACTCTTAAAAATTAAACTCATGTCACAAACATAAGGTTTCTCTTCTTTGACTTTCAACTAATTCTTTTAAATGGCTTGTGTCCCTCAGTTCACAATTGCCAAGAAAATATCCTATTGCAGCTAGCTCACCATCTATTTTTAAAAAAAAATCTGAGAGGTCTTCTTGTTTGAGAGCCTGAATCCTGCCTTTTCCCTGCCAGTGTGGAATACTGCCATGTCTCCAAACTCCCTTGGCCTGCAGTTAAAGACAGACTGTCTGTTTTGCAAAGATTTCTGTGAGTTCTTGCATCTACAAACAAAATAAATAAATTATTCTTGCTATTTTCAGAGTTCAAAATAAAAAGTTGTGGCTAATATGTATTTATAAGTACACCCCTGGTGGCAACAGAGTAGAACCCGTTCCAAGAAGGGCAACCAGGATGATCCACTAAGTTGCATGAAAACTGAAGGAAGGACCTGGGCATGTTTAGCTTTGAGAAGGTGTGGTAAGGTGGCAGGTCTTTTCGAGGAACTGAAGGGGTGCCACACAAAAGAAAATCAAACTGTTTTCTGTCTTACCTCAGAGTGAAGGACATTGAGTAATAAATTTCAGTTAAAGGAGGCAAATGTTGGTTGTAGGTGAAGAAAAAAATTCTTTAAAAAGGAGAAGCTCAACAGAATGGCAATAGGGAAACAATTTCATAATTGAAAGATATTCATTCTTTAAAGAAGTAAGAAGAAGAATAAAACCGTTTGGTATTTCTTTAGAAACAAACTTAGGAATGGAGAAAAAAGAAATGTATTTACTTAAGAAATAATAGTTATCTGTTTCCACAGAAGATGGCACCAAACATTTCTTTAGCTAGACACTATGAAGACTTGGTTTGTTGCTTAAGTTAATTAAATTAATTGGAACATAACTTTCTGTGTGACCATTTTGTTGCTTCAACATTGGCAACTTGCAGGAGGAACTTTGCAATAGCAATAGATTTCTATCCTCTTTTGCTTCAACTGCCACTCTCTCAAAGGTTCCCAAGAATGCTATAAATCGGGGACAGCAGCTTTCAGGTGAAAGCCCCGGCAGTCCAGCGTATTGGAAAGGTACCAGATCATGGTGGATATTATTTAAAAACAATGCAAAAGCCCATACTCTCAAACTCACTCACCGTACTATTCCCCTTCAGAGTAAGCAATGTCCCACAAAGCACAGAAATAATCTATAAGCCTAAGAAATTAAAGACAGGCCAAGAAGCACTGTTTATATGTTTCTCTCCCTAGAAACCATCATTGGTTACAGCATAGCCACATGACACATCATACATTCCCTCCTTCGTCTCTCTTTTTAAGGTTTTCATCAACCCCATCCAACCAGAACTACCTTTGTTTTGCCCTTCCTCTCTGCCCATTCACTCTTCCATTAGGTGCTTGCTCTGGGATTTGATCCTTATTCATTCTCCCTATGGGACCAAACCAATCATCAATGGATTTCTCTTATTGATTGCTCACTTCCATATCCATATTCATCAGCTCCCATTCAATCTTGATTCTCTCCTACATTATTTTACTATATGCACTTCCCAAGCATCTCGGTTCTCCTGCATTCAATGTACTGTATGTTTATATTTCTTCTGGCATCCAATTATCTCTTCTAGAAGCACATTGTTGTACAAATCCATATCACAAAGGTTAATTTCTTGGAAGAGACTACATAATACTTAGAGCTTTGTACCAACGTTTGAACCCCTTGCCTTTTGTACAACCATTATGAACTCTTTAAAAACATTCTACCAAGCAATGGAAAACTATCTATTTGCCTTAGTTTATTGATAAAATACATTATAAATCATTATCTCACATCCACCACCAAGTATGAATATCTTGGCATGCGCGCGCATGAGCGCGCGCGCACACACACACAGAATAAACTAGAGAGAGGAGTAATATTTTTCATTGCAATCACTGACCAGAAAATTAAACAGCTACCTAAGTATCAACAAGCAGAATGCAGTGAGAACAAGGGCGCGAATAGGGAAAAGATGCAGCATATCCAAAGAGACCAACATGTCTAAAATCCAAAAAGATGCTAAAACATTTAGATGAAATAGTTTACTAAGAGGCAAGTGAATACAGATATCAGAAAACTAAAAATCAAACCTAAGAGGGAATAGAAAAAAAAATACTGCATTAATTAATTAATTAAAATATTTTTGGCACAGAAATTGAGACGTCAGCAGAACACACTGGCTGTTTTTTATTTTTGACTTTTTGTATTAAGAATCCATTTTCACAAATAAATATTGGAAAAAATGGCACAACTTTCAATATGCTTCATGTAAACATTCATATATTCTCTGGGAACCTTTACGTATACATCTTCTAGTGATATATTTTTGTTCATTGGTTCATTTGAGGGGAAATCTGCTGGTAGGTCCTCTTCATTTGTGCTTATTGAGATTTTTGGGGGCTGTTGAAGTGGAAGAGACCCCCAAATACACAAAATTTCTCTTAGATCTTGGAACCAATTTGCAGCTTCCTGAGGAAAACACTTATATGCAAATACTTGGGTGAAGAAACCTTGCAAACAAAACTTCTTAGTGCATACAGTATGTATATTGTGAATGGATTTTTAAAGTTCAACGTCTATTCCTTTCTGGTGAAAAGCTTGTTTGTTCCCACATGGGTCATAAAACATCTAGCATTTTTATACAGATATTTCTCCCATCGCATGATTTCTGCCTAAATCGTGTTCTGTGGACTAAAAACTTTGTCCACGCTAACAAAAATCTAAATTTAACTAAACTGAAATGTACTTTTCCTTATTACCGTTTTGTTGCATCAAAAAGAATCCTTAGATTGGCAAACTACAGGAAGAATTTTACAATGGCAATAGGTTTCTACCCTATTTTGCTTCAACTGTCACTGTGTCACAACCTCCCAAGAATGCTATAAATTGGGGACTGCAACTTTCCTGTGAAAACACTGCAAGAATATCCTGCCTTTGGGTCCGTTGGAAAGCTAACTGGGTTGTCCCTCCTAACTCAACCATGAAGATCCTTCATTTCTTTCTGGCTGGTCTCTCTGTGTTCCTTCTGATTTCTGCAGGTAAGGAATAAGAAGGCAAGGAGGCAGGGAAAGAGAAAAGGAAGAAAGAAAGGAGGGAAGGAAGGAAGTAAGGATGGATGGATGGATGGATGGAAGGAAGGAAGGAAGGAAGGAAGGAAGGAAGGAAGGAAGGAAGGAAGGAAGGAAAGAAACCTCTGTCTTTTAGAGCTGCCCAGTCAGAACAAAAATCAAGAGAGTGAAATGATCTATGTACAATTAGCAACACCTTGGCCGCAAACAGAGTGGGTGTCATCTTCTAATGGTCCTCTGCTAGGTTAATATTTATTTTATTTCTCTGTCTAAATTACTATATAAGAATTTGTTTTACTCTGAAACTCTCTATCTTCATATCAGTGACTGGGAGACAATTATGAGTCTTCTTTTGGAGAGAGAGAGAGAGAGAGAAAGATTTCCTCTTTGACTTGAGTAGGGGATTGCTATGCACAATGGCCAGCCTGTCTTAGTCTGTAAATTTGGGGGTTACAAAAGGCTTCCACACAATTGAAGCTTCCATGACACAAAAGGCTTGGCATTTTGGTTCCAATAACCTGGAATGGAAACTGGAGTCAAAATTAATTATTTTTCTTTTCAAGATGAACACATTTGCAACGACTCTCAACCTGGAATATTCACCTTCCACATATTATTTGATATAGCAAACTTGTACCACTGCAAGTTTTCCTAAATATAACAGCCATCAAAATTATTTTATAGGGCCTAGTTCCAGTTCTACAAAAATGAAACTTCTCCTTAGATCCGTGATTTAAGATCAAAATTCTGCAAATTTAGGGCTGTGCTTCATTCAAACACAAAATGTCTTGGTCTTAGCATTACAAAACTTGAATATTCCTCTAAGTGTAAGAGTCTTCTCTTCCAAATCTCACAAATCTGAAGGCAAATAAGAAAATGTCATCCTTCCCATTATAGATGAGGAAAGCTGTCAAAGACATGTAGAGAATTGTACATGACCTGTTAGAAGATATCAGAAAAAACTATATCCCACCCTGGTTTCCTCAAGTTCGTATAGGGTTGGGCCAACAATTCCCACCAAAAAAACTCCAAAACCCCGAGAATAAGAACTGTGGAAGTTTTGGTAGATTAACATATTTGAAGGGCACTCAACTTGGTTCCTGGTGATTTCTTCAACAGTTAAGGCTGTTTCCCAGAGAACACTGGAGTTGTTTTGTTTAACACAGAGTCATTAGCCATTTTCCGGGGAGACTCTAGCTATGGATTTTCTGCATTAAGCAGAGGGTTGAACTACGTAAATAGCTCTTCAGATCCCTCCAATTTTATCCCATAAAATCCTTTCCTTTACAGAATAACAAAGTTGGAAGGGACTTTGGAGGACTTTTAGGAAAATACCCTGCTCAAGCAAGAGACCCGATACCATCTCAGAAAAACCGATGCCCATTCTCTTCATAAAACTTCCAATGTTGGAGCATCCACAATTTCTGGAGGAAAATTGTTCCACTGATTAATTGTTCTAACTGTCAGAACATTTCTCCTTAATTCTAGGTTGCTTCTCTCCTTGATTAGTTTCCATCCATTGTTTCTTGCCTTCAGGTGCTTTGGAGAATTGGTTGACCCCCCCCCCTCTCTTTCTAACACAAATAATGCCATCCTTAAAGAAAAGGCAGTTTGTCAGCTGACTTTGGCAATACTAATATTTGTGGATGGTTTTTTAAAAAAAATCTTCATTTCACCTCAAGCAAAGTGACTAACTAGGCTTAATGACCACAAAATGCTGAACATACATTTTGAGAAGAGGAAAGAAAATGGGGGGAAGGTGAGAAAGAGGAATTGCATGAAGCATTTGGGGGGAGGGCAGGGTGCCCTGAGTGTAAGTATTGCATCTTGCAACATCCTGTCCTTCAATGTGTCTGTCCTGACACCCCACCCACCCCCCCTCCACTCAGGGATTGCAGACCATAGGCGTTCCATTGGCAACCTCTAAAATCCTCATTCATTACAGGAGGGAATGACATTTTCTTTTTTGCCTTCTTATTTATGCAATTTGTTTATATCTTCCAACATTCTGCAAATGTCCTTTTGCAAGTCTCATTGGTGGCACTTCAGATTCTAAGGCATGCTAATTAAACAGCAATGAAACCTTTTTAAACATGTCTCTACATTTCTGTGCAGGATATGCCTCCAAGAAACCAAAAACTAGGAGGGAGTGCATCCAAGCAAATGGTCAATGCCAATTCAGATGCAGATTTCCACTCCAGGTGTATGGAAAATGTGGCCCTCTGAGGAAATGTTGCATCAGGTAATTTTTTTTCATCATTTGACAGATTCCACATGTTGCCAGTGGGTGATTTTTTTCTTCCTGACCCACTTGGAAGCAGTGATCGTTTTCCTAAGTTTAAGAGTCTTTTCTATATTTATGTAAAACTTTGTTATATGGGAAATTTATCATCTTTAAATGTTAATGCACATTGAGCAGTTATGTGCTTTTCAATCCAAGCACAGTTATGTTGTCTGAGATTTTGAGTTTGTCATATTTTAAGAGTCTTTAATCCAGTAAAAATGCAATATGGATGAATATATCTTGGGAAGAAATATTTCATTTATTAATCAAATTTAGATAGCCACCAAATTCATGGAAATTGACTCTGGGCAACAATACATTCAGAACTATCATTGCCTAAAATGTTTGTAGAAAATTGTGGAGAAACATTAAAAATTCTAAAAGCAGAACTCAGCAAGAAAAGGAAAATAACAGATCAAGGGAAATCAATAAAAAAAGTCTCCAGGCCTGCTGGCATAACTGGGTTTTAAGGGTAATTCTGAAAACTGAGGATTGATGAAGGATGATTCATTGGTGGGTGGGAGGAAGAGAAGATTGCACAATGCAGGAGCCATATCAAAACAGGCCGACTACCAAAAGTAGCTCCTTAGGCAAAGGAACCTGTAACATACTTGTTCTGTTAGATGTGGTCATAGGGGCAAATGAAATCTGGAAGAGACATTCCCTCAAATAACTTTATTCTTCTGAATGATCTGACATAAAGCGAATGGTATAAATACAAACATGTCCATAGAATAGCAATAGCACTTAGACTGATATACCACTTCATTCTGTTTTACAGCCCTCTCTAAGTGGTTTACAGAGTCAGCATATCCCCCCCAACAATCTGTGTATTCATTTTACTGACCTCTGAAGAAAGAAAGGTTGAGTGAACCTTAGCCTGGTGAGCTTTGAACTGCCAAACTGCAGTTAGCCAACAGTCAGCAGAAGTAGGCTTCAGTGCAGCACTCTAACCACTACACCACCGTGGCTCATAATGAAAGAATTTCAAACCTCTCTGCGGCACATCAATGGGAATAATAGAAAAAGATTTACCATCAAAACCAACTTACTTTCGTCATCTCCTGATTCTGAGCAAGGCAAAGGTTTTCAAAATTTTCAGGAGTTTTGGAACTCTTACAGGTTTCTTCTAAGGTAAATCAGGATAGCTGCTTTGGAAAGAGAAAAGCTGGTTTATTCTCATATTCCACAGGCTGTGTAGAGAGAGGAATCAAACCAGGCTTTCTGGTCACAGTTCAGTCTCAGTGTCTGGCTTGCGTTCCCCAGATAGAAGCTTCCAAGTGCTGCCCACATTCCTGGCTTGATACAACAATGACTTTAATTCTGGAGATTGGACACAGAGCTCAATTGAAAGAGGCAGCATGTGTGGTGATAAAAGAAAAAGAGTGTTCCATTAAATATATTTTTCCTGCTCAACCCAGCTTGAAAATGTGGTCATCATAAAAGTAGCAACCTCAACCTTAAAACAATTGAAGCTAGCCTGTAAAGCTCAGTCATGTCATGAACATAAGGTTTCTCTTGTTTGACTTTCAGCTTATTGTTTTAATTTGCTTGTATCCCTCAGTGGACAAAACCCAAGAGAAAATCCTATTGCAGACAACTCACCATTTATCTTTTGAAACACCGGAGAAGTCTTCTTGTTTGAGAGCCTGAATTCTGCCTTTTCCCTGCCAGCACAGAATACTGCCCTGCCTCCAAACTGTCTTGGCCAGAAGTTGAAGATTCCCTGCTTTGCAAATATTTTTATGATTTCTTGCATTTAATATCAAAATAAATAATTCTTGCTATTTGCAGCATTCCAAATGAAATGTTGTCACTAATCTGTATTTATAAGCCCCACCCTGGAGCCAATAGTGTAGAACCGATTCCAAGAAGGGCAATGAGATTGATCAACTAAGTTGATTGTGAAAAGGGATCATGCATGAAAAGGTAGAGAAGGACCTGGGCATGTTTAGCTTTGAGAAGATGTGGGAGGATGGGAGCTCTCTTCAGGGAACTGAAGGGGTGCCACACAAAAGGAAATCAAGCCATCTTCTGTCTTATTTTGCAGTGGAGGACATTGAGTAATACATTTTAGTTAAAGGGGGCAAATGTTGGTTTTAGTTTAGGAAAAAATTCCTAACAAAAAGAGAAGTTCAACCAAATGGCAATATGGAAACAATTTCATCATTTAAAGATATTCATTCCTTAAAGAAGTAAGAAAAATCATTGAACTGTTTAGCATTTCTTCAGAAACAAAATTAGGAATGGAGGAAAAAGAAAAGTATTTACATAATAAATAATAATTATCTGTTTCAACCAGAAGATGGCATCAAACATTTCTTTAGCTAGACACTATGAAGACTTGGTTTGTTGCTTAACTTCCTGAACTCATATGGGGGGGGGGGGCATGAGGCACTTTGAATGGCATTATCACGTCATGCAGGCCTGGTGAATATTACCTAAAACAATGCAAAAGTACATACTCCCAAACTTACTTACCAGACTATTTCCATTTAGAGAGAACAATGGCCCACAAAGCACAGAAAAGTAGTAAGTAATAGCTATTGCTATTGCTAAGTCCAAGAAGTGAAAGAAAGGAAAGGAAATACACTCCACACATTTCTGTCCCTATAAACCATCTTTGACTGCACGATGTCCATCCCCACCCCATGTCATAAGTTCCCTTGTGTTGTTTACATTTATTCCTCCTGTTTCTCCTTTTAAGGTTTTCATGAATTCCATCCAACTAGATCTAACTTTTTCTTCCCCTTCTTCTCTGCCTATTCATTCTTTAATAAGTTACTTGCTTTGGGATTCAGTCCTCATTCATTCATTCTCCCTATGTGACCAAACCAACAATAAGAAGCTAATAAATTAATAAAATATTTTGGTACAAACTTTTGAGGTGTTAGCAGGACATTCATTTTTTTATTATTATTTTGGACTGATTGCACTGCATATTAAAATCCATTGTCACCAATAAAACCATGTTAATAAATATTCTGCTTGTTTCTTACTTTTCCTTCACTTTCTATCAAGAGTGAATTCTTTTTAAATAAGTCTCTCCACTTCAGTGCAGGATTTTTGCAAAACCCAAAACCAAAATCTAGGAGGGAATGCTACCAACAAAATGGTACTTGCAAAAGATATCCCCTCAGACGACATGGAGAATGTGGTTTTGTGCAATGCTGTTGCATCAGGTATTTTTTTTTTATAATCAATTGACAGATTGTATAAGTTGCCAGGGAATGAAAGGTCTCTTCCTAAATCTCCTTGGGAACAGTGATCATATTCCTAAGTATAGGAGACTTTGTTTATACGGATAAAATATGCATTGTTAAAAGATGAGAAGTTTCCCAGTTTCCCATAATTCAAAAATAGATAGATAGATAGATAGATAGATAGATAGATAGATAGATAGATAGATAGATAGACAGACAGACAGACAGACAGACAGACAGATGACAGAGTAGATCTCTTTCTCTCTCACACACACATACACACACCTATACACAAGATATACAAATATACACACACATATATTTCTCTCTGTGTGGAGATATAATTTATTTGCTGCCTATCTAGTAATTTGGAGTGAAGATAGGTAGGTAGGTAGGTAGGTAGGTAGGTAGGTAGGTAGGTAGGCAGACAGACAGACAGACAGACAGACAGACAGACAGATGACAGACTACATCACACACACACACACACACACACATCCCAATATCTACATAAACATACAAATATATACACACACATATTTTTGTATTTTTGGACGTATACCGTATTTTGGAGTATAAGATGCACCTTTTTCCCTCAAAAAAGAGGCTGAAAATCTGGGTGCATCTTATACACTAAATACAGCATTTTTTGCCTCACAAAACCCCACCCCCTTCAACAAAATGACCATGCATAGCCTTATGGAGGCTTTTAGAGAGCTCCTGGGGGCTGGGAAGGGCAGAAATGATTTAAAATGGCCCATTTTTGCTCTATTTTACCCCCCAGCCTCCAGAAGCACTCTATAAGCTTCCTAAAGGCTATCCATACCCTTTTTTTAAAATGAAAAACAGGCCTGTTTTGGTGGAAAATGGGCCATTTTTTGCTCATTTATGACCCCCCCCCGACCACTCTGCAAACTCCCTAAAGGCTATTCATGCCTTTTGGGGGGGAGGGTGAAATGGGTTGATTTTTGCAAAAAACAGGCCCATTTGGGGAGGTTTGCAGAGTGTAAAATCTTTTTTAAAAAAAATTTCCTCTTCAAACCTTGCTGCGTCTTATACTCTGGTGCGTCTTGTAGTCTGAAAAATACGGTAATTTATTTGCTGCCTATCTAGTAATTTGTAGTTAAGATAGATAGGTAGGTAAGTATAAGGTGACCAGATTTTCAGATTGGTAAAGAGGGACACCATTGACCAGGGGCGGCTTGATTAAAAATTTTATATTTTGTCAAAAGGTCACACAAGGCGATTACATGACCCCAGGACACTGAAAGCATCATAAATATGAATCTGTTGCCAAACATCAAAATTTTGATCACGTGACCATGAGGATGCTGCAACGGTCGCTAAGTGTGAAAATGGTCACTAAGTGTGAAAAATGGTCATCAGTCACTTTTTTCAATGCCATTGTGACTTTGGTCACTAAGCCCATTATACCACCTTTCTTGCCACAGTTGACAGTTCTTAAGTGAATAACTGTAGCTGATAAGTTAGTAACATAAGTGATCTGTGATAAGAGCCTGGAGGAAACACTTTGTGGCTTTGAGATGGATAGAAGCTACTTGAGATCGACCAATCAATCAGTCTCAAGACATGGAGACTCTGGAAAGAGTGCAGAGAAAAGCAAGAAAGATGATTAGGGGACCAGAGGATAAAATATATGAAGAACAGTTGTAGGAATTGTGGATTTCTAGTCTATAGAAAAGAAGATCTAGGAGTGACATGATGGCAGTCTTTCAATATTTGAGGGGCTGCCCCAAAGAAGAAGGGGTCAACCTATTCTCCAAAGCCCCTGAAGGACAAGAAGCAATTGATGGAAACTAACCAGGGAGAGAAGCAACCTAGAACTAAGGAGAAATTTCCTGACAGTGAGGACAATTAACCAGTGGAACGGCTTCCCTCCAGAAGTTGTGGGTGATCCATCACAGGAGGTTTTGAAAAAGATAATGTACAACAGTTTGCCTGAAATGGTATCAGGTCTCCTGCTTGAGCAGGGGGTTGGACTAGATGACCTCCAGCTCAGGTATTCTGCATTCTTCCCTAAGAAAGACAACAGGGGCTGGAAAGTCCATTTAGTGGCTTGCAATGGCCATTGCAATCCTCATTCCACAATGTCTGTGTTACAACTGTTGACCAGGGCTCTGGTCAAATCAGAATTGAGCTGGAGGGGACCTTGGAGGTCTTCTGAGCACACCTCAGCTGGGCAGGCAGGGATCCTTTGCTTTTGGAGGCTTCACAGCGGGGGCGGTGCCTCCCCCTCCTCCCCCTCGGCTCAGATCACACCTCAGCTGGGCAGGCAGGGATCCTTTGCTTTTGGAGGCTTCACAGCGGCGGCAGTGCCTCCCCCTCCCCCCCTCGGCTCGGATCACACCTCAGCTGGGCAGGCAGAGATCCTTTGCTTTTGGAGGCTTCACAGCGGTGGCGGTGCCTCCCCCTCCCCCCCGGCTCGGATCACACCTCAGCTGGGCAGGCAGAGATCCTTTGCTTTTGGAGGCTTCACAGCGGTGGCGGTCCCTCCCCCTCCTCCCCCCTCAGCTCGGATCACACCTCAGCTGGGCAGGCAGGGATCCTTTGCTTTTGGAGGCTTCACAGCGGCGGCGGTGCCTCCCCCTCCTCCCCCTCGGCTCGGATCACACCTCAGCTGGGCAGGCAGGGATCCTTTGCTTTTGGAGGCTTCACAGTGGCGGCGGTGCCTCCCCCTCCTCCCCCTCGGCTCGGATCACACCTCAGCTGGGCAGACAGGGATTCTGGGCTTTGGCGGCTTGTCCAGAGGTGGGACTGGAAAGGCGAGCTCGCTCCCCCGCCCATCCACCCGCTCACTCGCTACGCTACCCCGCCCATGCAAGCGGCAGCGGATGGGCAGGGGAGCGAGTCGAAGAAGGCGCCAAAAATAAGCGGGATCTTTTGGGAATGGCCCGGGACGCGGGAAAAATTATGAGAAGGCGTGCCTGTCCTGCCAAATGCGGGACGTCTGGTCACCCTAGGTAAGTAGGTAGGTAGGTAGATGATAGATAGATAGATAGATAGATAGATAGATAGATAGATAGATAGACAGACAGACAGACAGACAGACAGACAGACAGATGACAGATGACAGATGACAGACTAGATGACACACACAAACATAAATCTATATACACATACACATACAAATAACACACACACACATATTTCTGTGTGTGTGGAGCTGTGGTGGGTTCCGAATCCCAGTCCAACTGTACCGGCATCACCCATATGGATGTGTGCAGCGTACACGTGCATGCATTGTAGCTGCCAGTGATGCAGGTGTTGTACATGCCATGCGCATGCATGGAAGCTCCAAAGGCTTTAAAGGACAGGTAAGGAGCTCGGGAGGGCAGGTAGGCCCTCCAGACAACCATACCAGAACGGTACCTGATGCTCCAGGCGGGCTCCAATATGCCCGTACTGGAGCGTACCTCTTTGCAACCCACCACTGGTGTGGAGGTATAATTTATTTTCTGCCTATCTAGTAATTTGGAATGAAGATAGATAGGTAGGTAAGTAGACAGACAGACAGACAGACAGACAGACAGACAGACAGACAGACAGACAGACAGACTGGATGACACACACACACACACATCTATACACACATACACATACAAATATATCGTGACCTGTCAAAACCGTGGTCCACAAAAGCGCGCTCGACGAAAGCGCGCATTTGACGTCATCACAGCGCGATGAAAAAAATTAAAAATTGAAATAAAAATAAAATTAAAGCAAGCCGATTCACATAAAGGTAAGCGTTAGGTTTAGGGTTAGGGTTAGGGTTAGGGTTAGGTTAAGGGTTAGGGTTAGGTTTAGAGCGTTAGGGTTATGTTTAGCATTAGGTTAAGGGTTAGCGTTAGGTTTAGCGTTAGGTTAAGGGTTAGGTTTAGGGTTAGATTTAGGGTTAGGTTAAGGGTTAGGTTTAGGGTTAGGTTTAGGGTTAGGTTTAGGGGGGTTAGGGTAAGGTTTTCGCTTTATTTTTACATTTATCGATCACAGCGCGATGTTTTCGTCGCGCTGTGATGACGTCACGTATGCGCTTTCGTCGAGCACGCTTTTGTCTACCGTGGTTTTGTGGTGGAACCAAATATATTACACACATATTTCTCTGTGTGTGGAGGTATAGTTTATTTCCTGCCTATCTAGTAATTTGGAGTGAAGACAGAGAGACAGACATAAAACTTCTCATCTTTGACCTTTACCAGTTATGTACATTTTTAACCAAAGTGCAGCTATATTGCCTGATATTTTCACTTTGTCAGAAGTTATAATACTTTTCTGCAGTAAAATGATACTTATAATACTTTCCTGCAATAAGAAAAGAAAATGGAACAGGGATTCATATACCTGGGGAAATGTACAAAACAGGAAAATCAGTGAAATTAACATTCAAATATACAGTACAGAATTGTTGGAGTTTACATCTATTTGATGTTTTAGGTATGATTTCACAAAAAGTGCATGGTATGTAGAAACAGGTCCATAGAATGAAAGAACATGAGAGCTCTGTGTAGCACATCAATGGGAGTAATAGGAAAAGGTCTACCGCAGAGCACAAATAACCTTCTATTGTCTCTTGATTCCAAGGCATGGAACAATTTTTCAGATTTTCAGGACTTTGGGTGATTTGTATGGGAAATTTCTACATGGCTGTTTTGGAAAGAGCAAAGGTGGTTTACTCTCATATTCCACAAGCTGTGTAGAGAGGAATCAAACCAGGGCTTCTATTCATAGTTCAATCTCGGTCTCTAGGCCCACCTTCCCCAGTCATTTCAAAGCACTCCCCACATTTCTAGCTTAGTTGGGCAAAGACTATGCTACAGTGATTGGACAGAGAGGCAAATTGACATAGGATACAATGGGTGTATTTGGGGATTAAAGAAAAAGAGCATTTCTACCACATGTAGCTTTTCTCTTCAATCCATATTGAAAGGGTGGTCCTCCTTAAAGTACTTGTAAAGTTTGGAATTTTACATTAAAGCATCTGAAACTACTCCTAAATTTTAGGTTATACTTGAAACATAAAGTGCGTCTTGTTTGACATTCAGCTTATTGTTTTAATTTGTTTATTTCCCTCAGATCATCACAAGTTCCAAAAGGGAATCATATTGCAGCCTACTCATCATCCACTTTTTGAAAGATCTGTCTTCTTGTTTGAGAGCCACTGACACCTGCCTTTTCCCTGCCAGCATAGAATATTGCCTTGTTTCCAAATGTCTTGGCCTGCAGTTAAAGATTTCCTGCTTTGCAATGGTTTCTATGAGTTCTCACATTTGAAATCAAAATAAATAAACCATTCTTGCTTCGGGCATTCAAATTTAAAGATTGTTGTTTTTATGTATTTATAGGAACAGCCCTGGAGGGAACAGAGTAGAACCGGTTCCTGGAGGGGCAATGCGGGTAATCAACTAAGTTACATGAAGAGTTATAGAAGGGCCTAGCCAGGTTTAGCTTTTAAAATAAGTGTATGTGAGGGAGAGAGATGTCTCTTCAGGAACATTACACACACACAAATGCAGGGTGGGGGAGAGGTAGAGAGAGAGAGAGAGAATCAAGCCTTGTTTTATCTCACTTCAGAGCAATGAATTTCAGTTAAACATAAAGGTTCCCCTTGCACACATGTGCTAGTTTTTCCCGACTCTAGGGGGCAGTGCTAATCTCCATTTCAAAGCTGAAGAGCCAGCGCTGTCTGAAGACGTCTCCGTGGTCATGTGGTCATGTGGCTGGCATGACTAAATGCTGAAGGCACACAGAACGCTGTTACCTTCGCACCAAAGGTGGTTCCTATTTTTCTACTTGCACTTTTACATGCTTTCAAACTGTTAGTGTTGGAAGAAATGTCCATCTGGGTTCAACTCCAAGTGGGGGAAAAGACACTGGAGACATGGAGGTTGCTTGGAATGATGGTTTAATGGTGGACAGGACCACATGGCTTGAGTCCTGAATAGAAAAGGTGATCACATGCTTCAATGTTGGGTGAAGAAGAAGGGAAGAGAGCAAAGTGCTGAAAGTTCCTGGCTTTATACTCTCTGTTCGCCCCCCCCCTCTCTCTTTTTCCTGTTCCTGTGTAAGAAATGTATTCTGATTGGTTGTCAGACTCCCATGGGGCCACATTTGAGTTTCCAGGTGTCATGTGGTGAGTTTCTGTGGAAGGATAATACTATCATGTCTTAATTCCATCACCCTAGAGGTGAAGGGGAGAACTCTTTATTATGTAGAATAGCCTGGCTTGGGCATTTTAATGGGCCATTAAGGAAAGTGGGGGCAGATAAACAGTGTCTTCAGCTGGCCAGTTCTCAATAAATTATTTGTGGACTTTGCTCATTAATTAATGAGTAGCGATCTCCGGGGAAATAAAGCCAGTTAATTACGTCATCAATCACCAACACAGTAAAAACGCCATTTTGTGTCCCACTGTTTATCTGTCTATTCTCAGATTTTATCTATAATGCCTCCCAAGTCTAAACAGGCAAAAAAACCCTCCCCCCTTGTGCCTAAAGAACTTGCTACCAAATCACTGCCTTTGTCTCCTACGCCATCTACTGGAGATTTCTTGACACAGGAGCTTCTCTCCCAAATAATTAATGACTTTAGAAAAGAAATTCAAGAATTTGTGTTGGATTTATGCGATAAAATACATGCCAAAATTGCCCAGATGAATGCGAATGTGTTTGAAGTCGCGTCTACCTTAACAGATTATGTTGAAGAAATGGAGACGAAATTGGAATCTTTGGAGAGGGCTAATCTTGATTTGTCTTCTAATATTCAAGCTTTACAACAAGAGATTATTAATAACCAAACACAACTTACAATGATAAATTATAATACAAAGGCGTTTGCAATACGAGTTAGAGGATTGCCTGAAAGGAAAGGAGAGAGTTTGAAACAGACTTTTGTAGCAGCTTTCAGCCAACTGGTGGGAGGCCCAGGACTTAATTTTGATTGGAATATTCGAAAAATCTATCGCCAGAATTCGCACGTGGCGGAGCAACGACAGCTTCCAAGAGACATAATTATATATTTTTTCACAAGAGAATCCAGAAATGCGATTTTACAAAAGTTTTATAAAAGCAGGCTCCGAATTGAGAACCACGATCTGTTCGTCTTTAAAGATATTCCGCTTCAGATGCTCCACGCAAGGAGAAGTTATACTTTTTTAACCCAAGAACTCAGAAATCGTCAAATAAAGTATAAATGGGAGGCTCCAGTTGGAATTACAGTTACATTTGAAAATCAAAGATTTCGTATTAATTCTGTTTCGGAAGCTCGGGACTTTTATTATAAAACTCTGAAGGCGGGGCTTCCTGACTCACCCGGAAATGCGGAAGGACAAGGTGAAGGAAAGACAAGCAGCAACTCATTTGACTACAAGAAGGAGGGAGTTGCTCTCCCCCTACTGGAGAGGCAGAAGAGCGGAAACTGAGGATTCAGTTATATCTTCAAAGCAGCGGGACACGTGGTTATAAGGCAGAGGGTTGCCTTTTCTTTCCGGAAGGACAGAAGAGTAAAGAATACAGACCCAGCGATGTTTCTAAAATACTTTCTAAGCTTTTGGACTGATTAAAACTTTAGGATTTCTGTTTGGTATGAAAAATGGTAAAGCTGTGTATTGATACGGGACTTTTACAAGATTTATTTGAGTTTAAATCCGAACTGCGCACGAAGTGTTTTCTGTGAGGAAAGCGGGGACTAAGATTTATTTGAATTGCGGTTTGGGGTGAATGGAGTGTGGAGCAGAAAGGAAGGTGGAGTGGGATATTGATGAAGGAATCTTGGGATTGAACGAACCGGCAGGAATTTTGGGCATATGTTTTATGAATCTACAAGTCTGAAGTATAATATAAAAAGCTCAGGATTTTAAAGTGAAGAGCGAGATCCTAATCTTATGCAATCTGGGCTTGGGAGGAATGGAGACGTGAAACGAAGGATAGGAAGATGAGCAGCGAAAATATGAAGACAAATTGATTTTTGTATAAACTAATATTTGAATATAAGCTTAAGAAAGACTATCTGGAGATTCTACAGGAAGATGGGGGTAAATATCAAAGAACTAAGGGACGAGGACAAAATATAAATGGAATGATTTATACTGTTTAAAATTTGAAGAATGATGGGAGGCTGAGCATAATGCAAAAGAGTTTTTAATTTTACTTTATTTACTTTTTTGTTTTTGTTTTCTTTTTCGGAGTGTTCTTATTATTTTATTTTCATTATTATTGTTAATAAGATACTTTGAAGGTGAATGGTACTGAACTGTGCCGGGCGTGTGACCTGGGAAGTCGGAGGGGGTTAGGGAGGGGGATTCATTGGGGGTGGGTGGGTGGGTGGAGATATAGCTTCAATATATAGAAGAATACACTTGTATACTGCTTAAAAAAAAAAAAAAAAGGAAAGTGGGGGCTATTAAGAGTGAGTCTGTTTCCTGCCTAAAAACATGATCCAGGGAAATATAATATTCTGCCTTTTCAATATTTCCTAGAATATTTTATTCTTCCAGGAGAGGGGTGGGTGCTAACTTCCTACACTTCGAAGACGTTTTGCTTCACATCTGAGAAGCTTCTTCAATTCTGAGCTGAAGAAGCTTCTTGGATGAGAAGCAAAATGTCTTCAAAGAAAAATCAGAAAGTCCAGTTACCTCTTGAAAAAACACCTTTGGGACAATCCAGACCTGGATGAATGAGAATCTCCATCGACACTTTACGTGGGAAATAGTAGCTGTTCATTTTCTCCAGAAGATGGCACCAAGCATTAGTTTTCCTAGGTTTGTGGCTTAACTTTCTGAAATCACGAGGAAGACCAACATCCCCAAAATTCTATAAATTGGCCACTGCAGATTTTTGTGAAAACACTGGCAGTCCAGTGTATTGGAACAATACCAAGCTATATAAATCTAATAGATATTATTCAAAACCAAAGTAAAGCACACTGGAAAACTTATTTAACACACTATTCCGTATCGAACGAGCAATGTCCCCAGAGAAGAGAAAAGAAGTAGAAATGAAGGGCAGAAAAGGAAACGTTTGCCATACATTCTCTACAAACCATTTTTGACTACATCATGTCTACACACCACATTCTGATTCTCCTTTCTTTTTTATACTTATTTCATCTCTCTTTTGAAGACTTTCATTAATTCCATGATGTAACTAGAATTATGTTTGGGTTGTCCCTTTTCCCTTCCTCTCTGCCTAGTCCCTCTCCCCTGACGACTTGCATTCATTCATTTTCCATATGTGACCAAAACAATCGTTGCTAGATGTCTCTTACTGAGCAGTCATTTCCATTGGTATAGTGCCATGATGGCAAACTTATGGCACATGTGACATAGGTGATCACCTGTGGTCACAGGTGGATGCATGGGATGTCGGGACATATAAATTGAACAAACCTAAACCTAAGGGATCAGTGCAAATGCGTGGGGAGCAGGAAGAGCATGGGGGGGTCACGTATAACATGTGAGGGTGGGGAGGTCGCACATGCTTTCGGCATGCAATAACAAAAAGGTTAACCACCACTGGTATAGTGGTTAAGCCTCCAGCCAAGAAAGTGGAAGACAGTGAGTTCAAGTTCTGCCTCAGCCATGAAAGTTCATCTGGGAGACTTGGGGCCTGCCACTCTCTCTTGTAGAAAGTTAGCAGCCACCCCTCTCCTAGAAGAATGAAATATTTTGAGAAATATTTACAAAGCAGAATATTATATTTCCATGGATGAGAAGTATTTTTAGGAGGAGAAAGTAGCCCCCACCTTTTCTTAATAGCCCACAGTAGATGTCAGCATTTAGGAGAGAAAGAGATAGATAGCTCTATTCATAAGTAAATACTGCAGGCAGAAATCCATTCAAGGCAGGATGTTTTGAAATTCCCTGCAGCAAGGTCTGAACAAAGGTAGGATTAGCCATCAGCCACAATAGGAATTGCCCAACACCCCTTCATTTACTCAGCAGTCCAAACTTCAACCAAACTTAGCTCAGACAAATATCTACCGAGTTTCCCCGAAAATACAACCTGTCCCGAAGCCAACACCTTGCCACATTTTTCACGTGGGCAAAAATATAAGCCCACCCCCAAAAATAAACCCCCTGGACAACGCTCCCTCTCCAGCCAGGCAGAGCACCGCTCATTGATCTAGCAGTATCCCGAAGGCGCCAAGCCATGGGAGCTGGGGGGGAAGGCACTCACGTTGCTTGCTGCCTTCAGGATACCGCTAGGTTGGGGATGGTGTTTCAAGGTGCTAGTTGTTACTTTTAAAGCCCTACATGGTATTGGACCTGGCTACCTGAGAGACCGCCTCCTGCCATTCACCTCCCAATGACCAATAAGATCGCACAGGTTGGGCCTCCTCCGGGTGCCGTTGACCGGACAATGCCGGCTGGCGGCTCCCCAAGGGAGAGCCTTCTCTGTTGCTGCACCGGCCTTATGGAACGAGCTACCCGCAGAGATCCGGACCCTCACCACTCTCCCGGCCTTCCATAAAGCAACCAAGACCTGGCTGTTCTGGCAGGCCTGGGGCTGTTGATTAAAATCCAGCCCCACTTGATTGAATGGATGATACCTTATTTTAAATAATTGTATTTTTAATATTTTATGTTTTTACTTTTGTTGTGAGCTGCCCAGAGTCCCTAGGGAGTGGGTGGCATACAAATCTTATTAAAGTTGCAAAGTTGCAAAGTTGCAGTATCCTTCCCCTGCCACGCCCACCAAACCATGCCCACAGAACCAGTAGTGAAAAAAAATTGAATTTCACTACTGCCTACATGCCTCATGGGAGTCTGACAACAGCCAATAGAATACATGTTATTGCACAGGAACAGGAAGTTCAAGTGCAAAGTCCAAGAGAAGATATAAAAACCCCACTCTCAATTCCATGTGGTCAGCTGCCCAGAATCACATATACTTGGTGGTTCTGCTTTGTCAATAAATGGAATCTCTTTCCCATCAGCCTCTAGCCTCCATTTTGTCCCCAGTGCCTTTCTTCTTTCTCGTTTGGAACTGAACCGGATGGATATTTCATCCCACAATCGCATCCCAACCCACCTCACAGGGTGGTTATTAAGTTGAAACTAGGAAGAGAAAGGTGTGTTGGATATGGTCAGTGCCTTGAGTTATTTCTATAAATAATAACAGTGGAATAAAAGTAAATGAATAAATAAAAATAAATACTCCCATTCCTCAGCCCCCATTCATTCTTGATTCTGTCCCTTATTTTATCATACACACTTTTCAAGCATTTCTGTTCCTATTTTGCTTATATTTCTCCTGACATTCAAGTTTCTCTTCCACAAGCAGACTCTTATTCAAATATTAATTGCTGGAAACAAGCTAGATAACACATAAAGCTTTGTAGCAGCATCTTGTACAACCATTCTGAAATTTTTAGTAACATTGTACCAAGGTATGCAAAATAATCTATTTGCCTTAGATTTTTTTCCTATTTATGTTTTATCTTATCATTATTTTCTGAGGGGGGGGAGAGAGAGAGGGAATATCTTTATATAAAAAATAAAACCAAAAGAATAGGAAAAAATAGCTCATTAACTAATAAAAATATTTTGGTGCGTATGTGTGTATGTACACACACACACACACACACACACACACACACACACACACACACACACACACACACACACACACACACACACACACATATATATATATATATATATATATATGAGAGAGAGAGAATAAATCTTTTATTTGTTTATTCTGGTTTACAAATTCCTTTCTCTGTAACCATTTTGTTGCTTCAAAAACAATAATTTGATTGGAAAATTGATTTTTTTTTTCCCAGTGGTCTTAGAACACAATCCTGCTTTCTTTTACTGAAGCCAGGATAGGCTGTGGAAGATTTTGTTTTTTGCTTTTAAGCCAGTAAATGACTGAGGCATGTCAGGAAAGAGACTGTGAATAGATGACAGGGACTTTAATCTGTTGCCTTCTCCCATCTAAAGGAGTGTTCTGGAATGAGATCTCCACACGTCCTATTTTCCTGAAGAAAACTTTGGATGCTTTGTGCAGTCCTCGACAGAGAATATCCTTTTTTTAAAGGCTGCCCTGTCAGATCAAAAGTACAGTTAGCAATACCTTGGCTAAAAACCAAGTAGGTGTCACCTCCTCATGTCCTCTGTGAGGCTGAAATTTATTATATTTTTCTATCTAAATTACTGGGTAAAAATTCTTAATCTCTCTATCTTCAGATCAATGACTGGGAGAACTCTGTGGACAATTATATCTTTGAGGGAGAGGGGGGAAGGGAGGGGGGATTTCCTGTTTGACTGGTTGAGCCAGGTTTCTATGTAGAGTGCCCAATCTGCCTTAGCCTTCATGGGGAGTATTTTTTATTTTTACAAAACTTCAGTAGAACAGTCCTTTGCAAACTCAAACCATGATAATATAATAAACCAGACTAGAAAAGTAGCAAACTGTATTTTCACCACAAAACTAACCATCATGCAAAGCAAGCCTCAGCTCCAGTTGCTAATTCTTAGCAGTAGATGACAAGCATCCATGCTAGGAGGAGGGAGGGTCACATACTTGAGACACACATACAAAGGATTTCCAGGAGTGAAGCTTCCATGGCACAATAGACTTGGCTTTAGGGTGAACCTGTTTGCAATCATTCTCAGCCTGGACTTTTCAATCTCCATCATCCACATGTTAATTGATGCTATAAATATTTATAGCAGGGGTGTCAAGCTCATGTCATCATGTCGTCATCACATGGCATATCGCGACTTTTCCCCCTTCACTAAAACAGGGGTGGACGTGGCAGGGCATGATGCATCCAGCCCGCGGACTGTGAGTTTAGCACCCCTGATCTATGATATCTCTTCAAGTCTGCCTTCCACCATACCAGCACTATTTCATTTCCCTGAGAATATTCCTTCTTCTTTGCTGCATTCTAGAGCCATTACTCAGACCAAAAACCTTTATGAAGATGTGTTGTGTGTTATATGAACACAGAACATTATTGTCTTAATATTGCAAAGTTTTATTTTTTAAGTGTTTATTTCCCCAGATAAAACAATCTCCTCTTTCAAACTTCAAAAATAAGAAGGCAAATCAGAAAACACCATCCACTTCTACTATGGATGAGGAAGACTGGCAATGGTATGTAAGAAGTTGCATATGACCTGTAACAACTAAGAGAGAGGCAGAAAGAGAATATCCCAACTTGGTGTCCTCAAAAACATACATGGGTTGGATACAACCAAGGACAGACTGGCCAGAAACTTTGGGTGTTGTAGTAATTAATTTGGAATGTATCAGCTAGGAGGGAGGCTAATGAGTCTGTCAACAATTAAATGTATTTTCTGGCCAACACTGAAGTTCCTCCATGAGAACAGTTTAACAACAGAGACATTAGCCTCTTGGGGATAGAGGGTTGAACTTAGTAAATAGTTCTCCAGATCCCTCCAATTTTATGCCATAAAAGAAGAGAAAAATCTTTTATCTAGCTCAGGGGTGTCCCCACAGAGCAGATGTGTCAAGAGCAGGCCACGCCCAACCCAGCTCCGTGAAGGGAAAAAAGTTGCGATACATCAAGTGATGGCAACATGACACTGTGAGTTTGACACCGTGATCAAGCTGAAACAACGCCATCTTTACAGAAAAGGGAGACTGTCAGCTGACTTTGGCAATATTAACATTTGCAGATGATTTAAAAAAACCTATTTTAGGAACAAGATTTCAAGGGGGAGCGCCTAACCCCAATTAATCTCAAGAGAAGTATCAAGGCTTAATGTCCAAAAAGCATTATGTCGTTTTGATGGGAGGAGAAAAAAATGGAGAAAGAGGAACAGCATAAATCATTTTGGTGGAGGGAAGGGTTCATTGAGTATAAGTACTACATCTTGCAACATTGTGTTGCAAGTCTTACTACTGATTTTTCTCATTCTTATGCATGATTATGCCAGCCCTCTGGAACGATCTCCCCGTGGAGATCCGGACCCTTACTACCCTCCCGGCTTTCCGCAAAGCTGTTAAGTCCTGGCTGCTCCAGCAGGCCGGGGGGCTCTCGTAATATTCAGCCCCCCGGAGATTGTGACTGTTGTATATTTTAATATTGTTTGTGTATTATTCCCCTCCCTTGTTTTATTGTAAGCCGCCCGGAGTCCTTCGGGAGTGGGCGGCATACAAATCAATAAAACTATGAACTAACTAACTATAATAAATAGCCTCCTTGCTTCTTACCTTTCCCTGACTTTCATCAATTAAGTAACAAAGTAGACTTTTTAAATAAGTCTCTCCATTTCTGTGCAGGATTTGCCTCTAAGAAACCAAGAACTAAGAAGCAATGAAATGTTCTTAATGGTATTTGCATGTACAGACAGTATGGAAAATTCATTTTCTGCAAGCTTGTTGCATCAGGTGATTTTGTCAAATCAATTGCCAGATCCTATCAGTTACTGGGGAATGAAAGTTTTCTTCCTACTTTCCTTGGGACCAATGTATCTTCATGTCCCTCAAGTAGGCATGTACTGTATAAGGCAGTGTTTTTCAACCACTGTGCCGCGGCACACTAGTGTGCCGTGACATAGTGTAAGGTGTGCCGAGGGAAAAACACTTTATATATAGTCAATATAGGCACAGAGTTAAAAAAAATTAACATTTTCTAATGGTGGTGTGCCTCGTGATTTTTTTCATGAAAAAAGTGTGCCTTTGCACAAAAAAGGTTGAAAAACACTGGTATAAGGTCCCCTGTATAAGGTCGCTATCCAAACATCCATTTCAGGAGGATTTGGTAATCTCTGAATGTTAATGCATATTTATCAATTGTATGCATTTTTTACCAGGGGGTGGGCTGCTATGGGTTTGCCTGGGTTCAGGAGAACCTGTAGCTAATGTTACGACCAGTTTGGAGAACTTCCAAATCCTACCCCTGGCTGGCCCCGTCAGGAAACTGACCAAGTGATACACACACACACACACACACACACACACACACACACACACACACACACACAATCAAGCCTTGTTTTTTCTGATTTCAGAGCAACAAATTTCAATTACAGGAAAACAAAGCTTGGTTGTATATTAGGAAATATTTCCCAACAAACAGAGCAGTTTAAACAAAGGGCAATATGGAAAGAATTTCATAACTAAGATTCATGTAGTCATTTAGTCATTTAGTCACTTTATTTGTATGCCGCCCTTTTCCCGGGTGGGACTCAGGGCGGCTCACAGTTCAAAAAGGGAAGGGGAAAGACAAACAATTTACAACATAGAGACACTACATCATTTAAAAACTCAACAGTCATACAATTCGAGTGTGGGTTAGAGTCTTAACCCCAGGCCAGCCGGGACAGCCAGATTTTAAGAGCGGCGCGGAAGGTCTGGAGGGTGGTGAGGGTCCGAATCTCCACAGGGAGTTCATTCCAGAGGGTCGGAGCAGCCACCGAGAAGGGTCTCCTCCAGGTAGTTGCCAGTCTACACTGGCTGGCTGATGGAATTCGGAGGAGGCCTAATCTATGCGATCTTATCGGTCTAGTGGAGGTAATTGGCAGTAGGTGGTCTCTCAAGATTCTTTAAAGAATCAAACAAAAATGAAAAGTATCAACAAAAGCTGTTTGACTTTCTTTTCTGAAATAAAACTGGGAATAGAAAGAACAACACACTCTTTACATGACACCTACTAGTTATCCATTTCCTCCAGAAGATGCATAAACATTAATTTACCTGCCACTATGAGGACTACATCTATAGGTTAACATCCTGAAATTATCTGGAGGGCCACAGTGGCAATTTGAATGACATTATTGTACCATTTAATAAACCAAGTATTGTGGTTATTTCTCAAAGCTTTCTCTTTTAGCAAGTTTTAAACCTATCAACCATGGTATCTTTTTGAACAAGGCAAGCACTATTTTATACTGGTTCTCTTCCTTTCTTTGGGGCCAGTTCCAATCAGTGTTGGCTGGGGAGATCACTCCACAGGCTTTTTATTATTTGGGGTGCCACAGATTTGTGCTCCCTCTTGCCTCCTTTTCACAATCTATATGAATCTACAGGGTGAATTTAGTCACTTATTTAAGCTTTGGTATCATCAGAAACCTGATATCCAGTTATATCTTTCAACCCCATACTAGCCAAGCAAGGCTGTTGGCATTCTGTCCCAGTGCCTATACTCTGTGTGGTTTGGATGGAAAGGAACTGTCCCCAGCTCAGTCCAATCAAGACCTGGTGTTGCCTTTGTTAATAGATCTTATATCAAAGTCTTTAGCCATTGTTTGGCCTTTTTCAAGTTAACTTCTATTGCTGTCAACTACTGTTCTGAACTGCTGCCCAGCTTTGGCTTTGTAGCTTTTCAGTCTGTGCTGGTTGGGAAATGGGAATGGGAAAGAAGCTGCTTTGTCAGCTGCTGGCTGGCTAGATGCTCTCAGTTGCTGGCTGGCTAGATTCTTTCAGCATCAGTGCTGGGGTGCTTTATTGAAGTCCATGCCTGCGCCTCCTTCTTTATCAGTCCCCTACTAAGATAACAGTTGCTCCACTCCCTTTGCTGCAAATTCCTCCTCTCGGCTCACCCACACAACTCAAATCTTCCTCCTACAACCCCTACTTAGGTGCCATCAGTGTTTTCCTTTTATAAGGTGTGGTCTCATGCTTTTCAGACTGCATTAAAGTCCTAAGGGGGGAAAAACAAAGGAGCTGAAGAGCTTATGTTGATGCCTTTCCTTCCACAATGATATAAAGCTAAATACTGTCTTATAACTTTATCTGACAACATTTTCCTATTTATTTACATATATTTATTGTTTTTGCTAGTAGCAAAGTCATGTCCGATTCATCACGACCCCATGACAACATTCCTCCATGACTTCCTGTCCTCTACTATCCTCTGTAGTCCATTTAAGCTCATGCCTACTGCTTCAGTGACTCCATCCAGTCACCTCATTCTCTTTTGTCCCTTTCTTCTTTTGCCCTCAATCTTCCCCAGCATTAGGCTCTTCTCCAGTGAGTCCTTCCTTTTCATCAGATGGCCAAAGTATTAGGAGTTTCCTCTTCAGGATCTGGCCTTCTAAAGAGCAGTCAGGGTTGATTTCCTCTAGGACTCATTGGTTTAGCAGTTAGCAATAGCAATAGCAGTTAGACTTATATACCGCTTCATAGGGCTTTCAGCCCTCTCTAAGCAGTTTACAAAGTCAGCATATTGCCCCCAACAATCTGGGTCCTCATTTCACCCACCTCGGAAGGATGGAAGGCTGAGTCAACCTTGAGCCGGTCAGATTTGAACCGCCGAACTGCAGATAGCAGTCAGCTGAAGTGGCCTGCAGTACTGCACTCTAACCACTGCACCACCTCGGCTCTTTGATTACCTTGCAGTCCAAGGGACTCACAGGAGTCTTCTCCAGCACTATAGTTCAAAGGCCTAAATTCTTTGTTGCTCAGCTTTTCTTATGGTCCAACTTTCATAGCCATACATTGCAACTGGGAAAACCATAGCCTTGACTACATGCACTTTTGTTGGCTGGGTGATGTCTCTGCTTTTTAGTTTGCTGTCTAGATTTGCCATAGTTTTCCTCCCCAGGAGCAAGCGTCTTTTAATTTCTTGGCTGTCTTGGCTGCAGTCCCCATCTGCAGTGATCTTGGAGCCCAAAACATATATTATGATTATCCCTATTTTTCTAGTACGAGCAAGGAGAGATGCCTAATCTTTTGCTTACCTCTTCTTGTGCAATATTGTCTATATCAGGAGTCCACAATTCCTGGGCCACAGCCCACTATCTGGCCATGGCCCTTTCAGAACTAGGCCACATAAGCAGAGGGTGTGGGCATGCAGGTGCAGCCCTATTCACACAAGTGGAAAGTGCTGAGGTTTGCCGACCCACTCATGTGACTGGAGGGCGCTGGCGCTTGCATGAATGGTGGGCATGTGTGCCCTCCACTCATGCCAATTAAGATATTTGTGCATGCACATCTACCTCCCCACCTCACCTTCACTGGGCTACCAACCCAGAAATGTTAGGGAAAGTTGGACTACATGATCATTTTTCAAGAATATAATTGCTGAGTGATTAAGATGAATAAGAAAAAGAATGGAGAATGCATGCAAGAGTATAATGTTATTGGCCATGGAGGCTCTGCTTTCAAGAAAGCCAATGGCAGTTTGCCATTGATTATACATTTTAGCATCATAACTTGAGATCTAGGTGAGGCTATGAAAGGGATACAGATTATCCTAAAACAATTATAATTTTAGATATGGAAGGCTGCAAAATCCAAATCTCTGCTTAATGCAGAAACTCAAGTTGGATACGTTATTGTTAAGTAGGCGTGTGACCCTGCTTTTCTGCACTCCTACATGTGTTTCCCCATTCACCTAGTATTCGTGTGTCAGGGAATTTGAGAAATTATAGCGATTATGAAGACATTGCTTCTTTTTATCTATCGCAGCTGAAGCCAATGATGGGTATTGTATAATGATGGTGAATGGGTGAACCTCAGAGGTGGGTTCCTACTGGTTCAGACCGGTTCAGCTGAATAGGTAATAACTTGGTGGCCTGGGTGGCTGGAACCGGCAGCGACCCAGGCCTGTTACGCCCCTGAACTAGTTCTCCTATAGTGGCGCCATCTTGATTTTTGGTTCTGTGCATGCCCAGAACAAATTTCATTGCAGAAATGTATTTTTTTTTCCTTTTTAAACATTTTGCACATGCACAGACATTTTTAGGTGCAAATACGCATGCGTGCCAAACTGGCAGTAATGCTGGCAGCAACCCACCCCTGGTGAAATTGTTTATTCTGGCTTGAATGCCACTTACTTTCTGGACTTTTCTCAGCACCATCCATCCCTGGTTTTGTAGCTGAACCCAGAACCCAGAAAGTCTATAAAATATCTCTCTGGAGCAACCAGCTTTCTGTTGGTTAGTAACTTAGTATGTTGTATCTATGCTCCTTGGGGTTATCCTTTCTCTTACTTTCCCCCTCCCCTCTTTTCCTGATGGAGCAATAACAAAAGCAGGAATAGTCTCCTATCCTGTCCAGTTAAAGGTGTCAATGGTGTTAGAGAGGAAGCAGTGTCATGTACGTTCTTCTCACACACACCCCAACACACCCAAATTCTTGCCACCATATCTGAAATATTTGGCACCCAACGTCTCATCTTTCTACCCATTGCAAGTTCAGTCTGGTCTTGATGAGAGAAGTTGCAACGCCCAAAAGACAATATTGCTAAACAGCAAATCAAGGTCAGTTCTCAATCACTGGTCAAAATGTAACTAAAGTGGTGAAATTCAATGGAAGGGTTTACTTCCTGGAATTTTGTTATGCAATACGGGTAATGAACAAAAAAATGACACACTGAAGTCAAGGAGCAGAAATGAATTTTCAAATCATCCTACAAGTTTCTTAGTAGATTTGTATACTTTCCCTTTCAAAGATCCAGAGTAATCTAGCACGACACAATCATTTTAGTCACCTAGGCAGGGCTGGGCATTAGAATTCCCCAGATCAGTATTGTTTCCCAAGGAGGAAACTCCGAAGTAGTTCAAGTTCATAGGGAGCAATGTTTCTCAACTTTGGCAGCTTGAGGCTATATGGATTTCAACTCCCAGAATTCCCTAACCAGCCAGTATGTTTATATCTGCTTTCAGATATGGAAAGCTACTGGACAACTTTGAGCCTATCATTATTTTTCAGTCTAATCTACTCATAAGGTTATTGGAAATTTAAAAAATGAAGGTGAGACTGTTATTCATGCAACCTTAAACTTTTAGAGGCAAATTGAAAGAGATGAATTAAAACTAATTGAAAAGGTCACAGAGTAAATTTCCAAAATTGTTATACATAGGTTTTTGCCTATCTCTCAACAGATAGGAAATGCCCCCTATGAAGGAGTTACATTGACAGAACACCATGCCCCAAAATATAGTCTATTGCCATTCAAGAATCAGCCACAAACTGTAGTTAAGATTCCTTCCTTCCTACCAATATATGCCATATTTTATAAGAGAAGCATTCACATTTGAAGTTGAAGTTCAAAAGTGGCCCTAATAACAATTCCAAATGTTTCATTAATACACTGAGCATGGAATTGAACAAAATGCTATGCAAGTCTTCCCCCAACTCACAAGATTTATTGCATATCAAAGCAATGGTCCTTCAACAACGGTATGCGGATGAAACCATATTTACATTATTTTCATGGCACAATCGCCATAATATTCTGAGATGCGTTAAAGACCTCTTAACCAATACAAGTGCCAGGTTTTCCCCCCGGTATATATAGGTTAGTGTGTTTATAAAAGAGTGAGCACCTTATTTGGGGCATTATGGTGATGCACTGGACTTTTCACACAGGGACACTCTATTCCATTTCTTCTCTATGCAGACAAAAAACAACAATTGCTGAATAATGTGTATCCAGAGTAGAGGGGAGGGCCAGACATTGCTGAGAGAAGGATTTCCCAATGACTTATCTTTCTTGTGAAAGGACATTGATTAAGATCAGTTAAAAGTTAGAGTCCTTCTTACAAAGAGTGAGTTACTGTTCTGTATTGAATTTTCAGCTGTTCCCCTGATTTCCATCTGGCTGACAGCTATCACATCACTGTTCTGCCAGGAACTGATGTAATCTGAGAGTCAACCATTCTTGCCAGGAAATCCAGGTCTCTGGGGGTGTGAGCCATTTCTGCATAATCATTGGTGGAAAGTAACACTCCTTCCCCACAGCCGGTCAAAAAAAAACCCTGAAGCCGAAACCAATTGTGTAGGAACAGAATTACCACAAGATCAGCTGAAAGACATGACTCCTCTCTTCTGCTTCTAAATCAAAGGGATGGATAGATTTTTAGGGGCCAGAGGAGAGGAGGCACAAGTTACAACAGAGACTTAGAAGGCCTGACAAGGCTATATTCACAGGCAAAAGGATGGCTGCATATGCATAAGGGTATAAAGGATAAAAAGGGAAAAAAGAATGAAAGAAAAGCTCTCCATCATTTCTATAGTGAAATATAATCTCTGTAAAGCAAGAGGTAGTTTGAAATTTTTTCCCCCTGAAGTTGTAGATGCTTCATCACTGGAGATTTCAAAGAAAAGACTGGACGGATACCTGCCTGAAATGGTATAGGGTCTCTGGCTTGAGCAGGGGGTTCGACTAGAAGACTTCTAAGGTCCCTTCCAGCTCTATTCTGATTGGTATTGGCTGTACTGCGTGTATATCAATCTAGAACAGTGGGTCCCAACCTTCCTAATGCCATGACCCTTTAATACAGTTCCTCATGTTGTGGTGACCCCCAACCATAAAATTATTTTATGTTTTCCATATTTTTTCAAAAATATATGTTTCCCAATGGTCTTAGGCAACCCCTGTGAAAGGGTTGTTCGACCCCCGACCCACAGGTTGAGAACCACTGATCTAGAATATTATCAGGGAAGGGTGAAATGTTTTATCCAATCTGGGCCAGACACTGAGACAAAAGTCTTCTGAGCTTTTTTGGACTAATGCTGGAGCCCATTCTCAGGGAACTTCTCTCTAACAGAATGAAAAAGGGTGAAATGTTGTTTTGTTTTTTTAAGAAAAAAAGAAAACATTTTAGGGTTTACCAATTATTTAGGGGCTGCCTCCTGCCCCAGAGATGTGGAAACTGCATCCGTCAAAGTCAAGAACATGGTCAAAGGGAGCAAATGGGTGGGAAGCACAAGAGGGCTGGGAGGTTGAGTGGCATCTGCTTTCAAAGGTCCACTAGAAAGGGAAGTGTATAACAAAATTAGGTAATTAGAGAAGTGGGGAATGTGTCGGCATGATGTGACAGGACACAACAATATTCCTCAGCCCTTGGATTTGGCCTACATTTCTTCTTTCTAACTTGTCCATTAAAATTTTTTTGAAAAGTCATGATGTCAGCTGCATTTGCACAACTGAAGCTTCATCCCTTTTTAAATATGAATTGCACATGTGATACAGTAAATATTAAAAGGGGAGGCAGAGATTTGATTGTGTGAGTGCAGATGCCATCTTGGCTTTTATTTATTGCCTATGTAAACACTTCTGTCTCTTTTTTCAGCAGGGAAAGCAGTAAAAGTTATGAGTCAGTTTAAGGAGAACTTCGGTTCCTACTTCTTATATTTTAAGAGGGCAACAAGTTCTTTCCTTGCCCCATGATTGTGACCCTTTGGTTTTCTGAATAACAAGAATTCTAAGAAAAAGGCTTCATAGTTGAACTTAAGAGGAAAGCAACTTATTTCCAGTTAAAATCTGCAGTGTAGTTTAATACAGATTCATTATAATTACATTTTTTTCATTTTTTTGCATGTCCATTTAGCAGTTCACTTTCTTTATTCTCGATGTGTTCAGTAGTTTCTCCTTTACTTCCAGGATCTTGTATGCCCTGAAAAATTCATCACAAAGCTTCTTCATGACAAAGAAAGATTGAATTTCAAGTCTTTCTTCATCTTAACTGATCATTCTTGTTCTCTTACCTTTCACTCAATGCCTCATTTTTTATTATTCCTTGTTACCTGTACTTTTAGGGACTATGTGAAGTAGTTAATGGCTGATCTAAACCAAATTTTCAATGCATTGGTCATTGGGAGTACTACACCCACCACCTTCTCACTTATTGGTGGAGAGTAAGATTTTTCCCTTTCCCATTCTATGTGGAAAAAGTCTGACTTTTGCTTCTGAGGAAAAAACTCTTACAAAGTGAGACACACACACTCACCTGACAAGATAGTCCAGTTTTTTCCATTGCTGCATTGTTGCATGCATCCAGCAACTGGATTTTGTAGAGAGAGAACAATATTTTAGGGTCAACAATAGTTTTGCATTTCCAATTTTTGAACAAACTTTGTCAATAGCTGAAAAGCTGAAGGTAAAACCTGAAAGCTTTTAGAACAAATGCAATATAATGACCTTTGTATTTAAGACTAATAGAGACAAACTAACCAAGATATAGTAGAAACCTAAAAACAAGAAGGTTCATTTGGGTTGGTTTTCCACTTGCACAGTTGACACATTTTAAATTCAGGCTATTTATTTTGCATCGTTACTTAGCTTTTAATAAAGTTGTCTCTCTGTTTTCCCTCTTTCCCCTTGCAATGTTTGCTAAACAGAAGTCAACATGTATTATAAACAAAAAATAAAAATGTGTCAGTTTCCCAGAATAGAAAAAAAAAGCTAAAGCAACATTAGTAATCCATATCCATCTCCCCTTCTACCTTTCTGGACAATAAGAAGTCCAGCAATTTAGATAATCACTACAGGCACATCCAGTTGCCATTAATAAAGAATGCACAATGTATTAGACACTTCTGACACTATAGCGTAAGAGAAGTTTGTACCACTCACCACATGTTCTATCTTCTCAAACAGCAAACTACTCAGAAAGAACAGCAATTGGTTAGAAAACAAGTGTAAAGGAATCATTTTCCAACTAAAGCATTCATTTGAGAGAAGAACAATATTTAGACTTTTTCTTATGTTCTCCCTGTAATATCAACCTAAGATGAACCTTGATATTTCTGGGAAGTGGGAAGGTCTAAACATTCAATAGAAATGGCTATGAATAAATACCTCCAGGTTTTCTCAAATGAATACAAAGAACTGATTGAAATAACCTCTCCTTCAACTCAAGAGGGTGATTTCCTGGAAACATTTATATAGTTTTCTTAGCAACAATATGAAAGTAGTTTCACTATCATTTTCTAGGATTTACTTTAATTTCTCCAGTCCTGGACATGGCTGGCTGTAGTTTTAAAACCTAGGACTATGACTCAGCAATTATAGACAGTCAATCACACAACCCAAAATCAGATCAGGACTCAGAAAGGTATTTAAAGGCCAGTGCTCCTTCCAGACAAGCAAAATCCAAAGTGCACTGAAGATGTCTCCTCGAATGGAGACAAAATGTTTGCCAGAGATAGATAGATAGGTAGGTAGGTAGGTAGGTAGGTAGGTAGGTAGATAGATAGACAGACAGACAGACAGACAGGCAGGCAGGCAGACAGACAGACAGATGACACTACATACTAGGCAGAGAAAAGGCAGTCATCTAAAATAACATGAATTCAATTATGATTAGACAATTATGAAAATGTCTAAAATGTGATTGAAATGCCTAGGAGAAGTCTTCTTCTGGCCCTGAAATGATGTTAATGTGGGCATCCAGTGGGGAGGACATTCTATAAATGGGGTGCTGCCGCAGTAAAGTGGGTTTTCTTTGTTGAGACCCGTCTTCTCTCCACTTGTAAAGGAACTTTTAGGACTTAAAGCCTTCTAATACTATGTTACTAAATAAGAGGAAGCCATTGCTAAACAATGAGCAAGACTACTTACCAATCCCATTCCTTCTGCAACTGGGAAATAGTTTCAGATAAAAAGCTGTTTTCCATTGTCTTAACAATAACAACAAAAATTGAAAAGGTAGTCACTGAGTTTCTGTGATGTCTGTCATTCTTTCAGTATCAGTTTTAAATTAACAAGTTCTAATGAGGAAGAAGGCAGCTAGATGGTCTTAACGGAAGTCCTGTCAGGAGCAAAAGTTCAGGACCACATGTGAAGTTCCAATTAAACTGATTTATTATTAATTATGCCTATGCATGAGTCTATTCAACTAATGGTTAGCACTATCTTGGCATTAGTTAAAGGTCAGTGAATTTAACAGCTGAACTCTTTGTGGCTATGTAAAGACTCTAGGCTGATTCCTCTTTTGACGTTGCCCTCAGGTTCTGCTACTACTCCTGCAAGTCCCTTCTGTCCATCCGTCTATCCATCCATCTCTGTGTGTGTGTGTGTATGCATGCCTTTAACCAGTGTTTAAAGCACTGATTTAATGGGAGGAGAGCAATGCGGACATGTGTGAAATAGCAATTTAAGTAATCATGGCAATTGAAATCCTGCTATTCTACCAAGCTAAAATGAAAATACATTTCAGATTAACAGAGTTGGATGGAACCCTGTATGTTATCTAGTTTAACCCCTCACCCAAGCAGGTGACCCTACACCATTTCTGAAAAATGGCAGTCTAATCTCTTCTTGAAAGCCTCCAGTGATGAAGCTCCCACATCTTCTGAAGGCAAGTGGTTCCATGGGTTGATTGTTCTCACTGTCAGAAAAAAGTTGCCAACACACACACACACACACACACACACACACTCCTTTCAAATTATCTTCTTACACTTGCTGACCCATTTAATTAATTCTAATGTAAGTGCATCTTTGGGAATTGGTTAGAAGCGACAAAAATATTATAAAGTGGTAAAAAATATTACCTGTAGGGCCTGATAGTTATTGGTCTGCCTAACATAGGAAGGAGAAAACCTGACAGCCTAGTAAAATGGCTTCAGCATGTTAAAAACGATTGACCTGGTGCAAAGAAATATAATTCTAGGAATAGCTTCAGTAGCTCCATAAAACAAAAGTGAAACCTTAAGCAATACAAATGAGAACAGAGGCGTTGACTCCTGAATTACCCAATGCTTGATGGATTATGACTATTAAATAAAAGGGAAAATCATGGTTACTAAATAGGGGTATTATGTTGCTGTGGGGCTGCTTTGACTCATGCAATGGGATCATTATGTAACTTTTTGCCTTGCCCTTCCTGAGAAAGCAAAACCTTGCATTCTCCCCCTGTATTTACAAGAAACAAGACATTTTACAGTAAACTGGGCTCAATCCAAACTGTTTGGTCAGCACTCACTAAAAAGAAAAAAGTGGGTTTGTTTTTTCCCACTTTAGATGCAACAAAGAGATTTAGAAACTGGGTTGCATTCCAAAAATAATTTCAGTTGACTTAGTTTCAAATTTTAACCTTATCATTTGAAATCCATAATTTACCAGAGTTTATGCCTTTTAAGAAAGAATGTACAGAAATCAATTTGCAGTCAAAATGGATCTCCACCAATGCCCATAAAGCTTTAATGATCAGAAATAAATAAAAAAAGAGTTGAGTTTCTGAGGTGAGTCATGGCTAAGTAAAGATGTGTCTTCAAACAAGCAGAGACTATGGCCACTGTGGAGGAAAAAAAGACCAGTTAAGTTGAACGGTCCTTCAAATCTCTCAGGAGGAGAGATTGCACCCACAAATGTTTTGAATGACAGCTCCTCAAAAGGAGACTGTAAAACTGTAGTCTCCCATGAATTTGAATGCCAGGAACCACAGTAATCATCTTTGCCCTCTACAGCAGTAGAATCTTTCATAAGGACACTAAGCTGGAGTGACTTTCTAATCAGAATTGGAAATGTTCAATTTAACAATTTTATGGATATTAAAGACCTAAGGTAACCTTAATTTGACACATGGCAAGTTTTATTTTCTTTGGATTTAAAAATTTTAAAACCGAGACTTAATAATTTAAAATAATGTAAAATTGGCAAAAGGATTTTGATTTAAGAAAGTTTTAAATAGATTGGGAGACCAGAGAAGTTTTTTTGTGGACCACCAGTGGCCAGAGGAGCTGGCAGCAGATTCAGACAGTCAGGAGGTTGGGGTGGAACATGGGCCAGTCCTGGAGTCTGGGGAAGGCTCGGACAAGGGCTCTGTAGCGGAGGCAGAGATGGGGCCAGGACCGTCTGACAATTATCAGCTGCCTTTGGAATCAGACATCAGTGAGGTAGACAAACAACTAGAGCCTGTTCCCAGTGTGCGCATGCACAGAGTTGCCAGATAAAGTGAAAAGTTAAGAAACAAGGGTCAACTTGGGAGTAAAGCCACAGGTGGACGGTGCATGCCCCCTCCCATAGGGAATAAAAGAGGACCAAAAGGGGAGGGGTGTTTGCAGGAGACAATTAGTTCATTCCTACATTCTTGCCAAGTATTGCAGCATCTGAAAGATATCGGCCTGACCACTCTCTAAGCCTGATAAATTGTGAATTACTTGAGAGACCGCCTGCTGCCAATTACCTCCCAAAGACCCGTCAGATATCACAGGGTCGGCCTCCTCCGGGTTCCGTCCACCAGCCAATGCCATCTGGCTCCTCCCCGGGGGAGGGCCTTCTCTGTAGCAGCTCCGGCCCTTTGGAATGAACTCCCCGCGGAGATCCGGACTCTCACCTCTCTCCAGGCTTTCCGGAAAGCTGTCAAAACCTGGCAGGCCTGGGATTGATGAGTTCCCCTCCCCTCTCGACTGGTATGGCTGTGTGATTTTCGTGTATTTTAATTATGTGTACTGTTGTTTATGTTCCCTTTCCCCCCTGAGTTGTTCGCCGCCCTGAGTCCCTCCTGGAGAAGGGCGGCATACAAATAAACCAAATACAATACAATCTTGAAAGACTGTGGGCTGGGACTTTGCTGGAGGAAGTCACTGTAAATTAAATAAAAGGGGTTTATCAGGACAAGGACTTGGCTTTGTGCTACTGGGGAAACCTAGGTCAGACAGGTTTAGAATATTGTTTATTTTTGCTGTAAGGCTTGAAAAGCAAGTATGTAATAATTATAATCTAATTAAATATTTATATGAGAAATGACTGAAATGGAACTAAGGCTTGATGAATGTGGTGTGCAAGCTGCAAATAGACAAAAGGGGGAAATATAGGATCGGGCAGAAAAGAGTTAAAGAGGCTAAGTTAGCTAACTTTTTTTATCTTAAAGAGGTCTTTTTTACATATAGGTTTAAATACACATTGCAATAGATAAACTTTTAAAAGATGAGTTTTTTTAAAAGAAACTTTCATTTGACATAGATATTATTGAGTTTGAAGGTATGGAAGACAATTAAATTGACACTACTGAAATGGGAACCAAAAAGATGAAACAAGAAAAGGATTTAGATTAGGAACCAGTTGTGACAAGAAATTCTGTATGATGCCTCTTTATGAGGTTTGAAGACTCTTTTTAAATGCCAAAGAATGATGAAGGATCAAATCCTGTAATATCATAGGGTTTAAAGGTCGAGATTGTTCAGGGCAAAGAGAAGGAATATAAAGTTGAATTACTTGACCAGAGATAAGCTGTTTGATGCATCTGGTAACTCCTAATGGACTTTTTGCTGAACTTGGATTTGAATTTGATTTGAAAAGATGATGATTTCTGGATTGTATATAGATAAGAGTTGGGCTACGTGAGAAGTTTATGTATATATTGCTTGACTGTTCTTCCAGAAATAACATGCTTTTGTTACTTCCTCCATTTTTTAAAAAAGAAACTTTTTTAAAACCCACACAATTGGTTCAATAGTTGCCCTTCCCCACAGTAGTTTTCAGTCCAGAAGATGCTGCAACTTACAGAAAAATTGTTTTTTCTCCCCAACCTCAAGATATGATGACCTGTTATCTCTCTCTAGCTGTTCTCTGAAAATAATGATGCAATAGCAAGATTAGATTTCTGAGCAAACAACTCCTCCCACTGTTGCCAAGCAGCTGCTGGCAACAACAGCACTGTAACAGTAGCTTCCATGTCAAGGGAATCCATGATAGATGACTTCAGCATTGGCCCTTAAGGGCTGAGCAGACTTCTCTGGAATTACATGGGAGGAAATATATCCATCTTTGTTGTAGATCTTTGCATTCATATGTCTACAAATTTAGACTTTCTAACTAGGAGCACTCAAACAGCAAAGTACAGGACAGGAAGCCAGATCAACCTATTAAGCACACAGGGCATGCACCTCCGCACAAGATGCAGTTGGGATTTGGGATGTGTTTGCATCAGCCTGTTTATGTCCATCTGCAACCTATGCTTATCCATCAATTCCTTCACAGTGTAGATATGCAGCTAAGCTACGGAAATTTCAGGCAACTCTAAATCAACCTTCTTATGCATAGATGCAAGCTACATTTAATGTTAAGTGGAAAACAAATGGACTGGCCTGGATGAATCTGAGCCATAGACAGAATTTTCTGGATCCCGTTTGTGAATTGGAAATCCTGCCACAACTACCAAGAAGGAAAGCATTATCATTCTATGTAATGTCATATGATTAAGCTAGTATACACAAAACACAAGTAGTCCTTGATTTATAAGCATTTATTAGTGACCAAAGTTATATGCCATTGAAAAAAGGGACTTATGACCAATACTTGTACTTATGTCCTTTGTATTGTTCCCAGAGTTAGGTGACCAAAATGTGGGTGCTTGGCAACTAGCATGTATTTATCAATGCTGCAACATCCTAAGGGATTTGGGATTTCCATCTGCAATCTTCCCAGATGGCTTTCGACAAACAAAATCAATGAGGGAAGCTGGATTTGCTTAACGGCTACATGATTTTCCTAACAACCATAGCAAATCATGTGCAATTCATTTAACGACCACCTTGCTTACCAATGGAAATTCTGGTCCCAGTTGTGGTCATAAGTTGTGGCCTACTTATATGTATGCTTGAATCCTGATATAGTATTTTCTTTGCAAAGTTTGTGTAAGATTTTATCTGAGCAAATAGTTATTTACATTTATGTTTGAGAATTTGGGTCATCAAGTCCCACCCCTGCTCAATGCAGAAACACAAACTAAAGCATTCCCAACAGAGAATTGTTTAGTCTCCATCTGAACTCATCCAGTGAAGGTTGAGTTCAATAATTCACTGGGTAACTGATTTCCCAGCACATTCTTCTTACTGCTGGGAAGTTTTTCCAGTTTATTAGAGCCTGCCTTCAAATAACTAAAATCCATTATTTTATACCCTACTGTTAGGAATAATAGAATATTAACCAACTGAGTCACAGCCTTTTAAATACTTGAAGAATATTATTCTGATCCACAATCTTCTCAAGGCTCAGTATACTATAGTCAGCTCCTTCAATCTTTTTACAGGATATTTTTTTAAATTCCGAGCCCTCTCATTTTCCCCACTGTTTCTCCCTAAAACTGTTCCAATTAGTTTGGATTAAGCTTCATGCTTATGGAATAATCCAATGTAATTAGTTTTAAACCAAATAGTCTAGTTTTGCCCTTCACATTTTTGTATCCCTTTGATGTTTAAATATATTTATGACACATGCAGAGCTTCCTAAGACAAGTAAATCATTAGTAGCTGCATAGATTTTTAATCCAAGTAACTATCATCAAGTTCCCTCTCAGTTACTGATAATTTAGTAATTATTAGTAACAGTGAGAGGGATCTTGGAATGCTAGTGGGCAGTCACTCAAATATGAGCCATTAGCATGCTGCAGCTGCCAAAAAAATCTAACAGTCCTAGTCACTTAGAATCAAGATTCATGTGAAGTGTTAATACCACTTTATGATGCTTTGGTAAGATCACATTTAGAATATTGCATCCAATTTTGGTCGCCACAATATAAAAAAAATATGTTGAGACTCTAGAAAAAGTGCAGAAAAGAGCAACATAAATGATTAGGGGACTGGAGGCTAAAACATATAAAGAAGTTGCTGAAATTGGGTATGTCTAGTTTAATGAAAAGGAGTAGGGGTGAAATGATAACAGTGTTCCGATATCTCATGGGCTGCCCCAGGGAAGGGATGGTGGTGTCAACCTATATGCCTAAGCTATCTGGCGACAGGACAAGAAGCAATGGATGGAAATTAATCAAGGAGAGAAGCAATCTAGAACTAAGGAGAAATTTCCTGACAGAACAATTAATCGGTGGAACAACTTGCCTCCAGAAGTTGTGAATGCTCTAACACTGGAAGTTTTAAAGAAGAGACTGGACAACCATTTATCTGAAATGGTACAGGGTTTCCTGCCTGAGCAGGAGGTTGGACTGTAAGATCTTCAAGGTTCCTTCTCTGTTATTGTGTTTTTATTTTCTTAAGTGCCTCTGAATATTGCTATTTTTAAAGTCAGATTTATCTCTTTTTTAAACACAAAAGGCATACAGGTAGTTTTCAACTTATGTCTACAATTGAGCACATTTTCATTGCTAAGCAAGACATTGTTACGTTTTGCCCTTATGACCTTTCTTGCCACAGTTAAGTGAATCTCTACCGTTGCTATATTATGGTTGTTAAGTGAATCTGGCTTTCCCATTGACTTTGCTTAGAGGTCACAAAAGCATCACATGACCCTGGGATAATGCAACATCATAAACCCATGATAGTTGCAAAGCATCCAAATTCTGATCATGTGACCATGGGGATGTTGCAATGGCTGTGTGAAAAACAGTCACTTTTTCAGAGCTGTTATAACGTCAAATGGTCACCAAGTGAATGATTGCAAGTGGAAGGCTACCTGTACCAGCTATTTCTTTTTCCATAATAGAGCAGCACTGTTGTCAAGCAATTGCAATTGATACTCACATATAGCAAAAACAACACAGATTTATGGATTTAGAACTTTATTCAAATAGTACGAATAATTTTCAATGGAGTGGCAGAGAAAGAGAGAAAACTATTTTTTTTTTACTTTTAATCTGGATACAAATATTCTTTCTTGTTAAAAGAAACTATGCAATTCAAGAACTGATAAAATATATGAATGCTAAATAAATGAATAACTTAATGAATAACCTTTCAATTGTGAATGCTAAATCCCATTAAAGTCATTGGACATATGGAGTAATACAAAGGTTTGGCTATAATCTATTCCACAAGGGAAATACAATCTTTAAATATCTTGATAAAACAGTAACTAAAACTCACAGACCAATTCTTTGCCAAAATACAGAAATTTTGATTTTAATATCCCGATCTCACCAAAATAGCCACAGTCATCTGCCAGCATTTTATAATAAATCAGACAAAAAAACAAACATCTTGCTTATGTATTATTCCTTATTACAGGAAAAAAAGGACAGTTATATAATTAACTCAGCACATTTGTATTAAATAAAGAAAATACTTGAGACTGTTTTTCAATATCAAAGTGATCTCTGTCTGGGAATTATTTTTAAGTTCTTAATATTGTAAACTTATTCGATTAGGTTTTGCTTAGCAGACCCATTGGGCCAAAAGTGTTGTCTGAACAGCTATGACCCAAACTCCAAATCCTCTCTCAGAGTTAGAATTACAAGCGAAATTCTAAATGTAGGCAATATGTCTACGGTATTGCAGAGTGGCGTGTGGCGTGCACAGAAATGTAACAAACAATGAAATATATGAGTACACCCTATATCCTCTGAGAATTCAAGGGGTAATAAGGCATGAAAGTTGACTGGGTAGCTTTGGGCCAGTCACTCTCTCTCAGCTCACATCTCACATTGGTGGTGGTTGTTGTGAAGAAAATAGGAGGAGGAAGGAGTATTAGGTAGGTCCACCATTTTGAGTAACTTATAAAAATAAAAGTGGGATAAAAAAACCAGATCTAAAATCTAAAGAACCTATAAAAGACAATCATGCATCATGCAGTACCCTTCACATGGAGATGTAGACTCCATCAGTAGGCCACTGACTAGACTAAAATGTTTGTTTATTCCATTCCATTTTGTCCAAAGCATGCCTTCGGAAAGCCCAGAGCAGTGGTACAAAAACAATCCTGAACCTGGATGTTTGGAACAGTACCAACTCTCTGTGTTCAGGAAAGCTGCCAAACTCAGACTCTTTTTGGGAAGTCTTTGAGGACTGATAATGCGTCAGTCCCCTTCCTGCAATCGTGAACATTATTGCCAGTACTATTTTCCTTGGAGTCAGTGGTGATTGTTATTAGGTTTGGTTATTCCCTTTTAATATGGCTATTTTTGTATTATTCAAAAGGTTCTCAGAGCCACAATATATAAATAAGTTAAATATGCTGATTCCTTGTCAAAGGAAACATTGCTGGTCTAGGGCTGTTTGATTGGAAACTGATTCAAGGTTGCTAAAGAATGACCACCAATTTGAGGGACCACACAAGTATTTCAGAAAAATTTCAAAGCCTTAGGAATGTTGAGAACAAAGGAATACCTGAGGAGGAAATATCTGGATTCACATTTAATTTCCCTGTGTTCTAAAAGGAAGATACATTCTTGCTTAATTCAGGGCCAAGATTTCTATGGACTGGTCCTACTTTTATATACAGTACAGAATAAAACATATCCAAGGTTGAGCAAACAGTATCTTCTATAAATTAGCCTGGGCTATGGAATGTTGAAGGTACCAATATAAACAAAGGAAAAAGAGAAGGGGAAAAAATCACTTTCATAGGCAAATGAACACATTTATAGTAGATTGGGGAATGAATTAAAACTGTATTTTTAAATCTTATATTTTCAGTGATGCCAAAATACCTAAAACACAGAAGCATATCCGAAAGTATCATAATTTATAAATAGAAAACAAATGACAGATTCACATATTTAGTCTGATTATTTAATGTAATCTAGTTTGAATTTCCATAACATTATTCAGGTCATAGATCCAAAATGATCAAAGTGCAACTTTCCAGCTGCCCAGCTTGCAGCTGTCATTATTGCAAGTATCCCTCAGGTTCTTTCCTGTCATTTGTTTTCTAGTGCTGCAGACTTGGGGGATATTTGCAACAATGAAGAAGTGGATTCTCTTAGAAACTACAGCATCCTGATACTAATTTCACTCCGGGAAACTATAGGAGGGCTCTAGTGGACAAAGAGAGCTTGCAAATAATAAAAACATAAGACCTAATATTTAATTCTTCCAGGGAACTGTATAGTTGTGTTCAGTTTTCTATGAATGTGGGAGAAGAAAGTTCAGGAGAATTTGCACTTAAAGGTGGAACAAACTGTCAGAAAATCAACAAAGAGTTTTCCATTTATGAAGTCTCTTCTTAATGCTCCTCTCCTTCCCATGTCATCTACATTTTATAGCCCAGGAAATTCAAGGTAGGACATAATTTAGTTTTAGTTTTTAAGGCTGTGAACACTTCAAAATGAATAGGAAAAGATGCTTTGATCCTTGAACAAGCTCAGCATCTCTCTGCTCACCATTATACTAGCCCATTTTTTTCCAGCCTTCTACAGAAGCATTTTTGGTCAGGCTTGAATAGAGTCCTAAAAAACAACTAATGAATAGCAAAAGGATGATATGTTCATGTGAGTTCCAAAGTACTTTTTCCAAATCCTTACTGAAGCCTATATAGCCCTATAAAAGAACAAAACAACAAAAAGGAGTATATTCCAAATAAACATTTAGAATTAGGAGAGTAACTGCAGCTAATGAACAAGTATTTCCTGAGGGTCCCTATAGACAGACAGCTTTCAAAAGTTTTCATAAACTTTTTCTCAGTATATGCATGTATGTGTATATATGTATATGTGTATATCTTTAGCAAATATACTGTATATGCATGTATATGTCTTTAGCAAAAAGAAAAGTGGACTGAGAAATCAATAATCATGTTCGAACAGCAGGCTCTTCAAATTTTAGTAGATGAAGTGCTCTGAGACATCTGGTGGCTGCATCATATAAAGACTTAGCTGACTTGAGCAACTCTGGAAACGGAACGGACAGAGCTAAGGAAGTTGAACATGGTGGTCACCAGGTCTGGAAGATCATAATCATGTTTCCATCCCCAATCTTGACGGGCATTGTTGTCATCAAAAACCATTGGCCAACTCTCAGCTTCAACAAAAATAAAGAAAAACATATATATTAAATCAAAGGCAAGGGGCTTTGAAAGTCCAACCCAAGAATTTCCCCTTTCCCCCACTTTGGAAGTTTAAAATGCAGCAATTTTCAAAGAGCGAAAACAGTTGGAAGAGACTCTCTTCTAATAAACAGTGCAGAATAAGCAGTTTCTTATGATGTTTTGCAGATTTCTTTCTCACTGGAGATAAAATATATTCTTTAAGGTATCTGCACACACATTTAAGAGCTTTTAAAACCCAATCATTACAATCCCATTCGAAAGTCATCCCCTTATCAGGTAGAAAATCCAGCTTAAGGTTTCAATGCACACTTTGTCACAGATATCGAGTTTATATCTTATATGGATTCTTGAAAATATATAAAAGGACAACCTTTAAAACAAAAGGTAAAAGCTGAAAAGTTGCAGCTTGGGATTCATTTTTTAAATAAATGTGAGGTCCATCTACGATATATAGCTGGTACAAATAAGCAACTTAAAGTCTTTGCTAGGCCTAGCAAAAAAATTCCAATCTTGTACACTATGTAAAAAAATATATATCTGTCAAACAGTTTGAAAGAACAAAATTGTCCCATCCCATTGTCATGCATAGCTTCATACAGCATTGTGAAAGGCCAAAGCCAGGTACTAACCAATGGCTTGTCTAACAAGATCTACATCATAGGCAACTTCAAGTTCTGGAATATGCTTCTGGACCTCTTGAACCAGCTCTTCAGGTGAAAAACTCATGGCATTGATGTTGTAAGTCCTCATGCTCAGCTGCTCAGCAGGTGCTTCCATGATCTCCAAAGAAGCTCTAAGACAGTCATCGATATACATCATTGGCAAGCGGGTGTCTGGTTTAAGATTACATTGGAATTTTCCAGTCTTGAGAGCGTCATGAAAAATTTGGACTGCGTAATCTGGTAGAAAAAGAAAAGATGGCAGCATGCCTGGTTCAGATGATATAACACAAGTTGAAACTCCAGTTACATATAAAAAAGCAGATTATCAATATGCGGCAACAAAAGGTAAAATGAAAAGATGCTTAAACGAGTAAATTAATATGAAACTCACAGAAAATTTAACAGGAACTGTATTAATTAAAATAGAGGCGACTGTTTCAAGTGTACCTTTTTTATAGTACAGGCCAAACTACATTTATTTATTTACATTATTTGTGTAGCTAAAAGCCTATGGAGATTCTCAGTCATCCAGATCATGGTTGTCCCAAAGATGCTTTTTCAAGAGGCAACTGGACTTGTTTTTCTTTGAAGACGTTTCACTTCTCATCCAAGAAGCTCTGACTGGATGGTGGGGAATGGAAGAATATCAGTGAAGGGACACAGGGCAGAAGACATCCTGTAGAAAGCACAGCTCCATCACGCAGTCCTTTCTGCAGTTCCAAGAAGGCACCACACCCATTTGCCCTTTTTGGTTAGTGGTCATGGGCCTTCTTGGAACTACAGAAAGGACTGAGTTGTAGAGCTGTGCTTTCTGCAGGATGTTTTCTGTGCCCCGAGTCCCTTCACTGAAATCCTTCCATTCCCCACCATCCAATCAGAGCTGAAGAAGCTTCTTGGATGAGAAATGAAACATCTTTTTTAAAAAATGAGGAAATCCAATTGCCTCTTGAAAAAGCACCTTTGGGACAACCATGATCTGGATGACTGAGAATCTCCATAGGCTTTTAGCTACACAAATAATTCTTCATGTAGATTTAAAAGAAAAATGCATAAATGTATGTTAAAGAAAAACTGTTTTTTATACTCTGGTCTAGAATAGATTCTTTACCAAAGTCTGAGCAACCTGGTGGCTTCTACTAGCAAGTTTTCATTTCCAGGAGTTTGGAAATGAAGAATAAAAGGTAGTTATCAGAGAGAGAAAAAGGGCAGGGCAAACTAAACAAATAATCCGGGAAGCGCCCAGTAGCTTTTCCTCAATCTGTTTTTTTGCTTCTATCCCCCTCTAGTTTCTCTGACTCGCTGTCAGAGACCTAGGGAGGTCTTAGCAAGAGAATGGCTTTTGAATAAAAAATACACAAGTCACAAGCATAAGCAGAACCACTTTTCTTGTGGTTTTGTCTTCATATTTTATTGGCTAAATTACTTGCTGGTCAATATACAAATAAAAGATTGGACTGCATCATCTTCCTTACCAGTTGTTCCTCCACCAGGCTGGGAATCTGCTGAGATAATGCCAGGATACCTTAGACACCGGAAATCTAGTCCATATCTATAATGATAGTACTAACACACGGACACACAAATTAAAGGAAAAGAAAAGAGATGCACCATTAGTTGTGATTCGAGCCAAGACAGAGCTAGTTACTTACAGAACATAAAGCTTTGATTTTCAACATTGGTGAGAATGATTGCTATTAGAAAATAGTCTGTTTCTAGAGACAACATTCATTGTAAACCAGATATAGTGAACGGCACAGCCCGCATTAAAGCCTGACATGACATGACTCTCTAGTGCCCAAAAGCACCAGAAAAGCTTGTTCTGCCCTGATGTTAATTTCTCTGGAGGCATTTGTGGTCATAAAAATTGACTGCTTCGACAAATAAATAAATTGCACATTTCGCTGCTTACATCTTCAGAAAACCTGTATTAGTTTACATGGAATCCAAGACCTTAATAAAAAAAGGGTCTTGATTTTTGTTGATGGGAACATACATGTAGCAGTTAAAATCTCATCTAGAAAGAGGCAGAGGTAAATTAAATGAAACCAGAAGGGTGACAGGTTAGTGAGGTGAAGGAAAAACAGTTTCTGTCAAAGGGATAGTGGAAACGAATTGGAATACTGTACAGGCAACAATATGGTGTCTTCTTAGCTGCATTCTGCATTTTGATCTCCAAATCCAAAGACAGAGTCTAGTGCAGGGGTGTCAAACTCATGGTGTCATGGTCATCACATGATGTATCGCGACTCCCCCTCCACTAAACTGGAGGTGGGCGTGGCCAGCGCATGACGTATTTGGCCCACAAGTTTGACACCCTTGGTCTGGTGGAAACTGAAATGCCAGAGAAAGATTTTCAGTCTCAAAAAGCCATAGATTCATAGTGATAGGTGAGAAAAACTGCTTAGCTCTGCATCTTTTCATTAACACCAGAAAATTTCTGTTTCTACTATCTAGGCCATTCTGGAAAAAAAAAGTTAGCTGAAATACAGTAGAGTTGGGGCATATGTGGGTTTTTTTTTTTTTTTTAAGAAAATGAACCAGTTAATGTCCCTGCTGTTTTCTTGACAACATTTATGGCTTGTCTGGTTTCTTCCTTTTAGGGACTAGAGAGGGACTGGTCCAAGGTCACCCAGCAGGCTTTGTGCCTAAGGCAGGACTAGATCTTATGGTCCCCTATTTTCTAGCTTGGTGTCTTTACTCATGACGCCAAACTGGCCTCAAAATGATCATAGTAATATAATATTATAAAACAAAAATATATTAATACAAAATAGAGGTATGTTCCTTCCATTTCTAAAATACATATCTTGCTACGGTAATGCTGGTGCATATTGTAGCTGTGTTCATGTGTACTGAAAGTTTAATTTAGTTATTTAAGATGGCAACAAGAATTCAAGTACTTGAAATGGATTTAGCTACCAACTTCAGTAGGCTATCATTGATATACATACATACATACATACATACATACATATATTTAGATTTATATATATATTTGCCAAATGTTTATGGATGTAAGAAGCTCAGCAATTCTCATTTTTGATACTATCTTATATAGCAGTGAAAGCTAACCTTTTTGTTTCTGTGTGCCAAAAGCGTGAATGCACACCCTTAATGAAATGCATCCATGAACCTGTCTGCGCGCCCCACCCATGTGCATGACCCCCCCACATGCACCCTGCCCATGCCCATGCGTGATTCCTGCATGCGTGGCAGAGACCCCAAAACCAGTTGGCTGGCAGGAGGCGCACGTGCATGCACGGTGGAGCTGAGCTGATGGCTCGCGTGCCCATAGAGGACTCTGCGTGCCACAAGTTTGCCATCACGGTTATATAATATGCTGGCTCTTAGTCACTGGAATCTGGACACAATCCAAAGGTCAAGAATCTTGGAAAAACAAATTGTTCTTCAGTATTTATCAGCTTTGCTTAACAGATTACATATGGTTTTGACATTGTAGCTACTAAAAGCATTCTGCTTAGAAAGTCTACTAATTTTCAAGTATGTGTTGCTATTTGATTTCTCTTGTAACTGAAACATAACTGCAAAGTTACAATTAAGAGAGTGTCAGTGCAAAAGCCATGTAACAAGCTAAAATAAATATTCAGTATTTGTTTAATAGTAAAGTATTCAGCTAATATTTCAATTGTATAGGAAAACTCAAAACCCAAGTTATAAAAATAAAAAAATGAAAGAAAAAAAATCAACTACAGGCTCTTATAGCATTTCCTATCTATATACCTTAATGTGAAAGAACAAGGCAATTCTTATAACAAAATGCTTATCCTTACCTCTCCCATAAGTTCAGCATGAACCTTGGAAACTCCATAGATTGTCCTTGGTCTTTGGATGCAGAGATCAGGGGTTGGATTCCTAGGGGAAGTTGGTCCAAAGGCGCCAATTGTGCTAGGGACAAAGAGTCGCAAACCATGCTCGGCAGCTATATCAAGAATGTTGTGCAGCCCTGGGAATAGCAAACAAGAGTTTTTAAGCCCAAAACAAAACAAAGAAAAAAAAGAAAGAAATACCAACACCTCTATTAATGCGGTAGGTATTCCTAAACAAACAACTCTAAATATGTTAAGACATACCAGTAATATTCACAGATCTTGCCAAAGGGACATTAGCTTCTCCAACTGCACTGAGCAAAGCACTGTAATGAAATAGCCAAGTAATCCTGTTGTTCACCACTATCTCACGAAGATTCTTGTAATCCAAAATATCAGAGTAGATAAAAGGACCTAAGTGTAAAAAGAAGATTTAAAATAATCCATCCTGTGCCGAAGATGTCAATAGCTTGTAAATACAGTCAATGATATTTTCAGTTAAAGAACAAATTTGATGAATGCATTACAATTTCAAGAATTTCTAATTCCATGTTTTTTAATGAATATTGTATTTGCAATGTAGTAGCATGTACAGATATGTTCTGGAAGATATGTAAGTGCATGATGTGTGTGTCCATATACTATGGATCACCCATACAAAGTCACTAAAAATGAACATATTTGAGTTGCAGCAGGGCTTGGATATATTTGGAATGAATTTCAATTTATCTAGGACAAACATTGCTTGAAGACCTATGAATGTCTATTTTACCTGAGATCATAACAAGGCACTTAGCATATACAGTTAAGAACAAGACCCTCTGAAAAAGCTATGCATTGAGACAGTATAAGAGTGAGTTTAGAAACACAGATTTTACTTAATCAAAAATTATGCTTGTTTCAAAGAACCGTTTTTAGTTTAACTTCTTTGCTTCTTGGAGAGTAATATGATAACGGACCACTTATACTGTCTTTAAATGGAATTTCAGACATATATTTTAAAAAGTTGCACAGCACATCATTTTGTAGAGCATATAGCACTGGGGGCAGAGAGCTCATTTCAGTCAGTATAGCAAAGGAGGCATCATGACCTGGGCAGAAACCATGTTGGTTGGCCAAAATTGAGGTTGACACAGCAATTGAAACACAGCTTTAAATATGTATTTCCTGCATGGACTGTCACAACATTTTCTTTTACACATCCTTTGTGATATTTAAATCATCAGGCAATGAGTGGTAATAAGCAAATTAACTTAGGTCAAATTAAATACATTTTCTTTCACATACATTCTAATCTCCCATCAATTTCTGCAAGGTTTCTGAAAAAACTGAAAGAACCCAGTGACAAAACCAATATTACAATGATTCAATTGTGTGTCTTCATGCTCTAATGCCTCCAAGCTATAAGAGTACTCTATCATATTTATTCTCTTATGCACAAAGCCAATTAAAACAATACACATAACATGATATTTGCTGTTCTAATTTCTTATGGCTGGATTATCACAAACATGTCTTTCATTGTGGGCAACAGAGCCTGAAAGAGGAAGAGCTGGAGAGAAATTTATAAGTTTGAGTCATATTCTTCAAGGATGATTGTAAGATTAGTATCCCAAAACTCAAGGTTTAACTAAAAGAAAATGTCCTTGTAGAAAAAAAAACTTTTAAGTCCTACAAAATAATCACTAAATATTTCTCTCTGTTTAATATGGTACTTACCACTATAGAAGACACTATCGGGGGGCTTTCTAATATCTGACAAAATCACGTTGTTCTTTCCAAAGCGTTTTCTGGAGAAGACACCATAATCAATGTTTCATTTTCATTTTGAACACAGCTTTTAGAGCAAAACTTACTCTGGTATTTGAAATGCACCTTTTAATCCATATTTTCTGCACTCCATAATACTGATGTTTCCAACTACTACCCTATCGCTCTCCAAAATAAGCATAACCAACTAGGAACTTACCATTTTTTATGCTAAACCTATTGTATTATTTTCTTTTTCTACCACATTCTCCCCCCATTCCAAATAGGGTCAAGATAATATACTAGAAAAGCAATGGCTCATATGTAGCTGCATAAAATAGGTGCAAGAAAACATTAAAATACAGGAAGGCATATAACCTTAAAAAAAGATAAGAGAGTCCTTCCTCATTGTTAATAGAAGCAATGAAGGTTATATCTTACCTTAATAGTTTAGCAAGTCCTACTCCAAGCTGGCCTAGTCCCCCTGAAAAGCAAGAATATAATGTTTGTTAATATGCGCGCGCACACACACACACACACACACACACACACACACACACACTTTATAAGGACTATCCTTAAGCGCAGGAGTTGTTGATGTTCCTAGAAAAGTTCACAGAAAAGTTTAACTGACTGGTTCAATTGTGGCAGTTTTACAGATGTAAATAATTGAAAATAGCTCAATTGAATTACTTTTTTATGCATAGGATGCCTTTAGAGGTCATCTGTCTATGTGTTCTTTACAGACATATAGTACCCATCATATATTAGCTTGGCTGATAGAAACTGAAGTTCAAAGTATTTGAAGGGCATCAGATTGGGGAAATAAGATATAAGGATTCCAGTAAATAGAACCCAGAATATGTCAAGTGTACAAAAATAGTTATGGAAAGGCAGCTTGAAGGAGATTATTTTGGACCTGTATGAAAGTCTTGCTAAGGGGCTGTAAATTGTGAATGATAAGAGTAGTAACCACCTGATCAAAAACAAGCACCTTTATCTTCTAAATCTTTCTCTCTTGGGGAAAATAATCTGCCATGCAAATGGGAACTAGATTCTTTTTCTCCAAAACCCTATTATTATCTAGAATCACTTTGAGAGCAAATCTATTATTCTTTAATGATGGAATTGCTATAGCCTGGATTAAGAAGAGGCGAACCATTTTCTAACTAAGTTTGGGCTCCAACTTATTTAAGTGCCACGCAAAATAGAAATCAAATGGGTATCGATTCACATAGTAAAAAAATAAATTAAAACATCTCATATTAAACAATTCGAAAGTAGCATTTAAAATTTGACTGACCTGTAATTAACACCCGTGGATGATCAGTTTCTGAAAAACATACTGAATGAAAGCTGGCATCTGATGGCACCTGCCGGGGTGAAATGCTAAGACATCTAGTTGGCACAAGAGCAACCTGACAACCACAGCCAGGTTTGTTCAACAGATGTTTAACAGCACAGCTCAAATTCCTGATGGCAGGCATTTTTCAAGTAACCTGGGAAAGAAAAGAAAGTCATTGAGCAATTGTTTCATCACTGCAAAGTGACCAGATTGATTTCTGAAGTTCTGGCAAGTTACCAGTAAAAGGGATAGAATCAACAGCTGTGTTAGCTGCAACACATATGTTCTTCACCAATCTGCTTTGATACTACCCAAATGCCCTGTTCCTCCTGATTTTTAAATATATAATAAAATAAATAAGATGCTGGGATACTTGAAATATAAAACGGTATCTAAAAACCTATTTATTTTCTGCAATGTCTTTACGATTCACCAAGTTCTCAACAGGATGATATTTGAGCATATTTAGAAGCTAGTTCTCCTAATAAGTGGTAAATTGTAAGTAGCCATGCCACTCTTGCTATTTTATGTGCGTCAACTTCACATTCCCCAACTTCAGATGTGCCTTGCCACAAAAGATTGCCTACTTTTGGTGTTAGATTAACCCTCCCCAATTTGACACTGTTTAAACACATGCACTAATAATTCCCATAATTTTTAATTAGCCACTGCTGAGTTGGTTGGGGGTGGCAGGAATTGCCTTCGCAACCTCTCTGAAATATAACAGATTAGGAAAGGCTATTGCATATTAGAGATGAGCAATCCACAGATCTTGAGCCTCCTGATTATCAATCCCAGAGACTGTGCTGCTGAATTTCAGCAAAACTACCTTTGGTGACTAAAGCATATAGTGGATTACCTGGGCATGACTGATTCAACGTAGATAATATTCCCAGTTCCCAGCCATCTATATAATTGTATTCTGATTATTTGTTAAAATGATCAGCAATGATAATTATTTCTACAGAACAGCATTCAATATTCAAATGTGATATGTTCCATAGATAATTTCCATAAATTATAGCCTTCTTATTAAGGTTGCCAAATATTCACATAACTTGAGTTGAAAGTGTTGCATCTGTTCAAATTAATATATATATATAAATGTAAAACCAACCCATTAAATTCATATAATCTCCAGTTCAGGAATTCCTCTCCTTGAAATGGAGAGATGTAGCAAAAAGGCATAATCTTTGAAAAACCACAAACCAAAATTATATCCTGCAATTCAACTCACAGCCAAACTACAACCTTAGCCGCTTGGGTTTGGTTTCACAGTGAATGAACTCTAAAAACAGAATATTTCATTATTCACTGTTTTAGTGACTAACTGCCACATCATATCTCTTTAGAATCAATCACTTAACAATGTCCTAGCCATTTGTTGTATTGCCACACTAACATAAATGTTAAGAAGTTACAAACTCAAGTTATTGATGAAATTATAGAATTTTTCTATAATGAACCAACCTCCCCAAGAAATTACACTTCAAATATTAGAAAGGTTAATAATCATAATTATAATCGTTCAATTTAGAGACTCCTGACTCTATAGCAGTTCACAGGATGACTTAAAAAACCCACACTCAACCATCTTTAAACATTAAATTATAATTTTAGTGAGAATTCATTAAGTTTAGAATATCCCCCAAAATGTACCAAGCACTTAGCTAACTTTAATGTTTAGTGTCTTACAAATCAGTGAAATATTTTTTTTTCAGGAAAATGATCAAAATTCTACTAGATACATTTTCTTTCAGCCTCACTTCACAAAGAAAAAAATCTGCTTTCAATTCAGTAGAGAAAAAAAGGCTACACACTTTCCCACTCCCTATGAAAAACAGATGATGCCAGATAACCAGCTTACCCGTCTTTTCTGCAAGTGGTTTTGAAAAGCAAAAGAGGTATATTTATAGGGCACAGCCTCTCTGCTAAGCCAATCAGAATTCCTGAGGTACTGGGAGTTGTTCACTACATAGAAAAGGGTGTGTTCTCTGCATGTGGTATCAGCAAAAAGTGAACACATCATGCTCCTCTTTTTCAATTTCAAAGGACATGACCTCAGACTAGGGAGGAAAATTTAAAGAAAACACATCACAGGGCTGCTATGGATGTTTTGTGAGGTTTTTTTTTTGGAAAAGGAATACTGAATTGTATTTTTCTTTTCTCTAATCAGAAAAATTAAATTAACTCTGCATGATTATTATGAAAACTGCAATTACAGTACAACATGAGGATTATGTGATTTCAAAGTGCAACTGCAAATTAATATCCAAAAATTCATCTTGTATCCAAAAACATTTCAAAATTTCATTCCTTATGAAAATTGGGTCTAATGTGCATAAGAAAATGAGCATCACTAGTGATGCGAGATAGAAAGTTTCCTAGAGGAAAATAAAACATTGGACTATTTTTCCTTTTAGAAAATACTTTTCTGTATCACCAGCTATAATCAAGACATATGTTCAAGCCATTTGGGATATTAGTGCAAATGACTTTTAAACTCAGAAGCATGATAAGCACTCAAATACTGCTGTTTTGTAGTTGTTTGGATAAAGCATCACCCCATGTGAAGAAATTAATGATGCTAATGTAGCTGATATCAGTGGAAGAGGCCCTTTTATTTGAAGTACTATAAGTACAATACTCAAAGAACATCAAATATCAGATTTGTAGTCAACAGACTTATGTAAGCCTGTGTTACTGGCAGCTAATAAATTAATATCATACAACCATGTGACAGATTACCAGCATGACAAAATAATCAGAAACACCTGTTCTGTAGGAGAACAAAAAAACATGTCTATATAAATTAGACCCTAGTACTTTTCAGTATCAATAAAACTATTTGTGGAAAGTTAATGTTAAAAAGAGATGATAAAAATCTTTATAGCTTTGAGGTTTTAGAACAAAAAATATAAGGCTGCACAAACACATTAATATTTTTAAAATGAATACACTCTTTCAACATGATAGAATTGTTAGCATTGTAATCAGTTACACAAAAGCAGACATAGCTTTTTCTCACATTCTAAGAAAAATACATAATAATGTTGCTGGACCATCATCCAGTTTCTCCTAAAAGCTGCCTTCTCCTTGGACAGAAGTTATAAAGATATTATTTGCTGTAAGAAGGAAAGACCATTTTTAGCAGAAAGCTAATAAAGAGCCCAGTTAGGAGTATACAATAGTCCTCAAACTACGTCCACAATTAAGCCCAAAATTTCTGTTGCTAAGTGAAAAATTTGTTAAGAGAGTTTTGCCCCATTTCATGACTTTTCTTGCCACATTTTGTTAAGTGAATCACTGTGGTTGTTAAGTTAGTAACGTGTTAAGTGAATCTGGCTTCCCCTTTGCTTGTCAGAGGTCACAAAAGGGGGGGGGGGTCATGGGACACTGCAACTATCATATGAGTCAGTTGTCAAGCATCTGAATATAAATCACATGACCATGAAGATGTTGCAAATGTCATAAGTGTGAAAATGCTCACTTTTTTCAGTGACATAGTAACTTCAAATGGTCACTAAGTGAATTGTTGTAAGTCAAGGACTGCCTGTACTGGTTTCTTTCAAAATCAAAATGGCAATAACCAATTGAAATTATTACATTTACAGGTATTATTATAGTTCCAAAACTTTATCAATGAAAGTAATGTGTGACCATAGTGAATTCAATGCAAATTTTCATTTCCTAATCAATAAAACAATAAAAAATCAAATGGTATCATTTCTACGAATAGCAGTTATTCAGTTATTAGCAGTGGTGGGATTCAAAAACTTTTATTACCAGTTCTGTGGGCATGGGTTGGTGGGCGTGGCAGGGGAAGGATACTGTAAAATCTCCATTCCCTTCCCACTTCAGGGGAAGGTTACTGCAAAATCTGCATTTCCTCCCAAACAGCTGGGACTCTGGAGACAGAGAATAGGTGGGGGCGGGGCTAGTCAGAGGTGGCATTTACCGGTTCTCAGAACTACTCCAAATTTCCACTACTGGTTCTCCAGAACTGGTCAGAACCTGCTGAATACTATCTCTGATATAAAGATTCTAAAATCCATTTTTGGGACAATCCACAGGTCACAAAATAATAATCTGCATCCTTTACAAGGATTTCAACCTTTTTAAAAAATACAAACAAGGCTATCTTGGATGCCTTCTATAGAAAAAAAGCAAATTATTGCCAAATCTTATTTAATTAGGCTTTCCAGATGTACAAAATATTGTACCATGGAGAAGTCAGAATTGATAATTTGGTTAGCAGTGCCCTATTCAAGACTGCTTACTTATCTCAACTGTAAGACAGCTTATCTCCGTCTCCCTATTATCACATACACACACATGTTCTAGTACAGGTTTATGAAACTCATGGTCCATGAGCCGGATGCGTCATGCACTGCCCGGTTTAGCGAAGGGGGAAAAAAGTAAAGATATGTCACATGATGATGATGTGAGTTTGACACCCGTTCTTTTTTTTAATTTTTTTTTAATTTACAAACGTACACACAGGGAACTTAGACATACACTACATTTACACAATACAGTACAAACAGGACACCCCTGTTCTAATATCTTCTTTGTGTGCCACTTTGGTTAGATGGGCTCCATACTCCAAAGTGAGTTTTCAGCTAGTATATAGAGATTTTATTCCTCATGTGACTGTTGTGACAATGGTGAAAGCAGTATATAATACAGTACATAGCAGAATTATTACTGTAAATATAGTGGTAATTAATGGGATTCTGAGTTTCCTTTCCTCTTTTAGTTCTGTCTTGACAGCCAGACAGGAAAGGCAAAGCACACACACCCTTACTGTAGTGGTTGCTGATTGCAAGTTCTTGTGACAGCTGCTTGCATAATTGTTACTATTCCAGTTTTGAAGCTTACTATAAACTTTAATTTTTATGTAAATTAAATAATACCATGCAAACAATGTTATGTTCTGGCTGCTAAGCAAGCAGACAGACAATGGTCAGAATGAGAGAAACTGCTGTGATGTGGATTTCATTTGGGCAGTCATATGAGCCCCCACTCACCAGGAGAGGGTGGGCATGCTTTGGAAGCTGAGTACAGCATGTAATCCTTTTTCTTCTTTTTTTGGCTTGTGAGGGTCTCAATGGTGAGGAGAATGATCCTGAGTAGACTGGACCATAATATTCAGAGAGGGATTTTTGAGAGGATTTTGGGAACTTGAGTGTGTTCATATGCTTTTTTTTTTACAAAACAATTAGGCAAATCTAAGGTTTATATTATAGCTGAACATGTGACTCTTCAAAAGCGTAGGAAATTACAGCACTCTTGTGGATTTTTTTTTATCTAAAAGATAATTAAAATACAATATTAGAAGTGTGTTGGACACTTTGGAATATTTAAAGCAACATAATGAAAAACAAGTGGCATTGATTTTCTTATATCATATTCTCATATCTCAGAAGATACAGTATGAACTTTAAACTTTGAAGAGAACCTTATAAAATAGATGAATATTTATACTTCACAGAAAGCACAAATAACTGTTAATGGAAATCTAATAAAGCCTTATAAGATACAGAAAGGAACAAGCAGGATGTCCACTATCTCATCTCTTATTTTGATTCTTGAAATACAGAGTAGTGATACAAGACAGGATGAAACTATAATAGGAGTAAACATTACAAAAGAAACATATAAATTAATTTTTTTAAGTTGACAGGTTCCCTTGAAAGCTCCTTTAAAGGGAACTGAAACATGGGAATACTAAAAGAATTTGGTGCATTAGCAGGTTTTAAGATCAATAAACAGAAGACAAAGATCTTAACAAAAACATGAAAATAAACTTCAAAGAGTAAAGATAAATAAAACAGGTTTTAAGATTCAGAAGAAAGTAAAATATCTGGGTGTCACTATGACAAATGTGAATTATATGTTGTTTCAAAATAACTACGTATGTTAATATACAGAACTAAAATGGATGGAAGATGGGAGAAACTATAATTGTAATCGCTGGGAATAAAAATAAATGTTTTGCCTAGAATATTTTGTTTCAGACAGTACCTATTTTGATAATTGATGCCCCATTTAAACAAAGGCAAAATAATATAATATAAATTTGTGTAGCAGGAGAAAAACTATGAGTTACATATGAAGTGTTACATATAAAGTGTTACAACATACAAATGAAATGTGAGGATTGAGGCTACCTGATTTGAAATTGTATTTTGCAACTTTCTGTCTGCTTTGGATGAAAGAGTAGGTGTTATGATCCTGGGACCTCAGCTCTGCTTTAGGACAATAATGTCCTATTTCAATATGATTGAGAAACAAGAGAATTGGAACATATCAAGAAAAGAGAAGTGTTTTTACCAGGAAATAGTAGGAGTACTTGTTGTTTTTGTAACATTAGCTGAATAATAAGATACCGGTAAATCATTTAAAAAGGAAACCTGTGTGTGTGTGTGTGTGTGTGTGTGTGTGTGTGTGTGTGTATACACATACATACATACACATATACATACACACGTACGTACATACGTACGTGTGTGTGTGTATAAGATTTGTGAAAGAGATAGGTAATGTTTGGATACAGACTACATTTTGGTAAATAATTGTAATAATTGTCTTTAGTTTTTCTATATTCCAGTTTACTGTCTTTAGATTGTTTTCTGAAATCGTTTGTTGTCTCTATTAGATCAATACTTTTCCATAAATGATTAAAGCATTCAGATATTCAGATATCCCACTAACTGATGCCGAACTGTCCACATGGTGTATTGATCACTCTTATGAGTGATCAATATAATTTAACAAGTTTTACTGTACAAAGTATAATTTTGAATACAGATCTTCTATGTTTCAAGATGTTTTCATTTACAGCCCACAACTCCAAACACATAACAGTCAAGAACTAACTAACTAACGTAACCTCTGCCTTCTACGTTGTTAACCCTCCTGATTAAATCTGAGGAAATATGACTGTGAATCAATCTACTTTGTTGTAAGTGGTGAAATAACAAAATATTTCAAGTCTGAAGGTACAAACTTCCTGCCACTACTTTTAACTGCCTGAACAATTAGAGTGGGTCCTTTCTATCTTTCTCTCTAATCTTTAATTCTTTGCGGGGGCCCTACCCTTCTTGTCTGATTATTTCTTAGGCAGCCTCTCCCTCTATAGGTCATTCACATATTCCATTACACATGTATAGGAACATATAAAATTCTACAGATAGTATCTTTACATCCTTAGGTCCAGAACTAGTGAACAAATTCATGGTAGCAGTACTAAAGAGCACACCTGGCCTAGCCAAAGACACTAAGATCGAAATACACAGAATTATACACCTCATCAAACTCTGTCCCCACTACCCACTTTCAGTTTGATGAACAAATATACTAACAAATCAGAGGGACATGCATGGAATTCCTCATTTCAAAATTCATAGCAAAGACTGTAGTGCATTATCTGGAAAATACAGCACTCCCATACATATAAACAAGGGGATGAATTGAGTATGTAAATGACACCTTCATAATAAAAAGGAACAACTAGATAAAACATATGAAACAATAAAGACCATTTTCAAAGAAATAACATTCACAAAGCAAGAAGAAAACAAGTTCCTGGATATATCCCTTCAGTAGAGGAAAGCAACAGTAAATTAGAAATGCAAGTCTATATGACAAACAATCCATATTAACCTGTCTCCCAAGTAACAACCCAATCTCCTACAAGAGGAGCTATGTTGGAACAAACATAGTGCAGTAACCCAGAACCCTAGGAAAATAAACAGACTGCCTTATACAACATTGTCCCACAGCCCCCAGCAGCACTCTATAAGCTTCCAAAAGGCTAAGCATGCAATTTCTTTGACAAAAAACAGGCCAGTTTTCACAAACAACAGGTCATATTTTGCTCGTTTTTGGCCCCTACCCCCAGAAGCACTCTTTAAGCCCCCCCCCCCCAAGGCTAGTCATGCCTTTTTTTAAAAAACGGGCCATTTTTGAGAGGCTTGCAGAGTGCAAAAACTTTTTTTCATTTTGGAAAGCTGTTTAACTGATTGATGAGAATTACATTGATCAAGTGCTGTGCCAGCAGAAACAAAGTCTTAGATGTTGCAGATTGTCAGTGATTTCCTTTTCCATCACATGGATAAATACACCTGGAAACATATACCTACCTTCCTACTCTCTCTCCCTACCTATCTACTGTATTTCTCTCTATCTCACTCATAATACTGATGTCACAATATTTGTTTAGTTTCAGTTCAGTTCAATTTATTATATTTATATGCTGCCCTTTTCCCCCGAAGGGGACTCAGGGCAGCTCACAACTCGAACCGGGGAAGGGGGATACAGACAAAAAATTTAAAAAAAACAAAGCATAACAATGTATAATTTAAAACTTACAACAGTCATACCATTCGAGACGGGGGCAATAGCTCTTTAGCCCCAGGCCTGTCGGAACAGCCAGGTTTTGAGGGTTTTGCGGCAGGCCTGGAGGGTGGTGAGGGTTCGAATCTCCACGGGGAGTTCGTTCCAGAGGGTCGGAGCAGCCACAGAGAAGGCTCTCCTCCGGGTAGTCGCCAGTCGACACTGGCCAGCGGATGGAATTCGGAGGAGGCCTAATCTGTGGGATCTAATCGGTCTAGTGGAGGTAATTGGCAGCAGGCGGTCTCTCAAGTACCCAGGTCCAATACCATGAAGTTTATATTAGAATTCTTCTTAAAAATAATTAAAACAAAAAATCCTCACACTTATTATCCATTGCTGTATGCAACCCATATGGGCAGCCATATAAATGTAATTAACAAATGAAATAAATAAATAAATAAATAAATAAAATTTCTTTAAAAACATTCTACATTTCAGCTGTATTATCTATATTCTAATACTGCTTTAAGTATGCATTCTTAAGAAGAGCCTTGGTGGCGCAGTGGTTGGAATGCAGTACTGCAGGCTACTTCTGCTGACTGCCCAGTGCCTGCAATTTGGCAATTCAAATCTCACTACCCTCAAGGTTGACTCAGGCTTCCATCCTTCCAAAGTGGATAAAATGAGGACCCAAATTTTGGGGGGCAATATACTGACTCTGTAAACCGTTTAGAGATGGCTGTAAAGCACTGTAAAGCAGTATATAAGTCTAAGTGTTATTGCTACTGCTACTAAAGAAAGAGTATAAATTTAATATAAAGCAGAGCATACACTGAAAACGCCTGTGACAAACTAATTGATTGCTATAAATGAAATCTATCCTTTGTAAGTGAGCGAAGCAGCACTGTGAAGAGTAAGGATTTGTTTTTAGGGAATATTGATACTTTTACAAGAGGTGTTGTAATCATAAGGTGCTTCAAGTGATGCTGGTGAACTTCAATGAAGTAATTACAAAGAATAAGGAAAGCATCCCAGACCAGATTTACAGAGGAACAGTCTTAGAGAAGAATGCTGAGGAGTTCATTTTTATGGCTTAACCAAACCAAAGTAATGTTGAAGAAAAGGAGAAGCTGATTCAGGAATGCACTGATAAGAAGCAGCATTTTTTTTAGAGGAAGGAAAAAGGTGATGTCACAACACAGAAGCAGAAGAAATCAAGGCAAGGAAAAGGAATAGTCAAGTAGTTTTGAATGAAGAGGTGGTAAGTTGGTAAAGAAAAGAGAGTAACAAATAAAAATATTACAGTTTGGTTAAGAATATTAAATGGAGAACGCTGACAAAACAGGTGCATGAAAAGACATCAAGTTAGATTTGAAAGTATTTTTTCCAAAGCTCCACAGAGCTTGTCAGTCTGCTTGCATAAACCTGACAAATGATTTCAGTTGGCACAAGACCTTTTATATTCCCATATCCGTTAAAGATGTACGTATGTGACCCATGAAATGCAAAGACACAGATCTATTTTCAGAGACATATTCTTTTACACACAGCATGCAAAAAGGAAAGGATTTAAATTATATGACAAAGCAAGTATAGGAGGAGAAAATGGAGCAAGGAGTATTATTAGGGAAGGCAATGAAAGAGGACATACATTTTAAATAATTGTAGGCATTTAAAGGATTTTTAATACTTCCAAGAAAGATCCTAGTAATACCTCTTGCTTTCTTCAAACCACATCCTATCTGTAACGAAAGACCATGCTCTGCATACTGAAAATCCTAGACCAGTGGTTGGTTGCTTCCAGTGCGGCCCGGATCAGGTGAACCAGTAGTGGCAGTGGCAGGATGCTCCGCCCACTCGCTTCTGCACATGCGCAGAAGTATGGCACGCGCATGCAAGCATAAGCAAGCCGAATTGAAACCCACCACTGTCCTAGACTCAATATTTTAACTCTCTTTAGGAATGAATTTCACAGGTCACAGATCTGCGACTAAAAAGCTCTTTTATTATTTTCATCTAATTTCCATGTATTTTGGTGTGCTGAAAACAAATAAAATATTGAAAAAACTCCTAGACGTCATGATTTATCACAACATGCAAAATTGTCTTCAAATTTATCATTTTTTAAAATTTTTGGTATTTTTTTATATTATGGGTTTTTAACCAAATTTAAAGTCCAAATTACTATTAATTAATTCACATAAGTGCATTTAAGATATAAAATGCCAAAAAAAAACCTTAAAGGTTTTGTCCGAGTTATGTAAAAAAATATAGCACTGTAAATCTGATGGTCAGCAATATATATATATAAGCTAAGCAAGTTTTAAGTCTGTGCTTCTAATGGTAGATAGCAGGATCTACAGTCAGTGCAGGGTGCGTGGCCAGCACTGTGACATCTGTGACATGACAAAAGAACCATAGTGATGTGTACAGACACAAAACTGCTCTCTCCTGCATGCCACAGTTGTGCACGAATCATCATCAGGTTCTTGGTTCTAGGCTGCTCACACTTTTTCATCGCAATTCATGTTAGCTCATCATTCTTCAACCGTTATGTTATGGCTCCGCGAAAGTATATTAATTCGCCAGACAGTTTTTGTTTCATCTGTGGTAAATATACAGTGTTGAAGCAACAGCAGAATATTACAGACTTTGTGAAAAAAGTATACTTTGCATACTTTGGACTAAAAATTGGAGAACAAGATAAAGTTTGGGCACCTCATAAAGTGTGCAAACGGTGTGTTGAGGACCTCCGAAACTGATTCAAGGGTAAGAAAAAATCTTTCCGTTATGGGATTCCTATGGTATGGCGAGAGCAAAAGAACCATAGTGATGACTGTTACTTTTGTTCATGCGATGTGAAAGGGTTTAATTCCAAATGGAAGGATTCCATTTCATACCCCAATCTTCACTCAGCAATTTGTCCCATCCCCCATGGCACAGATATACCAGTACCCAAGCCCCCTGCTACCTTGGAAGATATATCTAGCTCCGATTAAGGTGAAGTCATACCTGAGCCAGATGACGAATCAAGTACTGACTTTGAAGATGATACAAGACCAAAATTGTTTTCTCAGGAGGAGATGAATGATTTGGTAGGAGATTTGAATCTTCCCAAATATGCCGCTGAGTTACTTGGATCAAGGCTGAAAAGCAGGAATTTATTGTTGCCAGGAGTGTCATCTTCATAGTTCAGACATCGTGAAAAGGAGTTCGTTCCTTACTTCACCCAGGAAGACAAGTTGGTTTATTGCATCGATGTCGAAGGTCTGATGGGTCAATTTAAAATCCAATATGATTCAGAGCAAAGGCGTCTTTTTATAGATTCTTCAAAAAGAAGTCTCAAAGCAGTTTTACTCCACAATGGTTTTTACGCTTCCATACCTGTAGGTCATTCCGTACACTTGAAGGAAACCTACGAGAACTTGGAATTGTTTCTTCGTAAACTTAAATATGAAGACCATGATTGGCAAGTGTGTGGGGACTTGAAGGTCTTGCTCATGCTGCTTGGGCAACAAGCTGGGTATACCAAATACCCTTGTTTTCTGTTTCTATGGGACAGTCGAGACCGACAAAATCACTGGACCAAGAAGAGTTGGCAGCCGAGGGCGCTAACAGTTGGTGAAAAAAATGTCCTCCGAAAAACTTTGGTATCTTCCCATAAAGTTCTTCTACCAACTCTCCACATAAAATTGGGATTGATGAAGCAATTCGTAAAATCACTTCCAAGAGATGGAGAATGCTTCAAATACTTGGTCACCAAGTTTCCATGCCTGTCGAAGGCAAAATTGAAGGAAGGTGTGTTCGTCGGACCAGACATTAGAAGGCTTATAGTTGATCAAGAGTTTGTCAATACCATGACGAATCCTCAAAAAGAAGGGTGGATTGCAATTAAAGAAGTCGTACAAAAATTTTTAGGCAATAATAAAGATCCTCACTACAAAAAGATCGTCGGAAGAATGCTGAAAGCATTTCAAGCTTTAGGTTGCCTGATGAGTTTGAAAGTGCATTTCCTCCAGTCCCACCTTGACTACTTTCCTGAAAATTTGGGAGCTGTGAGTGAGGAACAAGGTGAACGATTCCACCAAGACATTAAAGAGATGGAAAGGAGATACCAGGGAAAATGGAGCATTACAATGATGGCAGACTACTGTTGGATGCTTCAGAGAGGCATTCCAGATGCTACTCACAAGCGTAAATGCACCAAGAGGAGCCTCACAAGGAAGAAGAATTGAGTTTAGTGTGTGTAGGTGAGCTCATTTCAGTTCAAAAAAGGATTTTCATGAAAATATTGTAATAAAACTTTAATTTTATAAGTCTATTTCCATTTATTTTGAGGTATTGCCTTATTTAACATTCAGCGCACCAAAAGACATAAAAATTACGTGGAATAACCAAAACAGCTCTCGAAAAATTTTTTTTTGCAGACCTGTGTAATGAATCAAATGTAAAATAGGTCAAAGTAAAAATGAAACCTAAAACTTCAAAAATAGAAGTAAAGTAAAGTAAAAATTAATATAACAGTCAAGTAAAGGAAAATATTTTAAAAAGATAATAGTAAGTTATGAAATCTTGAATTGGAATGTAAATCTGGAATTTTGTGAATGAATGTAATTGTGGGCAAACTGCCAGCCACATCTAAGGAAAGCAAACCCCAGGGAAAAAAATCAAAATTATGCACACTCACTAAAACCTACTAAAATAAGGCACATAAGCCCTTTGGATTTGTTTCTGTCTTTCTTCTCCAGAACAGCTAGCTATATATACTGTACTTCAAAAGAAAGCACTGGATGAGTTTCATTCATTCTGAAGAGAAATAAAATTGCTGTAGGGTGAGAACCTCACTCTTAAGTTACTTGCATGGATATATCTGTAAAAAATCTTGGAAGATCTTCAGTGTGTGGAATAATAAACTGGAAACATTGGAAGAAGAAATAAAAGTAAGAAACCCCTAAGCCAATTTTGCACAACATGGTGCCCCCTCAGTTGTCCCTTAACTTTGCCCATTATTGGCTGAGAAGGCTACAAGGGCTTTAAGAATGGGCATTTCATTGAGGAAAAGGTACCTCCATCAATCCTTTTAATAATATGACTGTGACCATTTTTGCAACAATCTTGATTATTAGCCACCTCGGATTATTTATTAAAATATCGATGAAAAATTGGCAAACAGCAAAATCGACAGCAAAGCTTTCAAAAGAGTAAAAAGTCAGCCAAGAAGCCAAAGACGTTTCTGAAAATATTCTAATTAATCTTCTCCCATAACCGGCTTTCCACATATGCCACATTACTGGAGTAACTGGTTTTAACAGCCAAAGGGCACTTGAAGCCATCACCATCTTCCGATTGAGAAAATGAAGAAACAAATGCATGAATTAAATAATGAGCCCTTAAACAGCAGGAGACGACCTTTTAAGACAGAGAAAGGCAGAACAGCCCTCGGTTGCTCACCTTCAAGTCTTTCTTCTCAGGCGACTCTCGGGAACATCAGACACTCACCGCAGAATCACACGCCACGCTCGCCTTCCCCGTCTTATATTTCGGCACCGGCGGCTTGCTTGTAAATCCCGCCCACTTTCGCTTCAACTCTGCCCTCTGATTGGGCACCGGCGAGCAGCTCTGGCAGGTTTTTCTCGACGCACCCGGCCTCTGAGCGGAGGAAACCGCACCTCGCCATTGAACATTGCTGGCGGGGAGGGTGGGGGGGGGAGGAGCACTGGCACCTACCCAGGTTACCATGGGAACATGTGGATTGGCTCGAGCGGCTCGCTCCGAAAAAGAACAGGCAGCGGAACAGCAGTGACGTGTAGAAAACGAAATCAATGACCCGATGTTACGTCACTTCTATTTATAGGTAAATGTGGCCTTGTCTTTTTTCTTTCTTTCTTTCCATTAATTATTAGAGGAACACTGCAGGTTGAATGATGCCGGACTTTTCACAAAGGGGTAACAACATAAAATAAAAAGGTTCGTTTTAATTGCTGGGTTTGCTCTGCATCTCTAAAGCAAGTGAGATTTGGATGGCAACCTATCTAAATAATAGTCACCACCACAGTTTTCTGAGATTGTACAACAATATAGCCCTTACTTTAGTTACATTATTAATTGGCAAAAGTCTATAATATGATGCCTTTGGGATTTGAATTGTCAATAGTTTGCGCAAGCAGCAAGGATTAGAGTGTACTGATTCTAAAAGACTTGGGTTCATGGTTTTTCTCAAACGATAGCACAATATGTTTAATTAAATACATCTTAAATGCATAGATGCAATTTCAGTAGATGTAACAGTGCCTAAAATATCTGTTACGTCTTAGGGCTAGATTAATATAATTGAAATACATTTTACATTGAGATTCTTTTATATTTTAAGGATTCCAAGGTTAATTCCTATTTTCACCTTTATTATGGAGCCTGCATTTTAAGATCTCTCCCCCCTTTATCAATCTATCAATCTACCTCCCCCCCTCCTATCAATCAAATCATATTCCTCTACTTGGGCCTATTTGACAGCAGGTGTGTAACTCCTCTGAAATCCTGGAAGTTTTATGCTCCAAGTATATTAAATAGGAATATTTATTTTTAGTCTTGAAAGCTTGTAGACAATATTAGCTTATAAATAGATAAGTGGCCACATTTTGATCCCAAATCACAGGAGAAATTGACATTGTGGAATATCCCTAATTTGAAAGTAGCAGAGGTTATATTTTACTAGAATGCTTGGTCCAAATAAGGTATAAATATCTTAAATCAATTGATTTATAATGGTTGTGTAAAAGTCTTGCATTATGAATATGGTGTATTTATAACCCCTGCTTCGTAATACATACAACTGAAATATGTACTGAGTAAGCTTTATGCCCGAGATGATTTAACAGCCTGGAAGATGACCTGCAATATTAGGAACTTTAAATGATGTAGTATTTGAACTGAAACCAAGACTCCAATTTTATAAGGAACGAAAAAGCGGAATGAAACGTAATATAACTTCAAGTATCTAATTATGGAATGAAGAATTGGAATATGCAAACTTGGAAAATCAATGAATTAAAGTTTTTTGAAATGTAAGCTTATGTTATGATTTATGAATTAAATATTTAAGAATGAAAGAAATTCATTTGAAAATATTATATTTATTTGATGTAAATCCCCCCCCAATCTCATTAGAACAACTGGGAGAGGCTAATAATATGACACCCCCCCCCCTAGTATTTAATCTCTCCATCAGGAGTTTCAAATGTTGGGTATTAAATTTCTATTTGGTGGGGAATTGCAAGAAATTTGAGTTGTTTTAAATATGATTTGGTCTTGCCTAGCTGTATCTCTGTTTTGCTTTCAAATCATAATACATATTAATGGGGTTTTGCAAAGAAGTATAATAGGTAAAGTCATAAATATGATGCTCAACCATATTTTTAAAATCTGGAATTTATCACTTGATGAAACCCTTTGATTCTACTGAGCTTGAGGTACATCAAAGGGATTTTAATTTTATATAAAGATATTTAACTATCCTGATATTAAAATATAGATTCAAGATATGCACGGGCCTATTTTTGAAAAAGTTTTTTGTTTTAAAAATAAGATGAAGCAATATGTTCCCATAGGCTCTAAATTTAATGATAAATTAAGAATTTAAATTCTAAATTGATACTAAATAATCATTAAATTATTTTTTCCTTTTTTATATTTTTTTCTTGTTGCTTACATTTACTTTAGTTAATATCATTAATTAAATGATACTGTTAAATGTATCATTGCATTCATTTAAGCTTCGCAGAAAAGTAAATTGCTGGAAGTAGGAATTGTTAGAACCAATTAGCATGGCTATCCTTCTTTTTAAAAATATTATTTTTTATTATACAATTTTCTTTGTTATATATAAATTTCCCATATCCACAATGGCAGTGTACTGACTGGGTATAATCTCTTTTAAAGAAATAGCATGGCTACCCTTCTTGAAGTTGTTACAATTTAAAGAATAACCAACAGTGAAATTAATTATAATAATAAAATATCATTAGAAGACTGGCTGTTTTATATGATTGCTATTGAGTTTGCAATCTATAGTCAAAAATGATAAGCTTTACAATTTCAGTCACAAGAAATACATCCAGACTAGATATATTGAATAAACAGAAGGCATAATGGTTATATCAGGGCAAGAATTAATCAACATTGGCCTATATCTAGGAGCATAACAAATCCAAGTAAAAAACAAAAGGGAATTTATTTATTAAGGATTTTCTCTTTTTTTTAGATTTTTTTTTTAAATTATTAAGGATTTTCTTTTAGCCAAACAAAAAGTAATGTTACAATCAACCAAGAAGGCAAGTTTTTTTTAATTTTCCTTAAGAGAATTTAAGCTTCTCCTCATTTCACAATTAATTAATTCTCTTATTTCAGACTAATGAAGATGATTTACTTGTTATGTTCCACATATTACTGAATGACAGTTTTCCTTGGTATTGATGTCACTTGATGAGGGGTTGTAACTCGCTAACATTTGTAGTATTATAGAACTCATGTTCTATACTAATTTTCTACTCGAAAGAAAATGTTGCCCAGCTATTTTTTTCTCAGCAAAAATATAAATACATCTAAAAAATTATAAACAGAAGAACACTGACACCTCCTAAACTTCACTGAAGATGCTACTTAGCCTGATAACGAAACATTCAGAAACCAACCCACAAGCTCAGAGAACAAACCTTCGCCCTCATCCTACACCCGAGGGGCAGGCACATTATTGTATAAATATATTTAAAAAATATTTGCCCCTCAAATTCAACCTTAAAATTCTGCTCTATATTTAACATTCCATTGATTTTCAGTTGTGAATATAAAATGTTAGTGTGTGTGTTTGTGTGTTGTGTATTTGACATAAGATATATTGTACTCAAATTGCACTTGGCAGATGGCAAAATAATAGCATTAAAGTATAACGGATGCAGAATTTTGAATTTTCCACGCCTCTGCCTTGCAGTCAAGATTGATTTTTAGTGAATTTTACTCTCTCCAATTCACTTACATCACCAGACATTCAAGAGCGCTAATAAATTTCAGTTTTTTTTTCCTCATTTAGTATGCTTTTTATTTATTTGTTGTGGTTCTGTGTTGCTTTGGTCAATTGAATTTGCATCACTTATGGAAGCAAACACCATATCATTATAAAGGGGATTCTACATTACAAAAAAGTTAATACTGAATATATTTCAATAATTCAATAAAACTGCTGCTATCACCAGTACCCATCACTGATCTCAAGTACAGTACATTTATCAGTTTAGAACTTCAGTCTCCAATTGCTCTCCAAAAAGCTATGTCCTCATCACTTGTAAGTATGATCCATATAGTTTTCTTCACATTTCAGCAAAGTAGTACATACACATAATAATGAAATAGATTTAAAGAAATAAGTCTGCAAGAATCTCTAACAGCAATATAAAACAAGCCAAAAGGATCAATGTAATGTGTAATTGAACGTTGGAATTTTTAGTGCTTCTGCCAGGACATGGACTAATTCAAAGAAGTCATCGGGGTCAATGCTTATTAGCTTTGATTGCAGTGTGCTTATTTCTGGCCATCGGCTTGGAGAGGAGTAGATTTTCTTGTGCAATTGGTTTGGTCATTGTGAGAAAAGGCTGATGGACTAAATGAGCCAGGGATATGATCCAACAAACTTGTTTGTTTGTTTAACGTATAGAGCCATCCATCTCACACAAGTGATTTTGGGTATCTCACAAGATTAAAACAAACCACCCTCCCAGACAAGTTCTTAAGAAAATCATGAACTTAACTCATTGCCAACAGCAAAGCTTATCTATCCACTGAACCAAATGCCTTGGGGGGAGGAACCAAGTCTTCAGTGCTTTACAAAAGGCTGGACTCACCTGAATTTCAGAGGCGATGTTCCTCCATAGTACAGGTGCTGCCACTGACAGGGCATGACTTTGCAGTGCAACAAGACATGGTTTAATAGAACTGACCCAAAGCATGCCCTCTGTATTAGATCTTATAGGACAGAGGTGGCCCTGGAGCAGGGTGGATAAAAATCAATGCTTTTTAAAAAATAATAAATCATATTTTATTTTTATCAAATTTATTTTAATGAAATACTTTTGGAGTAAATATCTAAATATAGTTTTCTATTTAAGATACATTTATAATGTAATTTATTCAGCATTAAATGGAGCTTAGTTATATAGTGTGAGGCTGTATATTCTGCAATATTGGGACTGTCGGTGAGTCAACAGCAGGTCAGAGGAGCTGCTGCAGGATAGAGATGACACAGTTGCTCTTTAAATTGATTTAAATCAAGCCTTTTTACTAGTGATTTAAATCACAATAAAGCACAAAGCTTTATTGTAGCACATACCTTTCACTCAAAAAAGCTGTTGCTTTTGGTCTACTCCACCTTATAGGCTGTGCAAGGTCATGTTGTCACATAAATGTCTTTAATATGCAGTCCTTTATACTCAGGCTTTTAATACTTAGTGCAAGCAAGTCTCAAAGTCTATAAAGTAGCACACACCCTTTGCCTTCTAGTTGGAATGAGGTACTCTTTCAGTGTGGTTGTTCCACTTCTAGTTGCTACCGAGCTCTCAGCAAAGCTCCAAGCAGGTCTTCCACAAGGATGTGCTGCTCACCATAGCTTGTGATGCTGGCAATTGATATCCCTTATGCCTGTTTGTAATAGCTACCTATCTCCAGATGTCCTCTCCTCTTCCCTGTCTATATGCTAATTCGCCACCTTTCCTCCTAACACCTCCATCTTAGTGTTTGCTTTTGCTAACTAAGGGTCTGGGTAGTGTTAGGCTGCCTCTGGACATTAGCATGTCCTTGCAAATGCCAAAGTATGGCTCAATTATCACAGGCAGCTGCAACACCAGCTTGGATGCTTCTGAATAATACTGTGAAAAAAGGTACGAATGCAGGAAGGAAGTGAGGATGGGATACGTTTCAGCCTCTATGATGTGCGGATGACCTTGGGAGACAAGGAGAAGATGCTGCCTAGAAAACAATCAGACAAGAGAGGCAGGAGCCCCAACGTCTTAACTATCAGAGAAAGAAACTTAGGAAGGACCCCCCCCCCCAATTGATCAAGTGGTTAAAAGCAGTATTTCTTGCTAAATATGGTGCTGTCGGAACCAAGTTCAATTGAAAGGGAAGTGGTTTTCAATGGCCCGCACTTAAGAATTCATACATCATTCATCTTTGACAGCTCCTCATCAAACAGGAACAGGCAACATTCTTGTGGAGAATTTTATGGTTTTTGTTTTATGCTCTGCACATTAACTTTCTCTTTCACTGTTTTACTTTGAAAAAGTAGACTGTCCTCCCATTCTACATTTTGTTAACAGTATTCCTTTGCAATTAGCCTCCCAGGGGAGGCGGTTCCATAAAGTAGGCACAGCCATGGAAAATACACTCTTCTGAGGTTCCATTAGGTACCAGTTTTCGGGGAAGGGATCAGGAATGTGCCTATCCTATTTGAAATTCTGATGTTGCACAAATCATTCTGGTGCCCACTATTGGAAAACAGCTATTTTGGACAAAAATATCCAAGAACCTTAACTCTCACCTGAATTATTAGCACATTATTAGTGATAGTAGAAGAGATGCTCAACTTTCTTTTGTCTCATTAATTCCATTAACATTGTTGTAGAAGCCTAGCAGGGCTATAGATTGGAACCAGTAAGAAAATACACTTGGCGAATGTTTCATAAAGTTTTGGAATCTGAAATTTCCTTGGCTGATTGACTTCTGCCTTCAATTACTGAAAAAGGAATCCATACGACGAGGAGCCATAGTGATGCAGTGGTTAGAGTATGAGTATGAGTATGAGTAGTTTATTTATATGCCGCCCTTTTCCCTGGGGGGACTCAGGGCGGCTTACAATTCGAAAGGAGGGGAAAACAAACAAATTAACACATAAGACAGTACATCATTAAAAGCACAACATTCATACAATTCGGGTGGGTTACGGTCTTTAACCCCAGGCCTGACGGGATAGCCAGATTTTAAGGGCTGTGCGGAAGGTCTGGAGGGTGGTGAGGGTACGAATCTCCACGGGGAGATCGTTCCATAGGGTCGGAGCTGCCACCGAGAAGGCTCTCCTCCGCGTGGTTGCCAGTTGACATTGACCGGCAGATGGAACTCGGAGGAGGCCTAATCTATGGGATCTAATTGGTCGAGTGGAGGTAATTGGCAGTAGGCGGTCTCTCAAGTACCCAGATCCACTACCATGAAGGGCTTTGTAGGTGACAAGTAGCACCTTGAAGCGTACCCGGAGATCGACAGGTAGCCAGTGCAGCTCGCGGAGGATAGGTGTTATGTGGGTGAAATGAGGTGCACCCACAATCGCTCGCGCGGCCGCATTCTGGACTAGCTGAAGTTGCCGAATACTCTTCAAGGGTAGCCCCATGTAGAATGCAGTATTGCAGGCTATCTCTGCCCACAGCCAGGAGTTCAATCCTGAATCAGCTCAAGGTTGACTCAGCTTTCCATATTTCAAAGGTTGGTAAAATGAGGACCCAAATTTTGTAGGGTAATATACTGACTCTCTAAACTGCTCAGTGAGCGGTGTAAAGCACTGTGTAGCAGTATATAAGTCCTATTGCTATGAAACTAACATATTCTCGATCATATGCCTAGAATTGAAGAACAGAATGATTTCTCTTTAAAAAATTACTTAGGAGGCATCTTCAAATTCAAAACTACCTCTTTATGAATTTGTACCATATTTACCTGAATAGAAGATGACTCTGAAAATAAAAGGAAGAGTAGACAAAATTCTATATCCATCGATCCACAGTATAGACCAGATTTTTTTTGAGGGGGGAGGGTTAATGGGTATGAAATGGCTGTAAATTAATGATCTCTAGTAATAACTAGAGGCACTCTGACTGGTCTGCCAGTTCGTTAACAGTTATTTGAGGGGTGGAGTTCAGCTTTTTCAGCAAATTTAGTACTCTGAAAAACCCTTAAGACACCGATGGTAATATAAGTTCTAGAACTGTCAGATGCTAGAAAAATATTAACCATCCAATAAAACAGTAATTTCTCAAGTTTATTTTGATTTTTAAAACTGAAGACTTCATGAATGCCGTGGCAGCAATTTCAAATAATTACAGCAGGAAGATTGTACCCAGAGAAAATTGGCAATGTTGGCAAGAACTGGCATCTATCCACGCAATACAGTAATTTGATTATATCTGCAGAGCCCAAGAGAAGATGGAAGGCAACACTACTCATATGAAACATTCAGTTGTAAAAATTAAACCAGGTTGCTATTTTCTATGCAAGTTTACTACTATAATACATAGAATCCCTATAAGAGTATGCAGAATTTACCTCAATTCTCTGCCTCATGTACAGACATTAGGAGGGAAAAAAGACAAAGATTTAGACATTTTAGAGAATGAAAAACCCCCAGAAGTATAATTTTGTAACATCCATTGCAAGAAGTGGTGATGTTTAAATTGCTGTGTTGTAACCAAGCAGCCAAACCAAGATGCACCATCTTTGCACTGCTATAAAGGACCTAATTTTTAATGAGGAAAAAGTTTCGGAATTCATAGCAGTATGAAAATACAATTGATTTTGTTTTCTGGAAAAGAGTGAAATGTTAACCAATCTTAAAACTATTATGAAACCATATGAAATGACATAATTGCTAATACAATTTTACTTAAATCTAATTCATTCAAATAATAAATACTGCATTGTAAATATTGTTATTTACACTCCCTTTAATCAAACATACCTTTCAAAAAACTATCAAAAATTAGCCATTAAGATTATGAATAGTTTACAACCAATTCTTGAAGATAATGACCTATATCATAAATATCATATGCAAAAATCACATCTAAACTTAACAGGAAAATAACTTTGAAATAAATAGTTATGGAAGGAGTCTGTTTATTTCAATACTTTACAGTAGTGCCAGCTAAGAGTTCATTTGAGGGTAGAAGTTGATTATGTTGAAAAGTTTATGGTAGGGCTTAAACATACAGTGAAATCTATATCAAAGCTGCCATATAAACAGAAAATAATTCAGGATGAAGATTCTGAACATTCCATCTGATATTTTACCTTTTCCCAGAAATTCAATGGAAGTAACATTCCAATTAATTTCTTAAACCAAGCAACCCTGTAATGTGTCACCATTTCCAATAACCACATAATTATAGAAAGGCAAGAGTAGGTGAGGTTAGCCCACATCTCCTGGTTAGTTCAACTGGGTTCTGGCCACAGAGAAAAAGGGCAGCACCCAAAAAATGCCCATTTAGTAAAAACTAGTGTTTTTCCTTTGTTCTGTTATTCTAATACCACATGACTGCCTTTGTGCAATACCCAAATGAATTTAAAAATGCATCTTTGTCGTTCTAATCTTCTAGTGGAAAATACATGAATCTGGTAAGTCGAACCATTATTGATAAAGTCCTGGAACAGGCTTGCAGCTTCCAATCTATTGTGAACAGCAAAATATCACTACACTTAGAAAGAAATACAGCTTAGTCAAAATTACCAGAGCTACAGACAGTACTAATTCTGAGCAGCATACCTTTAAGAAAATGAATACTGTACATTCCTGGCTCTTTCAAAAAGATTTGGGGAGAGGTGAAAGGAGCAGGTTAGGTTAGGCACAATTATCCACAATTCCAAGCCCTCCTCCGCACAAAAAAGGCAAAAAGAAAAAAGAAAAAAAGAGAAAACCCTACGAGTTGTTCCTACTCCAAAATATTCAGTAAAATTCATTAAAAAGGATTATATATTTCACATTAATAATAAAATGCTGAATGCTCTATTGTTGGAGCAATCAACTATAATTATGTTGCATTTTCAGGAAGGATATCTCTGATATTGTCAGCTAAGTTGAAAGGGTGGCAAAAAATAAAATTTGTTCATTGAAGGGGGACTGCCCCTAAGAAAAAGCTACTGATCAAAATAGGGATTTTTAAAAAAAAAAATCCACATCTGATCAAGAAGGCTTGCATGTTCCAAAGATTGGGAAACAGGCATGTTTAGTGAGACAGATATCTAAAGGAAATGGAATAAAACAGGCAGTTATTTCTTTTAAGTGAAATAGGGGAAAAAGTATTATAGAACATTCAAAGAAACACAGCAAAATACAAAGTAAGGCATTTTACTTGTAGATGTTAAAAAAAATGAAAGCCTAGCTATATGCTTCAAAAGCCTTTAACTAAGTGGAAATTCTACAACAGAATGCAGTTCTGACATATACACCTAACATTACTAATTTGTCAAAGGGTTTAACAAGTATGAGCATGCATAACATGGATACTCTCCTTTCAATGATGTTGGGAATGTGCTTTAGTCCCATAGGAATAGGACAAATCAACCCTCAGGCCAAATCGACTTAACCTGCAAGCCAAGCTGAATACAGAAGTGGATATGATATTTAAATTCTCCTACCTTCAACTTAACACACTAGCGCAAAACTAATGATCAGAACCTTCCAAGTTGGGCAAAGCCATTTCACTGTCTTAATGATAATGCCTATGGATCAAAGTTACTTAGGTTTCACGCTGTTGATGTTTTATATGCATTATTTATCCATCAGTCAAGCCATTACTTTCAACCAAATAGTGCATTTTGTTAAGGAAAACAAATCCATGTTTTTGCAAAAATATCCAGATACAGTCTCCCCAACTGAGAAGTGATTCAATGATACAGCAAAACCATCCAAACATTACACCAGAATTGGTTACATGAGAGAAAAGCTTGCATTTAGTACAGTAGATGCTACGTATCTACAGCAGACACATTCCTATTCTGGCAAGTCAGCATTTCCACAAATAGGTCAACAAAAATAAAACATAAAAATAAGAAAAATAATTGTTCACTAAAAACAGTGAAGTGCCCATATCTTTATGGATAGCATTCCAAAATGTACCTGCCCACCAGCTGTGCAGAATCTACTTCCTGTTGATCCAAGATATGAGGAAATGAATGTAATCAGCACCGCCTGCTCCATCTAGTGTGGAGGGTAGAGAAAATGCAGTAAAAAGTCTTGCTTTTTATTGGACACTTTCTCGTTTTCCTTTGTGCAAGTTGCAGTGTGGAATAAGGAACACAGAAAAAGGTTGTTTTAATTTATGATCGAAGGTCCTATTATCCAAGCCAAAGTTACAAGTGTCTTAAATAAGAACAAAAAAAAAGTTTAGTGTGGGGAACAAAAGAATAATTTAGACTTGCCTTACCACAGTGATCCCAAAGATCATCCTTTACAAAACCTGGAAACTTCTGACAGTATTGGCCAGAATGAAGATTTCCACAAAGCTAAGGGCACCCCTATTGTAAGTGTCATTGATGTTTAGTCGTGGTTAAAAACCTGAGTGACACTGTAACCGAACACACAATTTATTAAAGATGAAACACCTCCCTGGAGGGGACAAGAAGGGACAACAACCAGCTAAATTACAAGTTTCATCATGTAAACAAAAAAAAGCACCACAATCCTAAATGGAGGTGGATGACTATAGTGCCAAGTGAGGAACTCTGAAGCAAAAAAAAAAAAAAAAAAGTTCAACCTGATTGCACCAAAAATGAGCTTGAGCGCATGCAAGTCTTATTTGTTTAGTGCTTAGTGTGTAGAAGTGACTCGCTTATCTGGGAAGGAACACAATCTGGCCCTGTATTCTGCCAGATTTCAGGGGCTCTCGGGCATCCCATCATCCTGTGTGTTGTCATCTATCTCCAGCTCTGCCAGCTGCCGTCTTAGCATGTTGACTTTCACTTGGAGTTCCTTGTTATATTTTATGATGTTGATCATTTCTTCATAAGATTCATCCACAAATTTGGATGATCTGTTCCAGCGAAGAAAGACTCCTGGGGAGGGGGGGGGAGAGACAACAACAACAAAAGAACAGATTTCATAACAATCAGAAGTGGGGACATGGGAAAATAATTTTATTTATGCAATGCCTTCATTTCTATCAAAACACTGAATAAAAGACTTTAAAATATGGCAATACTGTTGAGAAGAGCAAGCCACCTACAGAACAATCAGGTGGTCTTGCTGCTTCACTTCCTTCAGATTACTTTGATCTCAAATGGCTATTCCTGACAGACAAGTTGGTGGAGAAAGCTCTCCATTCTGGCAAGATACAAAAACTGAGTCACAAAGCACAAGCATCTGTGACCTGATGGATTATTAGAAGCCAGAAAAATGTTTCAATCACTTCAGCTTTGCTTTTCTCTTAACTCCCACAAAAGGAAAACCAAGCAATGCAGGCTCCACAGGGGCGTCAAACTCAAGGCCCGGGGGCCGGATCCAGCCCGCAGGTTGCTTAGATCTGGTCAGCAGGGCTGCCTTAGAAACAGTACGCCTGGTGCCTCTGCCAGGACCGGCGCCCGGTGACTCTGCCAGTGAAAACGGAGCTCGGGAGGGCCATATGCGACCTTCCCAGGCTCTGTTTTCAGCCGTGAAATTTGGCACAACTAGGTTGCTTATTATTTTCAAAAAAGAAAATAAAACTAACTTCACTGAAAAAGCACACTGACAAATTCTGGCAATGCCATCTGGAAAAAAAAATGGATAGGCTACAAAGGACAGGTGAAAGGACAGCTGTTTGCAGCCTGTGGGCAACAGCCTCCCTATTCTGGCTTTGCAAAGATTATGAAGAAGGAGCTATTCAAATATTACCTATAGACAATAGGGCTTCAATGCAGAAAAGTGCCAATTAGATGAATTAATTCATCTAATTATTGCTATCAACATGGATTTAAGAAAGATATTTAAATCTGCAAAGACTGAAAAATTCATCTCTTACATCTGTTACTTCTCAAATGGCAGGAGGAACAAAGACCTTCTCATGTTGATCAGAGCAGGAGATGTTATGTATAGGAGAGGAAGAAGCACTTCAGATTTTCTGATCTTAGTGGAAAGATAGTAGAGATACATACTTCAGCCAACCAGCCACTACTTGCTATTCATGTTTTTGGACTTTTCCCCTGAGGAACAGGGGTCCCCAAACTTGGCAACTTTAAGACTTGTGGACTTCACTCCCAGAATTTTTCCAGCCAGCTATGCTTCAATTTTGGGAATTGAAGTCCACAAGTCTTAAAGTTGCCAAGTTTGAAGACCTCTGCTGAAGAACATGCGACAGCAGCCCAATCTGGAATATGGGTATGAGTGATTGAGACCACATCTGCCTGGACTCCATCTAATGATAGATAGTTAATGCCACCCGCAAGGAAGAACAGCAGATCAGAGGCCTCCAAATCTGCTTGGAGACAACGTACCTTCCCACAGCTGCAGACTTTGTGGTGCAACAGAAGGCCAGATGACTAGACTGTTAGCTTCAAAGAGAGGGTTCTTAAATCGATTGAGCTCTTCTGGTCGATTCACCCAGGACCACAAGGACATTGTCTTCTGAGACAATTTAAGCTTAGACCTGGCAAAAAAATAGAAGTAAATATAAGTGCTCCCAATATTATTATTTTGGGGGGGGGGGGCAACCAGTATTATCTGTTCTATTCACATTTGCAGTGAACCCGGAGAAGGAGGGGGTTTCTCTCTATGTGGAAGAAGACTGATTTTTTTAAAAAAAAAAAGCTCTGCTACTTCTGTAACACAAATAAAAATAAATCATGCTTTTTCAACTTGCAAGTAATAGTATGGGAGAACAAAAACAAGACGATACAAAAAAAATTAAAAGATTCTAGCTAGTAAACTCAGTCTAAAAAGAGAAGAAACTGTAAAGTAGCTGCTCCTGTACTAAAATATTAAAAAGAAAAAATATGCAGGATATTCTGTATATTGTAAAAAAAAGGTCTATATAACTTTCTAGAGAAAACAAAAGAAATCAAAGGATAAAGAAAATATGAATTTACTATACATGTCTTCTTGGTATTCCTTGAAAATATAAACTCTGTTTTCAGTTTAAGTTTTATCAGTATAAGATGCAAGATCCCCCTTGCTGCCAGAAATATGAACACATTATGGGATTTCAAAGTGATCTTTGAAACACAACCATGAAATATTTGTAATAAATTCAAAGTAAACAGAGAGGCACCGCTGCTGATTAGAGGACAAACATATACATTAAATAAGGAGGATATACTCTCTGCTAAGTTAGATCACCAATTCATCATTGTGGTCCTTAAATCTTTAAATATTCAGGCAAATTTTCTAAACCTGATATCCATAGTTTCTTTAACTGAAAGTTGGAAAACATTTTACTATTCATAGGCTCCCAGAAGCTGATGTGGACAAGATTATGAAATATTGTCCTGAAAGCAAATGGAGAAGGCCTAGATTTTTATAATTTTGTTTCTCTGTTTTGGGGTTGTGGTTCTGTTTTTTGCTTGCTTTATATATTATGTCTATCAGCAAGAAACTATCTTTTATTTTGCACCCAAATTCCACCAGTGTGATTCTGGAAACTATTGAGAGCTTCATGTTACATGGTTAAATGCAATTGTGTTAAAAATAGTGCTGGAATAGCCATTCCTGCTATTGTCTCCTTTGGGATCATAGCTAGGGAAGAGCTGCCCTGCTCTATCAGCCTTTGAAAGCTCAAAAAAGATCCTCATCATCTTCCAAAACACTATTCATTCAGTGTATGTTCTGCCATATTTGTGTTCTGTCTTCCCACACATGGAAGGAGACCAATAAGGGACAGGCTTGAGGAGTGGGAAGATTTCGAGAAACCTGTACAGTCATTTCTGGATGAACAGATGAACTAATCCCAATTTGATAAATGGCATAGTTCAAGTGCAAACATCAAGCCTTTTCAATTAATAGCCAAGAGTCCCCATAATTTTAATAGTAATGACATTAATACTGTCTTACATGAACCGTCATATTGTTTAGCCCGTAAGAAACTCAGGGAAAAAAAATGTTCATCTACCTTTCATTTTCATTGTTACCCAGGAAAGTTCCAAACTGAGAGGCGTAAGAATGTTCAAAGAGCATGATGAGAAAATGATAGTTGAACTCAAAGGAGCAAGGAAACTGACGAAGAATCTGCCAGACGCAATCCAAGAAAAGGAGGTATACAGGAGCCTCCCATTTCTGCTTGCTATTTGAATAAGCTGATTGGGCACAGCGCTGTTGAAATGGGTGGCCAGCCTGTAATGTAATTGCATAAAAATATATACATTATAAATTTAGACAAAATAATCATGTACTGGTTGTAAGAAATCTTTTGGGATTCAAATTCTCCTTTTATGAAATAATGACCAATATTAGTAAATATTTATACTGTGTTGCATAAAACATATTACAATATAGAATTATAGAGTTGGAAGATGCTGGCTAGGCCATCAAGTTCAACCTTTGCTTAGCACAGAAACCCAACTGACAAACAGCTCCTCTACTGGTGAGGCATCTAGTAAAAAGGGGACTCTTGTAACAGTTGAGCTGTTAGAAAGTGTTTCTTTTTTGTATTCAATGGAAGCTGTCCTTTTCTTACCTAAATCCACTGGGACGTTAGAATTAGGTTTATTTATTTAAATTTATTGACCACACAAATTTAATGGACTCTGAGCTGTGTACAAAACCATAAGAAAACATAAAAACAGCTAACAGCTTAAATCAGTTGGCAGCCTAGATTAAAATGATATAATAAACAACAAAGTCAACAAAACAAATCAGGGGCCTTAAACAACACAGATCAACTCCAGAATCCATTCTCGGTTGGTCACCGGGATCACAGGTTCAGTTTTTCACTTAAAAATACAACATAGTTCACAGCTCCAGTTCAACTCCAGGCTTGTGACCAAACCAGGTTTTCAAAGCTTTGTAGAATTCTAAGATAAAATGTGCTATCCTTATCTTTGCAGGGACATTGTTTCAGATTGTATGGACGACAACAGAAAAGACATCACAAAATATCAATGTTTAATAGAGGAATCTGAAGCACATCTACTCTGCTGGAACATGCTAGGTGGGCAGAAACAGAGATAAGCAATCTCTTAGGTATTTAGGCCCTATGCCATAGAGAGCACTTTGAATTGCACTTGGAAGCCAACTGGCAGTCAGTGCAACTCATGTACCAGTAGTGACATGTGGGTGTATTGAGAGATGCCTCTTATTGCTCACATCGTTTCATTTTGAAGCAGCTGTAGCTTCTGACTGATCTTCAAGGGCAGCCTCATGTACAGTGCATTGTAATAATCCAGTTGTGAAATGATCAAGGCATGAATAACCATCTGGAGAGTCTCCTGATCAAGGACACAACTGGTGCAGGTGATGAGCCTGCAAAAAGGCCCTCTTGGCAGTAGCATCAAGTCTAGAAAAATATTTCTGGAAGTTCTGGGGGCACCTGCACTTTCAAAATGTTTGCAGCCACTTGTTCCCTCCACTCAGTTGATTGACAATTAAAGATCTTTAGCAGATGTTTGCAGAAAGGTCTTTGCAAATGTTAAGAGCTGGTATCAGGCACATTTGGAACCAGCCATTCCCAGACTCTTGACAGACAGTATTTAAGTAAGTGATAAATGATACCCTTAAGGAAAGTAATTAGGGAATTAATAAATAAAGGCAACAAAAATTCACAAACAGGGACTGGAAAATTATAACATTCTACTATTATTTCCCTAATATTTGGTGCAATATCTGAGTTTTTAGATTGAGATAAGCAACACTCAAAATTGGTAACCATTCATAATTCCATGCATTTGTCTAGTTTTCTTTTAAAATTTTCTAAACCAGTGTCCGCTATCAATCCAATGACAGAAGATCTCCATTATTTAATTATGTTGTATAAGAAAAAGATTTCCTTTTTATCAATTTACCTCCATTTAGTTTCAATGTATGACCCTGAGTTCTAGCATTATGTCAGAGAGGGAAAAATCTACCTTATACCTTTCTATGTCTTTATTATATATTTTTCTTACTCCCCTTGCATCAAGGGCTACCATTAAGTTGTAATGATCAAGGAGCTGAACTAGGTCTGGACAACTCACACAAATTCAAGACATGATTTGGAGCCAACTTCCCAGTTTATTGCTGTGGAGAAAAAAACTATAGGCAGGAATGCTATTTATGTATATTGTCTTGAATTCCTACAAGGAGAGACAGGACATTAACTAACCAATATATTAGCTTCCAATATATTAGCTAAATTATGAGTGTCAAACTCACGGCGTCATGTTGCTGTCATATCATGTATCATGACATTTTCCCCTTTTGTGGAGCTGGGGTAGGTGTGGCCTGTGCCTGACACATCCAGCCTGTGGGCTGCCAGTTTGACACCCCTGTTCTAAATGCTATCATTTCTTTTCTCAAAAATGTCTTCTAATCTCCTGATTACTTCGGTTCAGGCTGGTTCACCTGAACCGGTAATAAAAAATGCTACCAGTTCGCCAGAACCAGTAGTAAAAAAATGCTACCAGTTCGGACGAACCAGTAGTCAGCTGTGCGACAATCAGCAGTGCTGTGCGATTTATATTCGCTAGAAATCGCATGGCACAGTTGATTATCGCAAAGCTGATCGTCAGAACCTTTTTTAAAAGCATTTTTACTACCGTTTCAGGCATGATATTAGGGCTGCCTTCTCCAAACAAATGGTCTCAAAGTAACATTGAAGGATAGCTTCCATTATCTCCAGCCAATATACAAATTGGAAGGCACTGGATGAGGAAGGCTGGACACTGTACTACTTATTCGAATCTTCCCACTCCCCCAAAAATTAAGCATCTAGGCAGACATTGAAATAACTTATTGATCAACAGGATGTGCTCTTCACTGGTTTCATTACCAAATGATTAGAAAATACAGATTCATGGAAGACTTGGCTATCAGGCCAAAGTAGTACATGGAATCTACAAATATGCCAACCTATTCTTCAGAATATATATTGCTCCAGGCAAACGGCACAGGATTCTTTTTCTTTCTTTGCACCCTTCCTGTGAGTTTCTCAGAGACATAATTTTCAAAGGCTCAGAGAAAGTCAATTTGAAAATAAGATGCTGAATTGATCTGATTCAGGATCCAATATAAGTTGGTCACTGGGACCAGAGGTTTTGCCTTCCAAGCTTTCAGACTCGTGCTAGAGACATTCTTCAGGGAACTTTTCATCCTCACACTATAAAAAAGATGTTGAGACTCTAGAAAGAGTGCAGAGAAGAGCAACCAAGATGATTAGGGAACTGGAGGCTAAAACATACAATGAACGGTTATAGGAACTGGACATGACTGGTCTAGTGAACAGAAGGACCAGGGGAGACATTATAGCAGTGTTCCAATATTTGAGGGGCTGCCACAGAGAGGAGGGGATCAAGCTATTTTCCAAAGCACTTGAAGGCCAGACCAGGAATAATGGATGAAACCTGAACAAGGAGAGATTCAACCAGGAAATAAGGGGAAATTTTCTGACAGAGAGAGCAATCCACCAATGGAACAACTTGCCTTCAGAAGTTGTGGGAGCTTCATCACTGGAAGCTTTCAAGAAGAGATGCTATCTGTCAGAAATGGTGTAGGGTCTCCTGCTTGGGCAGGGGGTTGGACTAGATGACCTACAAGGTCTCTTCAAACTCTATTAATCTGAGTGCTGTTTTGTGTGCAGTATTTAAAGTGCCTGTTGTAAATGGCTTTTTAGATGTTAATTGGGGCGTGTTGATGGCTGGCTTTTAGCTGTCCTTCCCTAGTGTTGCCCAGCCCTCGCCTTCTAAGTACTTGATAGGCTGGTGATAAATCAGCACTCCTGTTGACTGATAAGAGGCCTGTTTCCCAGGCTTCAATCATTTCCCTGGCTGTTTTTGTGCCTGCTTGTCCAACAACTTTAGTAGCTGCAAAATTGAATGTGTGTCCTTGTTCATTGCAGTGTGAGGCTACCTACCAATGAATTCAGGTCTCCTCGTCTGAATGCTCACTTGTGTTCTCGCAATCTGGTGATTAGCTTCCTCCCCATCTGTCCTACACAGTCACCAGGGCAATCCATGCAGGGACAATCTATGTGGGCAATCTATGATCTGATTCAGTAGAGTTGTTCTTAGTCTTAAATTGTCAGTTCTGCCTATTTATCCTAACATGGCTTACAATTTTAAGATACTTTTCCTCTTCTACTTTTGTGGAGCATCTTGTATTAACTGTCCACCTGTTTTCCTGATGTCTGACAGAGTATATAAATAGAACAGACACATGAATATGTCTCACATGGCTCTCTCTGCAAGCTGCTGTGAGGCTTCAAGCCAATAGCAGCAAATTGACAGTTCTCTTTGAAAGGAAGCCGTCACATGAACTCATATTTGAGTCACAGTATATTCCTACCACGTATGGCCCCATGGTGAACTATATCTTGAATGACCGCACAGGAGATGCAGCCATGTTGAAAACTGCCAAGAGTGTAGGAGAGAGATAGCTGAAATATTAAACAATTGCATGGCCACATATTCCTCCATTTTCTTATAAATATGATTTAATAAGCTCTGGTTTGTTGCTAGAAACTTTCAAATAACTATTAATTTAACAAAGAGAGATGAGTTCCTTATCATATTACATTCTCCTCATCTTCCTTCTACAGAGGAATTATTGAGTCTGTCATCTGCACCTCTATAACTGTCTGGTTTGGTTCTGCAACCCAACAGGACAGACACAGACTTCAGAGGATAATTAGAACTGCAGAAAAAACAGTTACTACCAACCTGCCTTCCATTGAGGACCTGTATACTGCATGAATCAAAAAGAGGGCCATGAAAATATTTACAGACCCCTTGCATCCTGGACATAAATTGTTTCAACTCCTACCCTCAAAATGACACTATAGAGCACTGCACACCAAGACAACTAGACGCAATAACAGTTTTTTTCCTAAACGCCTTCACTCTGCTAAACAAGTAATTCCCTCAAGGGTGTCAAAACATTCACTAAGGCTGTATTACTATTAGTCTTCTCATCGTTCTTATCACCCATCTCCTCCCACTTATGACTGCATGACTGTAACTTTGTTGCGTGTATCCTTATGACTTATATTGATATTGTTTCTTGATTGCTTATTTGTACCCTATGACTATCACTAAGTATTGTACCATGATTCTTGATGAATGTATCTTGTCTTTGTATGTACACTGAGAGTATATGCACCAAAGACAAATTCCTTGTGTGTCCAATCACACTTGACCAATAAAGAATTCTATTCTGTTCTATTCTGTTCTACTCTACTCTGTATGAGTTAAAAGAAGAGTTATAGGGTCAAGGTTGTATCCTTGATAGAATAGACACCAAACTAAAGAATAGACACTAAAGCATAAGAAGTAGACTTAATAATCTCCATTGAGGAAAGGCAAAGATGGACTTCTAAAGAAGTGTTACATTTCCCAGTTAAAATTAATCCCTTCACAGTCTTTGGGAATCTGAAGAATTCTTGAACACGCTGGATAGATTTCAAAGCACAATGGTTAGAATTCTGCTGAGGCCTTGTGAAATGGTAAGATGAGAAAGATCTCTGAATGATTGCTCCCAGGTGTCCTCTCTGCTTACAGAAAGCATCTTGGTTTACTCTGGTGTCTATAGCAATGATGCAAACTAACAGACAACTGTAGCACATAGATGGTTAAATTTAGCAGCAAATTTATGTGAGCACAATCTCTCTACATGTAGTGATGGCAGAGCTTAGTTTTCTACCATCACTGTATCACCAGTAAATGGCCAACACAATTTTCTCAGGCAGAAGTATGGATTGTACAAGGTAAGTCCAGCAGCAGATTCAACTGAACAATTAAACACTTGTGATAAGTTTGTAAAACATTTCAAGGATTAGATTTTTCATCCCAACCCAAAACAAGGTGCAAAAATAGCTATTTGCTACAGATGGCTGACTTAAAATTGCTAGCAAAATCAAAAGCAGAACTTGAATTTCTACTGAACATTGTTCGTGCATTCAGTGATGACATAGAAATGCAATTCAGTCTATCCAAATGTGATTAAAGAAGGCAAAGTTTTTGATGTACTACAGCCAATGAGTAGAAATGACAACTAGCACTTAAAGAATTCCATTATTTAAGATTAATGGAGGCCTTCAGCTTACTACATGAGCAAGTTGAAAAGAATACTAAGTCTAATTATATAAAATGAATTTGAAAAATGTAGAAAACAACATTAAATGCATGGAACATAATTAAAGCCATAAATACTTTGGATGATCCAATTAATTGATATGCTGCAGGTAAAATTGAGTAATACAAGCTGAATTAGATGTACTTTATAAAAAAACAAGAACATTAATTATCATGAATCATACTATCCACCCATAAAGCAGTTGACAGGCTGTACGTCACCAGAAGTAAGGGGGGGAGAGATTTTTTTTTTTTAAAGTATAATAGAGGAAGAACAAACATAAATTGAATGATTGTATCACACATAGTATGGAATTACTACTGGTTCAAGTTTGCAAAGAAACACTACAGAAGTTTACAAAATCAAAAGAAGATTATGAAAAGAAAACTAAAAGTTGAATTAATGCCTACAAATATATATCTCTTTATGGTCAATATATGCATTTCCCCCCTTTCAATGATCTAGTAATCTGTTTGGGGGTAGAGTCGAGGCAACTGAATGTAATTGAGTGTTTACTGACCAGATGCCCTTCCTTTCACCTATGTGGAGCTCACACCAGATATTTTCATTTTGCACTGAGAGAGAAAAATATCTGCCGCTACCTAGGATCGAACTCACAGCCTCCTAATTGTGAGGTAAGAACTCCAACTCTAAGCAAGCATACTACTTGGTCAATATGCACATGCCAATGAAGGAAAATCAGATCAAAAATTTAACAGCAGTTGCTGAAAATTGAAATTATTAAAGGAAACTGTTAGAAAATAATATATCAAGATCTGATGGGGTTGGTATGGATATTATTATTGCTGTACTACAGTTATAAAATTATTGTAGTATATACAAAGCAAGGTGGCTTTTTGCAAAGTCAGCGATATCAAACTTAAAATGTCCAAAATTTGGTGAATCTTTGGTATGATGTTAAAAGCTCCAATTGCTATAAAGTTATAGTTGACATTTTCCTCTAAAGTCTTTCAATTAAATTTGGTTACTTTTTCTATTTGATTTTCATCAGTTTCACTCCCCTGATATTGCTATATCTATGAACCACATCTTTTTCTTTTCATTAATAGCAATGTTTGTTATGTTTCAGGTGTCTGTTGAATTGTGTTTTTTTTTTAAAAAACTGCATGTAACTGCCTCTTATTCTTCAAATAAAACTTTTACCATGCTAATTGACTAAATATTTAATCTCTATCCCTCTAGACAATTACTCTGCAGCTATCAAATTTTCCATATGGAAAATATTGAATACACACAGGCTAATCCTGAATATATTTAACTTGCACGTAAAACCCAATTTTATATAACTATTCTTTTTCTAAATACACATGAACAGATTACTGCTTTAGCTTTGTATAATCTTATTTGCTGATTATCCAGATAGCAAAAACAAACAAACCCTGGAGTAAATAACAATTTAAGGTTTATATTACTTCCCTCAGTTTTTAAAGGCTTTGTTACATACCAAAATGTTTTATTAGATTGGGCTAACAGCAGGCTTATTCTAATACAATTACACATTTCAAAATAAGAGAAGTGCTGATTTAAATTCACTCTAGTTTACAATTCTTTCATCCAAAATTAAAATGGTTCGTCTGTATAATAAACCTGGGTGTATTATGGATATCTTGTTGGGTTGAGGGAGGACTATTATCCACAAATCTGCCTTCCCAGGTTTTCAGTCTGTTAGCAACCTTGAGTTTAGAGCCAGGAGTGTAGCACTAAGGATCTTACAGTAAAATTTGTATGTAATCAGGTATCTTGTTCTTGAGGTAATGAAATGCAAATATCTGCATGTTAACTTGGATTACTGGAACAAGCTGGGCATCGTCTAATGTATTTTATTTTGATTGTCATTAGCAGCCTAAACTCTGGAACAATTTTGCAACATAAAATGTGATAAACAAACACATCTATCTTCCGGTTTGGGCGGGGGCCTGAGGGGGTTGTTGTTTTTAACAGCTCCGGATCCTTGGCTGCGTTAAGCTGTCTAAACAGTATCCATCAACTGTTTGACAGTTTGATTACCTCTTCTCCGGGCCAAGGAGAAGAAGGCGAGCAAACTATGTGTGGGCAGTGCTCCATTTAACCCCACAGAACATAAATCTGGGGTGCGAAGAGGGAGACGCCCGGTAACATAGTGATTCTCTGCGTCAAGGACCTCTTCTGCCTTTTTTGCAGAACGAAGGCACCCTCAGCTCAAAGATTGATTTATTACTGATTTCAAAACGGGCAGAACTGATACTGGTGAACTTCTAATTGTATGTATAAGTCTTTAACTCCATTTTTTAAAGAATTCCTTTTGACAATTTACTTGCTAGAAATACACAGAAAATGGCGCCAAACAACTTTGTAGGAGGGGTCAGGCTCTGAAGACATAGATTTCTATGGAGCTCAGAACATTTAAAGATCAGTAAAATAGAAGTGATTTATTACCAAACTAAATAGTAGTTGCTAAACAAGCGGCTTGCCTGGATCTAGTAATTGGGTGGAGAAGATTACATCTGGAATGGCTTCTAAGCAGCAGAAACTTGCCCCCCCTAATGCGTCTAAAAGCACTGGAAATTCTCCAGCCCCTGGGACTAAATTACAGTCACTACTCCCCCCCCTCCCAAGCTCTTCCTACCCCTGCAGGGAAGCCTTTGACCCGAGAAATACTGCAAAAAGAACTAAGCGTGGCCTTAGCAGAGGCTTTAAAAAATCATGCAGCTGCGATGGAAATTAAAATAAAGGAAGAGATATCTGCTGCTCATAAAGAATTGTCAGAAGAACTTTTGGACTCGATTCAGACTCGGAACCAGCAAATTCGAGACGATATTCTTGAGGCTTTTAAGTGCCTATCTGGTTATGTCTGTGGAATTGAAGATAGATTGGAAGATCTTAATGATTCTAATATTAATTTGGTAACGAAAATGGATGTGGTTCAACAAAAGGTTGGTGATGCAGAAAATGAAATTATAATGTTGCAGTATAGACATATGGAATTTGCCTTAAGGATAAGAGGCCTCAATGAGAAAAATCAAGAAAGTTTGAAGCAGATTTTCTCAGAAGCCTTTGATCAATTGATGGGAAGGTCAGGAAGGGATTTTGACTGGCAAATTGACAAGATATATCGTGTTAATTCCTGGCTCGCCAGACAAAAGCAACTCCCAAGAGATATTGTGGTGTATTTTGCCACGAGAGATATGAGGAATTTGATATTGCAAGAGTCTTACAAAACTAAGCTTCAAATTGGGGGAATTGTTTTGAAGGAAATACCACCTAAAATGTTGAGATCGGGGAAAGACTATGCCCTCTTAGACGATGAGCTCAAAACTCATCAGCTACAGTTCAGATGGGAGGCCCCAGCCGGACTTGCAGTTACCTACCAGGGGCAAAGATATTGTCTCAACTCAGTATGGAAGGCTCGAGATTTTTACAATAATATATTGAAGGCTGGACATCCCCCCCCTCCTGGACCTAGAGAAAGAGAACAAGAAGGACAGGATAGACAGCAAGTTACTCAAGGACCACCAAGGCTGGACCAACTTCCTCTCTCAGAGCTACAAGGAGCGAAGGAGCAAAGACAAACCTGCCTGATTACCAGGCGAATGGAACAAGAGCTAAAAAAGCAACAAGCTTCACAACAAACACATGTTACCATCCAAAAAGCCACAGATCTTAGTTTAGAAGCAGTGGGTGGAGCCAGGCTGAAAACCAAACTTCAAGATTTCCAGAGGGCTCTTAAAAAGCTTTAGGGAGCTAAAGATGACAACTAAGTTCTTAACCTGGAACGTTAATGGTTTAAATTCCCCACAGAAAAGGAAGAAAATAAATCACTATTTGAAACAATTTAAGAATGACATAATTTGTCTGCAAGAGACTCATATTAGATCAACTGACCAGAAATACTTGATTAATACAAGACTTGGACAACACTTTATAGCTTCTGCTCCTGAGAAGAAAAATGGTATAGTTATTTACTTAAGAAAGGAGATGAAAGCCGAATTAATTGAAGCTGACTCTCAAGGAAGATATATTGCAATAGAACTGATATTAGAAAGGAAGAAGATACTTCTAATGGGAATATATGCTCCCAATCAACAACAAGATAAATTTTATAAAATGCTCCATACTAAGTAAGTACATTGGGACTATAGATCTTGCATATTATTGGGCGACTGGAACGGTGTTATGGATACCAAGAAAGACAAGAAGGGTCTCCGGCAAAATATCCAAATGCGAGCGAAATTACCCAAGTCCTTTTTCGATATGATGGATGATTTTGAACTGAGAGACATCTGGTGAGAAAGGAATGCAGAAGAATATGACTTTACATTTTTTTCCGATAGACATAAATCCTTTTCTAGGATTGACTTTATACTAACAACTAATGATTTGCTTTCTAGGGTAAAGAAGACAAAGATATGTTCCAGAACTTTATCAGATCATAATCCAGTTGGGATGGAGTTGGAATTTGGGACCCAAGCAAGAAGGTCTTGGAGATTGAATGAAAACTTATTTAGATATGAGAAAAATATTAATGAATGTAAAAAATTGTTAACAGAATATTTTGTTTTTATATGAATAAGGGTACATCTATGGAAATGGTTTGGGACGCAAGTAAAGCGTATATGCGAGAGTTCTAATAAATTTAAATAGGTTACATAGACGTAAACAGGGGGAAAAGAGAATCGAACTAGAGGAAAAAATCAGGAAGAGAGAACAGGAATTAATACTAAAACCAGGAGACAAGAAGATTAAAGAAGCAATTACTTTATTAAGAGAGCAATTTAATATGCTGATGTCAGACCAGGTGGCTACTAATTTGTTATATGCAAAACATAACACTTTTTGTAATGCCAATAAATCTGGTAGATGGCTAGCATATCTGATTAGGAAGAAGCAGAAATCTCGCAATATATCGAAATTACATTATAAAGGGAGGAAGTGTATCAACAGGATGAGATTCAAAGGGTTTTTCATGAATTTTTCACAGGATTGTACATGAATGACAAAATACAAGGTTTAGATATAGATAGATACCTGGATAAAGAAAAAATACCCATAGTTAAAGATGAGCAGAGGGAGAGATTGAATCAACTAATAACTTCAGGGGAAATTCTCCAGGTAATTAAACAGCTAAAGGTAGGGAAAGCACCGGGTACAGACGGGCTCATTACAAAAATTTACAATTAGAAATGGTAGAACCTCTTAAGGAACTATTTAACGCTTATATTTCTAGATGCCGAAAAAGCCTTTGATCGAGTGAATTGGCAATTTTTATTGAAAATAATGCAAAAAATGCAAATAGGAGAGCATTTTTTACAATCAATTAAAGCAATATATCAGGGACAAACAGCTCAAATCATAGTCAATGGAAGCTTAACAGATCCATTTAAAATTGAGAAAGGTACAAGGCAGGGTTGTCCTCTATCCATTACTGTTTATTATAACTTTGGAATTATTGTTGAACAAAATACGGGGATCAGATGATTTACAGGGAATCAAGATTAGACATCAAGAATATAGAGTACGCGCTTTCGCGGATGATTTGATTATAACATTAACCCAACCACAGGAATCTAGTAAGGTTTTAATGAATATGATTAATCAATATGGCCAAGTGTCCGGATTTAAAATAAATTTAGGGAAAACAAAGATGCTAGTTAAAAATATGAACACTAAACAAAGGGAAGAATTAGAAAGAATGACAGGATGTGAAATAGTTAAAAAGGTTAAATATTTAGGAGTCTATATTTCAACCTCAAATGGGAAACTATATAATTATGAGCCACTATGGCGCAGCATACAGACAGAGATGAAAAATTGGGAAAAATTACAATTATCTTTGATGGGAAGAATAGCAGCAGTGAAAATGAATGTTTTACCTAAATTTTTATTTCTTTTTCAAATGATACCAATACTTTAAAAAGATACAAATTTGCTAGAATGGCAGAAGGGCATCAATAAATTTTTATGGGCAGGGAAGAAACTGAGAATTAAACTAAAAATAATGCAAGATGTGCGCGAGAGAGGAGGTTTGAAATTACCAAATTTAAAACTATATTATGAGGCAGTAGTTTTATCGCTAATTAGTGATTGGATTAATTTAACAGATGATAGAATACTTAATATCGAAGGGCATGATTTGGTATATGGTTGGCATGCTTATTTGCTATATGACAAAAAGATAGATAAGAACTTTAAAAGTCATATTTTAAGGAATGCTCTACTGCGGGTCTGGGAAAAAATATCAATATAAACTAAATGATAAGATACCTATGTGGGCAATTCCTAGACACGCAATAGAAAACATAAATATAGTACAAAAACAAGATGTAATTACATACAGACAGCTTCTTATCTTAGAAAGAGGTGTATTACAACTAAAACCCTTGAATGTACTAAAAGAGGAAAAGGCAATTCAAACATGGTTTCAGTATGGACAGTTACAGGCCAGATGGAAAAAAGATCAAAAAATCGGTATTATGCAAGACGAGAATAATTTATTAAAACAAATTAGAGATCAAAGTCCAATGCATATAAAGAGACTACATAATGTATTAATAGAAATGGATTCGGAAACAGAATTAGTTAAAGACTGTATGATAAAATGGGCACAAAATTTTGAAGAACCAATAAAGTTGGGCACATGGGAAAAGATTTGGGTAAGAAATGTAAAATTTACACAAGCCCAAAATTTGAGAGAAAACTATTATAAGATGTTTTCTAGATGGCATTTAGATCCTAAAAAACTGGCCTCTATGTATCCGAATTTACAACCTAAATGCTGGAGATGTGATTGTGCTGATGCTACATACTACCATATATGGTGGACTTGTAAAAAGGTTAAAGCATTTTGGATAAAAATATGGTGGATTATGCAAAATGTTCTTTAAAAAGGATAAAGTTTAGCCCTCAGTTATTTTTGTTAGGTATAATTACTGATTGTACAGTTATAGAGACTAACTTGATTTTGCATTTAATAACTGCAGCAAGGCTGTTGGTGGCGCAATACTGGAAGAAGGAAGATTTGCCTACTATTCAAGAATGGGCATTAAAAGTAACAAACTTAGCAGAGATGGCTAAAATATCAACATATCTCAAGGACCATTCCAATGAGAGATATAAATTGGAGTGGAGAAGATGGATTGACTATACTCAAAATAAATATGGGACTAAGAAATTCCAGATAGCTTATGACTGAGGCAACAAAGAATGACATAATCTGTTTAGAGCTAGCCTAGCAAAGAGGAGTTGAAGCTCAAATGATAGAGGATATTAATTTTATACTTTTAAGTTTACTTTAGAATATTTTTGTTAAAGATTTATACCCTGTATTGGTTCTGGGAAGTCGGGGGAAGGAAGGTTGGGAGGGGTGGGGTTTGGGTGGGGAGGGGAGGGGGAGGGAAGTCAACATTTGTAAAAGGTTTTTTTAAAAAAAAAAATCAATAAAAACAAACAAACATATCTATATAATTTGCCCATGAGTGATTCTTGGTAAGATATTATTCTTTGCACAAATTAGGAAATGAATGATGTTCAGCATTTCAGAGATGAAGATACAACAAAAAGTTTTGCGGGCGAAAACATAGCAGCTCATACCTGACGCCATTCTCTCTCAATCAGAGCTTCAAAGCCACGAATGGTCCTGCATCTGGGATCCAAAATGATTTGAGCCAGGGAAGTCACCTGTAGTGTTGAATCAGTGCCTTCCGTTCCATGAATCAAGACAGATGCCCCTTCCCTAGGAAAGAAAACATATTTCAACAAAAGGAACTGCTTAATGAGCTTAACATGTATCACCCATACAGCAAAAGATTATCTAGCAGAGAAACCGGTTCAGCTCACGACTCTGCCTCAAAACTCAAGAACTGAAACTTCCAATCTCACTCTTTCTCATGCATATCTATCTATCTATCTATCTATCTATCTATCTATCTATCTATCTATCTATCTATCTATCTATCATCTATCTATCCATCCATCCATCCATCCATCCATCCATCCATCCATCCATCCATCCATCCATCCATCCATCCACACTTCTCTATAAGTACTTTCCGGAGTCAACTAATTAGTCAATGCTACTAATATTAGAGGGCACCCTGATTTGACCAAGGAGAGGTTGTTATTGGTCTATTCCAGACCAACTGATGGAAAATCAGAATGAGAGGAAAGCATTTTTGGCTTCATTGGAGAAATTTGATTAAAGTGCCAGGTTTTTCTGTTTACTGTTTTCTGTTCTTGTTCTTTGTAGATATGGTTCCATCTTTCAATTGTGAGCCATCCAGAATGTGGTTTTAAGATGGATAGCCATATTTGAACTATGGTGATGGAGAAGACTCCTGCGAATCCCTTGGACTGCAAGGTAATCAAACCGATCAGTCCTAGAGGAGATCAACCCAGACTGCTCTTTAGAAGGCCAGATCCTGAAGATGAAACTCAAATACTTTGGCCACCTAATGAGAAGGAAAGACTCACTGGAGAAGAGCCTAATGCTGGGAAAGATTGAGGGCAAAAGAAGAAGGGGACCTCAGAGAATGAGGTGGCTGGATGGAGTCACCGAAGCAATAGGCATGAGCTTAAATGGACTCCAGAGGATAGTAAAGGACAGGAAGGCCTGGAAGAACGTTGTCCATGGGGTCGCGATGGGTCAGACACGACTTCGCAACTAACAACAAGAAGAAGCCATATTAATGTTTGAAATAAATAATAAATAAACTAAAACAAATGTCTGAATGTTTACCTATCAATGCACTGGGCAGCCAAGCATGCTGTAGTCAGAATTTCCTTGATGTGGGTCAGCCAGTTTGAAGCCTCTAACTTACTTAGCCAGCGATCCATATTATGAGACTGGTCATTACAGGCCTCCACAAGCTTGATGAGACTCTCTTGCAGAATATTGTATCTATAGGCACATTAGGAAGAAAGGGACAAACATGAAAGCAACCTTACATCCATGACACACACTTTTATTATCACAATGGGAACACCTTTTGTATTTCCTACATTCAAGTGGTCAATTTTAAGAGATAGACATTGGACTCTAAATACCATACAATTCCAATATTAGAACTTTTGCAAACTACGAGTCAAGCCTCATATCCTGCTAGAGGACTTCAGAGAGAATAGTACAAAATCAAATAAAACTTGATGTGGCAGCTGAAGTACCACTTTTTGCTTTGTACATATAGCTTGGTTGATACAAAATTAGTCTTTGGGGAAGAGAAGGAGCCATTTATCAATGGAACCGTGTTTTTTTTCATACCAAGAGAATTGGGAGATTCCAATATTGTTAGCATTATAGCGGCAAATTAACATACTCTGGCTTTCATTTTGAGATTAAACCCTATGCATTTTTTGTTTGATTTTTGTTATTTTTTTACATTTGTGTCAGCATGCAGTTATTTCTTATTATTGTACATTGCATGGAACTTTTCTGTCGCTCAAAGTATTCTGAAAAAGCATAATGCATGTTGCTGCTCGACATGAGAGGCGGAAGCTATATTACAGTTGAAATACTGTGACTCGCTATCTCACCACTGATCCTAACTGCCCTTCAAAGAACCAATATCCCAATAATAGGAATGCCAAATTCAGAAAAAATTCATCTTGATTGCAGCTACAGGCATTCTGGTACCACAAAAGTGAAGCATGAACAGAGAGAAAAATATAGCAAAGAATAGGAGATGCAAATCTCTCCCTTAAATAAGTAGGATTGTCAACCAAATTATGTGTGCCATAAATCCTGGATTTTAATAGAAACCTTTTTTCCCCTTTTCCCATGTATATTTCTACTGAGACATGAAGCTGCAGGAAATATTGAGCTTTTTAAATGGCAATCTGAACACCTCTTGCTGATAGGCTTTTATTTATAACAGTGAATTAAATTCAGGACCTTATTCTTTTGAACTGTAATTCTTACATAAAATGGAACACCTATTGTTGTGAACAATGAATTAAAAAGAAAAGATTATCTGTACCACTTTTTTTTCAATGTTAAATGGTGCACAATGAATATGTAATAAATGAAATACAATGGTTAAATGGATTAAACATAACAGAAGGCTTCCATTGAACTTCACACACCTTCAAACGACACAAAAAGAATATACCGCTGATTCTAAAACCACCATGAGTTGGGAGACCATATAAATTTCCTAAATAAATAAAGAATAAACACACACAAACACACACACACAAACACACACAGACATACATTAATAAATAAAATAAAAGCAAGAAAATATAGGCATAATGTGCTCCCTACAGCATTTGGAGATTGCTTCAAAAATCTCTCATTTGTTTAAAAGAAAACAAAACAGATCTGCTGTTTAAGAAAATACAAACCTTTCTTGTATTACCCTGTTTCCCCGAAAAGAAGACCTCCCGAGATAATAAACCCAATCGGGTTTTTGAGCGCATGCGCTAAAATAAGCCCTTTCCCCAAAATAAGCCCTCCCTGAAAATATTGCAATACAGCAACCGCCATGAGTTGACCATGCTCGCTGCCTCCTGCACTTCCAAAATAATAAGACCACCCTGAAAATAAGGCCAAGTGCTTATTTCGAGGGGCAAAAGAAAATAAGACCTTGTCTTATTTTCGGGGAAACACGGTAAAGAAACACGGCGCCTAACCAGTGGTGGGATTCAAATAATTTACAACCGGTTCTCTGCTCTAATGATTTCTTCCAACAACCAATTCACCAAACTGCTCAGAAACTTAATAGCCAATTCTCCTGAAGTGGTGCAAACTGGCTGAATCCCACTACTGCAACTGGTTCATCTGGATGTCTCAAATCTCCTAAATCCCATATGCTAAACTACGGGGTTGGCGGGTGGGGAGATTCTAAAATAAAACAAAATAAAATTTCTTGAAAGAAAGTCTTTTTCATAGAGGAAACTCACCGCTCGATGGATTTGTGAATCCTTCTCCACTGAGGATAATGAACCTCCTGTTCAAAGCCTCCACCTTTGGCCCGGGCTTGTTGAGCAACATTCAGAGATCGTGTATCAATGATATAGCCACGCTTGCCTGCCCTCAGGGTGGCATTGATCAGCTTCTCATCCTCCTTACAACGCCTCCCATTAGTACCTGTAAGTGGTTGGCTACTGCGCATTATCACCTAGAAGGACCAACAAACTGTAGTAAGACTATGTACACATATAAGACTTCTGTAGTTTAAAAGCCAATGTAGCATTAAAGGTATTCTATGATTCCATGGGAGAAAATGTTCACCATTCTGGAATAACTGATTGTCATCCCTTCCAGGCAAACCAGACAGGAAAAACAAGGTGACCTAATTCTATTTTACTGAAGACTGTATTAAAAGAATCTTGAAGTCTGAAGGTCTTTACTTTTACTTATTTTATTCATTAGAGCCAAGAAATTGAAAGATGCTTGCTGCTGGGGAGGAAAGCTATGGCAAATCTAGACAACATACTAAAAAGAGACACCACACTGCCAACAAAAGTGTGTGTAGTCAAGGCTATGGTTTTCCCAGTTGCAATGGATGACTGTGGAAGATGGACCATAAGAAAGGCTGAACACCAAAGAATTGAGGCCTTTGAATTAGGGTGCTGGAGAAGACTCCTGAGAGTCCCTTGGACTGCAAGGCAATCAAACTGGTCAGTCCTTGAGATAAATCCTGACTGCTCCTTAGAAGGCCAGATTCTGAAGATGAAACTCAAATACTTTGGCCACCTAATGAGAAGGAAGGGCTCACTGGAGAAGAGCCTAATGCTGGGAAAGATTGAGGGGAAAAGAAGAAAGGGATAACTAGAGAATGAAGTGGCTGGATGGAGTCACCAAAGCAGAAGGTGTGAGTTTAAATAGACTCCAGAGAATGGTAGAGGACAGAAAGGCCTGGAGGAACATTGTCCATGAGGTCGTGATGGGTCAGACACGACTTCGCAACTAACAACAACAACATTCATTAGAGTGGGCCCTTCCTAAGTTTCTTTCTCTGATTGCTAAGTGATGGGCGTTCCTGCTTCTATTTGACTGATTATTTCCTAAACAACCTCACTTACCCTCTTCCCTCAAAGTCGTTCATGTATACTATTACACTGACAGAATAAATATGGTTTTAACATTTCACCTGACAATTCAAATGTTCAATATTGCCCTGAATAAAAGTTGAATGAAAGCTGATACATATATATCCAGGATATAATTCTATGTTTCAAGTGAGAACAATTTTATGTTGATTTTCAAAGACATGAGTAAAAAAGAAGAAAAATACAAAAGTGGTTAGTATATTTTCTGCAAATATTAAGACAGGTGAATAAAAATTAGCATTTATGTCTAAGTGTGAAGCCCATTTCCAACCCATCTTGCTTTCTGAAGAAGTGTGTAATTTTAATATAACAATTCTTATTTGAATACAGCTGATAAACAGCCTCTAGAAACACACAACAGAAGAATATGGATGTTCAAACATCTCTTCTCATGAAGGGGCAGCATTTTACGCTTTTCTATAGTAATGCAACAACAGTACTCTTAAGATCTCAACATACTTCTCTCAAAAAGACATGTTCCTTTGGGATTCATAGTTATAATAGGAAAACAGAATGATGCTTGTTCAGCTTCCAAAAAGCTATTGAATGTGCAGCCTCATTCTCTATTAATATTAATATCTATATATAGGAGCCGAGGTGGCGCAGTGGTTAAATGCAGCACTGCAGGCTACTGCTAGATCAGCAGTTCAGCTGTTCAAATCTCACCGGCTCAGGGTTGACTCAGCCTTCCATCCTTCCGAGGTGGGTAAAATGAGGACCCGGATTGTTGGGGGCAATATGCTGACTCTCTGTAAACCGCTTAGAGAGGGCTGAAAGCCCTATGAAGCGGTATATAAGTCTACTGCTATTGCTATACAATGAGAAAAATTTAAAATAAAAGTGCAAGAACCAACTATAACCTATTGTAAAAAGGAAATAATTTCTACATCTTTGGGGATGATTTACATCATTGGGAGCATTTAGTTAATGTAACCACTAGATTCTCAGACTGCTAATTGATTTTTCAGGACCTTTCCTAATCATATATCAAGTTGTTCAGATAATCTGACCTTTCTTAATCATATATAAACCTATTCAGATAATCGTCTCTTCCTGCTCCCCCAAAATGCTCAAGCTTCCAGTACAACAATTTCAATTATGGTATTTAACTACTGCAATATACATACATTTTTAATATGTAGTTATCACAAAGAAAACACATGCCTTGTAATCCAAGCGTCCAACTCACCATCCCATTTTTCTTGTGATAATAGCTGAGTACTGGGAAGCGTCCACCATGGCGAAAAGTGGCAACCTTGCATAAAGATTCATCATCAATTGATTTAGGGACAGTGACAACAGGTGGGTAAGAAGGGCAGACTGAGAAATCTTTGTTGATGTAACTCAACCGCCATTCATTTGTCTAGGAAAGAATACTATGCATGTAAGAATCCATCAAGCTTAATTTGATCTACTTTCTCTCATCATAAATTAATTTGGCTTCGGAATCACTTTGCAACTTTACAAAATAAATATTTACATGAACATTTATTCACATTTTGCCTAAAATTACCTTTGTATATTTAATTTAACCTATTCAAAGTCTTGAACATATCTTGAATTAAGAACTACATGATAAATACAGAAAGCTGAGAATATTTATTAATTTGATTTTTATGTTGCCCAACTCTAACCAACCTTTAGCTACATTGACAGCCAACCTAATCATTGCAATCCTAGCGTGGGAACAATCAGGGGAACCTCTGGGCTTCATGGAGACTGGGAGTTATATGTATCTGGGGGCAAGTATGTTATTCCAGAGGGCAGGGGCTGCAACAGAGAAAACATGCTTCCTCGGTTCCACAAGATGGCAGCATTTTATAGAAGGGACTTGGAGGGCCTCCACTCTACCCAAATGTACTAATGGGGCAAAAACAACTGGATGGGGATTGTCTCTCAGATTACTAGTCCTTATGCCATGCACAGCTTTATAGGAGATGTCTAGCACCTTAAGTTACACCTGGAAGCTGACTAGCCACCAATGCAACACCTGACCTATGTTTAAAGCCATCCAAAACTTCCACCATCCCCTTTTCCCAAACAGTGGTTTCATTCCCTTTTCATTCTAAACCGGGGTAATAAAATACAATTGTCATGTTCACATTAAGGACGATGGCCAACCCATTAATCTTATTTTGGCACAACATGATGGCCTGGTGCCCAGGACATTTAATGTGAGGTACATGCCATAGTAGCAATGCAAACCTAGAGGCCACAGCTACTATCTGTAATGCTATTACAGCCATTTAAAATGACGGATAAAAGAGAGATTCTTATTCCATAGCAAATGTCCCTCGATGGTATAATCCAGTTGGCATTACTCAAGCCCCTTCCCTTCTCCCCACCAAGTTAATATAGTTTTATTTATTTTCTTTTAGAAAAAACAAGTACAAAATTGTGTACTTTTGAGTACAGTGGTATTATACAATAATAACTAAAGTTTATTAACACTTTGATGATATAGAAAACCTAAGCTTTTAAGGATTAAAAGAGGTTATGTCAATATTATCTATAATTTTTGAAATATTAATGCCGATAAGCATGTAGTTGCTTAAATGTTACATCAGCACCTGACTGTAGCATTGATAAACAACTGCAAAATGCTTAAACTGTAACTTACATAATAAAAGTATCTATTTTAAATTAAGTCTTCACTGCATTGTTACTTTTTATTTATTTATTTTATTTTTATGTGTATTAGGACACAGGGAAAAAAGGCTTCTTTTCTCACAGGCCTTAAGAAAACCAAGTTCTTCCTTTGTGGTTTCCACTTCAGCCCAGAGAACCAATGGAACCACAGGGACCTTTCTTAAGAATCCATTGCTGTATCCCATCATACCTGACAGTTTTGGTCCAGCATTTAACCTCCCCTTCTGGGAAAAGTGAAGATGGTTGCACAAGTTTCAAAGGGATGAAACTGATTATCTGGATCCTTTACAGTCAGGATTCAGATTTGGATATGAGAGGGAAAAAACATTGGTCACTCCTTTGGATGATCTCTGGCATGGGGGGGTGGATGGAGGTTGGGCATCCATTTTTGCCCTACTTGGTGGCTTTCAATAGACCATGGTATTATTCTGGATCAGAATGGGGATGGGCTGCAGGGTGTTGTGCTGGTTCACCTCCTTTCTCCAGATTGGTTCTTCCCACCTACTATGGAGGTGGGTGGAGTTGCCATAGACTACAAGGCTTTCTCCTCTCCTATTTAACATCTATCTGAGGCTGCTGGGTGAGCTCATCCATTGGGGCGTGGGGGGGGGGGAATCATCAGTATGCTTATTATACCCAACTATACATCTTGCCCCTGGAGAATTAAGCAATGCTGTGAACACTTTATTATAGTGCCTGGAGGTTGTGATGGTCTGGATGGGTGAACAGGCTTCCCGCTAAACCCTGTCAAGACTGAGTGGCATTGTGAGTCTACCGGTACTAGGACCATGCCATTTTTGGTGCTGTATTGGATGCATTCAGACCTGGTATGCAATCTGGGGGCAATCTCCTAGATTTTAAAGTAAGTGAAGGTTGTGTTTAGGAAAAACTATGTACAGATTTGTGCTATGCACCACTTGCATCCATTCCTGGATTGCCCAGCTCTGATCACAGAATGTCACATCCATATTGAACTATTCATACCCTTGTCATTTCCAGATTGAACTATTACAATGCTTTCAGTGAATAGTATTGTTAAACAAGTTGTTGAAGAAGCAACAACTGTTTCCGAAGGCAGTGATACAGGCAGTTATGTATGCTCCCCAAAGAATACATATTATACCTCTGCTCTGTGAGCTGCATTGGCTAGCAGTCTGCTTCCAAGTCCAATTTAAGATGCTTGTTTTAACCTTTAAAGCCTTCCTAACATTAGTCTAAGTTATCTGGGGGACCCACCTCTCCCCAATTACATCAGCCTGTCCCATTAGATTTGGCAGATAAAGTATGCTGCAGGTATCATCAGCTAGAGACCTATATTTGATGGGTCCCAGGAGATGGGCCTTGTTTACTGTAGCACACATCCTATGGGACATTCTTCCTCCCTAAGTCAGATTAGCCCCACTCGTTATCATGTCAAAAGTCCTTTAAGACCTAATGATGTCACCAGCCCCCAGGGTCTCAGAGAACTGGAGTCATTCTCAGATGGCTCCACTGTGGTTGCTCTTGTATATTTTAATTTTTATAGTGTTTTCATTTAAAACAATGACTTTATAATTTTTATAGAGACTCTTTTTATACATGTTGTTGTTTTTAACTGACCATTGTATACTGCCAAGAGTCACTTCTGTAAGATGGGTGGGAGTAAACATGTGGTAAAGAAATAAAAATAAAAACTTACAACTGAATTGAGAAGTTCAAATTCACTTTCAGGCAAGAATGAATGCCAGCCATCTTCAATTACTTCAAACATAGGGCGATAAAAGAAAGGATACATGAGTGTGATAGAATCCAAGGTAGACAGTGCCTACAAGAAGGAGAAAATGCACACAGTCTTACAATGGGCTACTTGCCTCATACAATAGGCTGCCTTTAAATACTCTATAAAGATTTGGAGAGAGTGAGGGTAATTAGTGAGAGTAAAATGCCAGTTCCCCAGCCCCATCTTCCACATGAATCTCTACAGAACAGAACCAGAGTTTTGCTGGGTTCTTCTAATTTCTATAAATAACTTTACCTCAATGGAGCTAGCGATGTTCAAAGATTCCTCCATGCCAGGAATGTCAAGCTGGATAATTCGTAGGTCTTTGCATTTGATAATGATGGTCCCCAAGAAGCCGATAAAACTGCAGTGGTATAAAAACATGAATACCAAAGAGTTAAGAATAAAATATGATGGCTTTCGAACTGTAGATACCTACATAGCCTTCAAATGAACAAAAGTTGAAGTCTATCCTACTTCAGCCATTAAAACACTCAAGCACTGCTAGTTGAAAAACATTAATGGGAGAATATGGTAGTATAAATGAGATGCTCCTTAGCTGTTCTGACTTTAAATCAAGGAGAAAGCAAGATGCCAAAAGGTTTCGACTTCATGTTATCTTAGATTGGTGAGAGTTGATCACTTAGGACTTCAGCCATTAAAACACTCAAGCACTGCTTCAGCCATTAAAACACTCAAGCACTGCTAGTTGAAAAATATTAATGGGAGAATATGGTAGTATAAATGAGATGCTCCTTAGTTGTTCTGACTTTAAATCAAGGAGAAAGCAAGATATCAAAAGGTTTCAACTTCATGTTATCTTAGATTGGTAAGAGTTGATCACTTAGGACAGTGGAGCCTAACTTTTATTGAGGGAACCACCGTTATTATGGAGAATTAAACATGCAGGATCAGACCAAAAAAGTTTTCATGCTGAGATAATGCTAAATTAGCCTGGACCAGTAGGTTAGCATCAGTAGATGGTCAGCTATGGATCTGAGGATTATATTATGTGCTGTCACACACCAACAATTCCTTTCTTTCTCAAATGCAAAGATTTTAAAAACTTTTTCAGAATTTTACACAAATACACCACCCCTCAGTTTCTCAAGAGGGAATGCATCACCTTTCTTCGCCCATGTAACAAAGGCAAGTCATGAGGATATAGCTGCAGCAGGATTGCCTTTCCCACTTGCTCCATATGTGAACCTTTTATTATTATTTACTGAATAGGCATCTAGCGCTCACTTAGAGGCAGCATACATTTTTATAGCCTGGTTCAAATATCTTTTAACAGTGCAACTGCATAGGCCACACTGAAATGGCAGAAGACTTAGATTTTGATTCCCATGTGGCAATGAAGCAAATTGTGAAATCCAAAACTACACAAAAATTCAGCCAATCCTACCTCACTGGAGTGTTGCTCCAAACTCAAAGAGATGGGAGAAACATATTAAAATACAATTTCCAGATAAGTAATTCTTTATAGCAGAAAATTGCTAGTAAATAATTCCAGTAGAGTTGAAACCTCAAGGCCAATCATGGGAAGATCAGAAGGAATTCATGTAAGCCCCCATCCTTCTTTCCTAAGACATGGTCAAATAAGAAGGGAGGAGGGTTGAAATTTGACATTTTTACTAGCAACTATAATTCAGGTTTCTTTTAGCTCTTTTTAATCGTAATTTTTGTAGGAAAATAATTAACCAACTAAAGGGCTAGGGTTCTTTTTAAAAAAAAAAACATGAATGATGAAGCAAATAGTCAAAACTATAATTTTTCCAATGAAATTGGATAGAGCAGGAGAATGGGGGAAACACTGCTTTTCTTCACAATCTAAGCGAAAAGAAAACAAGAAGAAAAATTTAAATGAATGTCCTGCATGTATACTTGTATGAGAATATTGTAAACCAGAGTTTAAAAAAAAAATCCAAAAAACAGAAGTTCAGATAGCCATCCAACACTGACACACAGAGATGTCAGTTCATTTCTCCCATACTGCAAGTTTAAAAGGGACAAAGGGTAATCAGAATGCCTTCCAACTATCTTTCAAAAGCATATCATAATTAATTTCAGAGTTAACCATAATGACAGCTGCTCTAATATAGATGCCATAGCAAACTGTGGCTAAAAGTAATCAGGAGATAAACTGCACATGAATGAGACCAGACAAGGCTACAAATCACATTCCCAATTCTTCTGCGTTATAGTGAAATGTGATAACATTACTTGGCTGCTGTGTCCCTACAATGACAGAGATCTCTGAAAAAAGCCCTTTTTGTTAAATGGAGATGTGAGTGACAGACATTCTCTGTTGTGGCACCCTGTCACTGGAGTGCTGTCCTTCTGAAATCAGGCTGGTGTCAACACTGTCAGCCATTCTGCATCAGATAAATATACTTAAAAGAGCAATAAAAACCCTGGGTGGGTACCCAGGAATATGATAAAGCAATACTGGTTTGTTCAGTCTTACATATGCTGTTTTATTGAGACCGTCTTATAGGAATAAAAATGCAGGGTTTTATTTTTCTCATTTTTAAAGAAACACTGAGTCACAAATATTTCCAGATTATTCTGCTCTTTATCAGGACAACCTATCTTCATGGAAATATATGGCTAATTATGCTCCCTTCGAGTCTGAATAATGCAAAGCATATTTTTTGAATTGTAGCAACTCACTGGTGCTGCTAATTCTGTGTTGTTATTCTAACAGTTATTCTTCTTCAAGAAAACTGCATAATATCAGGGCATCAAGGAGAAAGGTATGAGAGTACAAAGCAGGTTAATTTTCCCATTTTTAAGCTTGAATATAGCCCCAAATTGCTTGTCTTTTAGTGTTGAAGAAAGCAGTAGAAATAGATCTCAATTTACCACCGGTTGCTTAGCAACTAAAGTTATGATGGATCCAGAAACCCCCAAAGCTACTTACAATCCGATTTCAAAATTACAACAGCTGCACCCCTTTGCAGTCATATAATTGAATTTCAGGTGTTTGGCAACCAGGCTCATCTTTATGACTATTTGCAGCATCCTGCAGTCACATGACCACAAGGTTTGATTATTTTTTGCCGATTTCCAGAGTTTACTTCTGCTTTCCAACAGAAAGTAGCCATTACGTAGAACGGATTAACTTTAATGACCTCAACATTCACTTAACAATAACTGACAAAATATCATAAAGTCAGGTCTGATCACATGGTGATCCACTTAACCACCAGGATATATGGCTAAAATTCCCAGCTCAATTACTATCGTAAGTCGGGAATAGTGTATGAAAAACTGACATGAATAAAATGGCAGTTTCATGGGTTATATCTCTCTGCAAGCCCTTTAAAATAAAAGCAGTTTTGAAAACTCATTTAGTCAATAGCCTCTCCCTTGATTTCTTGGAGCTGGAAAAGGTAAACCTCTCAAAGTCTAAACAACTGAGTTCAATGCTTTTCCCAAAATATGATGCATTCCATCCTTTAATCTAAAAAAACAAAAACGAACATTTATTTCACAATTATCTAAAACAGCTTTCCCTGATGTGGTACTCTGCAGATGTGCGGGTCCACTATACATGTCATCCCCCCCCCCAAAAAAAAACCCCAACAACCATGGTATTGAGAAATAGCAAGGTAATGCAACTAAGCTGACTTAAAAGATTTGGATGCATTTCTGCAAGATGATTAATCTAGATCAGTGTTTTCAAACTTGGCAACTAAAAGATATGTGGACTTCAATTCCCAGAATTCCTAGAACATCTTAAAATAGACAATTTTGAAAAGCATTGATTTATACCATTTCTAGAAACTGATTGATGACTCAGCTGAATATTCAGAGACATACACTTGGTAACATCAACAGTGCTAGATAGGGTAATGAAACATCTGCAAGAAAACAAGCGCAGAGAGCACCAAGGACCTCTCATTTCAACTCTGAGCTAAAAAATATTCTCTTTTATTGGTACAGTATATCTCTGAATATTTCTTGGTTAATAGAGGGAAACAAATATTGAACAAGCTCAATTTACAAGCTTCTTGAAAGCCTTCTGCACAAATCAAGATGCTGGGCCAGAAATCTAACAATTCTCCATTTTAGATTCTAAGAAGTTGCAAAAGCAGAGAACAAGGGAAGAAACTACACTACCTTACAGGTGATGTTTTCAGACAGGATCAATCCAGATGATTCAAACAGAAGACTAAGTCCTCAATAGCTATTTAATGGATGGTCTGAAAACAAAGGATGAAGCCTTTTCTGACTGAAAAATGCAAAGTGTAGGTAAAGCTTCCACTAATGATTTTCAGTTAAGCAGCTTCTATTTAGTGCATTTATTAAAGCTGCAAATGACAAGCTCTGGTGATGTTCCCTCTTATTTCTTCCATAAGGAGGCATGCCTTTTTAAGAAACCGGCTTCTAAAATAGCCATCATTTGAAAACAAAAGTGTTGCTTGTTTCAGGATTTCTCTTTCGGCAGTATGCAAAATTAATTTCATTTAAAATTCTCATAAGAATAAATATTTTAAATGTTTAAAAATAGAAAGTATATATTTTAGATGAATTTTATGTAATAATTCATTTTAAACATCCATACTGTCCCCTTCAACTTAGAAAAAGTATTCAACAATATAAGTCCAAGCCAATGGAAAAATAATGCAATAAAATACATTTAGCCTTCAAATAACAATAAGCTAAGAAGCAGCAAGGTCACAAATTAAATTTATATTATGCCACTTATATTCCATCTTTCTATTGTGATGAGAACTGAAAACAATAAAGGCAATAAAAGCAATTTAAAAAATGCCTGAATCAACGAGAAGCAAAATCTAGTCCTGAAAAGGCTGTACTGTCAGCACCTGTTAAGCATCCAGAAAGAGCGTATTTCAGAATCAGGCAGCCAGTATAATACAGAATAAGCCTCTCCTCATCCTTGGGTATGCAATGTTCCACATCAACTGATAGTATTTAAGAAAAACTTCAAGTGAAGATATGACACATTAATAAATAAAATTAATATTAACAGAACATACATGGTTACCCATCTTACAATGGTACTAGGGGGCTCATAACAAGCAATAAAAGCATAGATAAAACAAACCCACCTTTCCCCTCTCAGCCCACGAGGGAAAGAATGGGAAGATGTATTGTCTCATATTTGGTCCCAACAGGCTAAGGGCCTATGCTCAACAATCCTGAACAGTGCTTGGAAGCTGATGAGGGAATTATACAGGTTGCTTAATAACTGGGGTGCTGGTATAATTATACTAGTACACAGTTGTAACTAACTCTACTTATCTGGAGAAACGATAAAATACAGTCTGGATACTTCATTTTATTGAAGGAATGGCAGATCATAGCACTCCTATCTAGCTAGGATTTAGTTATATTTACTATCCTTAATCCAGGCCATTCCTGCATCCAGCACCTGCAAAATTTTACCATGGAAGAGATGTATGTTTTTTTGGACTATATAATTGCTCCTCTCTCTCTCCCACAACTTCATGAGCCAAAATATCCTCACCGTTTTTCAATTGAATCAATGTTGGAATGCAAAAGCCAAAGTTCCTCGACATTGTCCTGCCGTCGCGAAGAGAAGATGAGGTGGTGTCCCGTTAAGCACAGAGTCCCCTCCACTGCTGGATAGAAAGGGCGGTGAAGGACTACATTGTCAGCCCGTGGTGTCTTGATCAACTCAGCAAACTCCATAGTGCCTCTAGATCCAGCACAATTGTCCTTTCAGGCAAGCCAATCCCAACCCAATGGCCAGGTGCAATCTCAACTTCTCGACAGTTTCCACAAGCAGTTATAACTCTCAAGATAACAGTACTAGCTGAGAGTTAACCATCCGGCAGAGATCATCATAGCAAGATCCAAATTCTTTCTGGACGGGGGAAGAAAAAAACACAGCAACCATAAATCATTCCTAGCTTTCACAAGGGAAGGTATTTAAAAGAACATGAATGCTCATCAAAGAAGGGGCAGGTATGCTAAAGCTTTAGGAAAGGGTCAAACTATGACCTTAAAAGCCCCAGGGGCAGAAAAGTTGGGGTAAGACTGGAGAGATGTCACAATCCAAGGAGGCACTGAAGCATGATTCTGGATGTCACAATTGCAGGTTTTTTTCAACTTGAAGGAAAGAGTCAGGTGTAAAGCGGGTAAGGAGATTCAACCAGTAAGGTAACAAGGAGGACCCTGAAGGACGGTAGAAAAACTTTTCCATGCTATGGTATTTCAAGAAAAACCAACCCAGTTTGCTAGGCTAGAATATTAAACCCCAGAAGCAAATGGGTAGTGTAAGAATCCCATTTCATGATTACTGGGGGGGGGGGGGGCGGGGGCGGAGGGGAGTATTAGAACATTTCAGCTACATACAAAAGGAAGTAATGACTTCCTATTCTACTATTCTCAAGAAAAACGGGGTGAGAAGAGGGGTGAGGAAAGGACACCAGCTTCCCTTTCTTAAAGAGAATCACAAGCCATTACAACACTACTCAGTGAATTAGCATCCCACCATCAAATCACGAAGAGGAAGGCGGGACTCCTAGGGGTGGGGAGGATTTTGGGGTGGCTTGAGACCCTTAACTTGCACAGGACAGGCGGGGCTGGTGGGGGGGGGAGTTAATTAAATACCCACCTTTGGGAGCCAGAGCGAGGCATCCGATCGCAGCGTGCTGGGAAGGGTGGAGAAGCGGCAGAGACTGAAAAGAGGCAGCGGGCGCAGTTAGGGATAACCGGGAAGCTCTTTTTAAAGGAAGCGGTGGGCGAGTTAGGCGAAGGGCTCCTCCTTCCGCGACCCCTCTCCCATCGCAGCGCAGCCTTTTTTTTCGCCCCGCTTCCCGGTCTCCCCGCAGATTCTGCCGACAGGAAACGCTCCCAATCTGTACCCCGGATATGGAGGAGTGGGGGGGAAACAACCACATAGGAACCACACTGGGACTACCACGACGGGAAGGCGGGGCAATCTGTGGCCAGGCCAAACCCCTGGCCCACGTGACAAGCTCCCCTGGCCAATCCGACTCCTCCCGGTGAAAATCCTTTGCCAGCCGGTTCTTTGCTTTTGCCCTTACCGGAAGCGCCCACTTCGGAAAAGGGCCGACTGGAAACGGGTTCCGAATACTCCCAATGTTATTTGTAGTATTATTTTTTCGACTCGCACAATCCCCGTCAATTTTTTTTTAAAATGAATCTATTCTTTTCCGCTTGAAATCATCTACTTCAATATCACGGTCGTCTTCCCACAGCCAACAGCGATGAAAAATATGGCATGAAACATTGGGGCAGGGCAGGGGTCTCCAACCTTGGCAACCTTAAGCCTGGTGGACTTCAACTCCCAGAATTCCCCTGGCTGGAGAATTCTCGGAGTTGAAGTCCACCAGGCTTAAAGTTGCCAAGGCTGGAAACCCCTGTTTTAGACCAAAAACTCCGGGAATATGATTCATGGGACACGAGAAGTCAGTTCCTGAATGAAGAACCTGTTGGGTGGGGCAACATGCTGGCTGGGGCATTCTGTGATTTGAAGTCCACACATCTTCGAATGCCCAAGATCGAGGAACGTTGCATTAGGACTTCCCGATCGGAGCTGCGCAAATTCAGACGAACTGGAACTGTCAAATCTTGTAAAATTGAGAAGGGACAACTGTTCTAGAGCCCCATTCCTGTCTTGAGGGACTTTGAGAGTGGCTCCCTATACCAACAAATTAGTCTCATTGGAGATATATGGGCATGGGGTGTGGTGGACCTGTAGCATCCCAACGGTGATGGACCACAGCCTTCATCCCCTTGGGACTACAGGGCATGAATCTAGAAAGCATGAAGTTAGGGAAGGAGTTGGGTGGCAATCATACATTTAGAATCAGACTCTTACATTGTAGTTTTGGAAGAAATGTCCTTCTGTGTTCGGCTCCAAGTGGGGAAAAAGACACTGGAGACATGGAGGCTGCTTGGAAAGATGGTTTAATGGTGGACAGGACCACATGGCTTGAGTCCTGAACAGAAAAGGTGATCACGTGCTTCAATGTTGGTGGAGAAGAAGAGAAAGAAGGGCTGAGATGCTGAAAGTCCCTGGTTTTATGCCCCCTCTGGCCTTTGATCTTGAACTTGTATTCTGATTGGTTGTCAGACTCCCATGGGACCATGCAGGGGCAACTCTCTAGGCTGTGTTTTGAATCCAGGTTTGGTTGAGTTCTCAGATGCCATGTGGGGAGTAGGTAAAGGCTAATCATGCCTTAATCCCATCACCCTGGAGCTGAAGGGGAGAACTCTTTATTATATAAAGGGACTGGCTTGGGCATCTTAATGGCCCATTGACAAAGGGGGATGAGCAGGAAGCTGCAGGGAGTTACTCTGTCTTTAAAACATGTTTCTTCCTTTTCACATCCAAAGAAATGTAATATTCTGCCTTTTCAATATTTCCTAGAATATTTAATTTTTCTGGGAGAGGGCTGGGTGATAACTTCCCACAGTAGCTTAGTTTTGTTGTGTCTGCAAACCCATCATATTAAGAATAGGAGATCTATGCTTCTGATTTTTTTAAAAAGAATTTCTGGGATAATCACCATTCTTTAGGTTTTGCTGCGATTGTAGGAAACACATATTTTCAGATAAGTGCATAGGTGTGCGAGATTATTTGTGAAGGAAGTGTGCATGACATAAAGTTCAAGAGCACCTGGAGGGCATAGCTGAGGAAAGGAAGAGAAAGATTGAATATCTCTGATTAGGATGTTAGCCCCTTCACTGACTCTTAAGCTACTCTGGCAGGAACTTGATCTGCACTCTAAAATTAGTTTCTGTCCACTCTCCAAATTTTGCTCAAGAAGAACAATATTAAAGTGTAACAAAATTTTATTAAATAGCATCCCAATATAAAAATGTAGGAAGGTGAAATAAAGCAGCAGTAACACAAAAGAAATCAGTCTCTTTTTTTTTTTTAAATCAATTTATCTCACAGAATGCTTCTGGGGAGAAAAGTGGTGGAGGAAGAAAGTCTGGTTTTCTCTGCTCATTTTACAATAAGGAGGCTTTTTCCCCAAAAAAATTCAAAGCAGCATTATAAAATAAGGAAAGGGAAAAGAAGAAAACTGAATATTTAATGTTAGATGGCACGAGGTATGACAGAAACAAGTTGATAAAAGAGGCATATTTTCAATAACCACTTTACAAAGTTTTTGCAAAATGGCAATCTAACAGTCATCTGGATTTTTGTAGGCCAAATTGAAAAGTCCTAATCCAAAGTGGTTGGTCTTGTATAGTGGGATTTTCTGTGTTCTAGCTGGGAGAACACAGTCAGACAAATAGAGGCGAGCCAGGACTTCAAGTCAGCTAACAGTTTATTTCTAACAGGTTGCCAAACGGCACTTCACATTTTGCGCATTTTAGCTAACTGGCAACAGCTGAGCCCTGTTTCACAGCTCTTTATATACCCCAGCTGTCAAACAGGTAACCAATCAGAAACAAGGACACGCCCCTCTAACCAAACGGACCAGAGAGGAAACTAGTACACAACATTCTGGAAGCTTTTAACATTTTCTCACTGAAGATTAGGCCATTGTTAATGAAAGTAACAGCTCCTCAGACCACATTACTGTTCTTTCTTTTCTTCCCTGGCAAATTAGAATTAATGGATTTAATGCAATTAATAAATATAGGATGAGAGGCACCTAAAAAGGCCCCAATGCATGAAACCACAAGCTAGCCAACTCTAGATGACTATTATCATGTCAACCGGGTCTGTGTTAACTCTTGCTGCCATCTAGTGGTCAACATGTTTTTTGATAGGAAATCTCGCTTAGCAATCACAGTTGGGACTGGCACCTCGGTCACATAATGGTTGATATATGAAACCATGACTGTGCTTATGATTTTATTTCAGTTTTCCTTTGATTTGCATATCTGTGAAAATTCTAAATGTGAGGAATGGCTGTAAAGTTACTTTTTCATCCCATTGTAAGTGCTGGTAGTTACTAAATGAGGCAATTGCTAATGACTCCCTGCATTGATACAGTCTTGCTGTGCTTAGCTTTTGGGGGATCATTTAAGGTTCCTTGGATGCTGCCATCTGCTATGATGTATTTGTATTTGCATAGTTACATGTGAAAAATACAAAAGATTTGAAATGATTGACCACACTTTAAACTTTTGAAGTACTTGTATAGCTAAAAGTCTGTAGAGATTCTCAGTCATCCAGGTCGTGGTTGTCCCAAAGGTGCTTTTTTTAGGAGGCAACTGGACTTTCTTGTTTCCTGGTTCCTGTAGTCTGCAGTGTTTACTCTGGAAATCCAGAAATTTTCTCTGAATTCCCAGAAATCCATTCCTACTCCTACCCATTGCAGACTACAGGAACCAGGAGCACCACTCAGGTGTCCCTGAGGTCACAGATAAACCTCCAAGTGCTTCAACAACCCTCTAAAAGGATGCAAATGACCAGCTGTCTGCAAGGAATATAAATCCTTCCATTCCCCACCATCCTGTCAGAGCTGAAGAAGCTTTTTGGATGAGAAGCGAGATGTCTTCAAAAGAAAAAAACAAAGTTGTCTCCTGAAAAAGCACTTTTGGGATTTGAAACACTTGAAATAAAATCAAGTTACAATGCACTTTAAGCAAATAAATTAATGGAGGCAGTGGCCTTAAAATAATCTTCCAATTTGACTAGCTGTAGATATTTTAGACTAGTGTCAGCTATCAGACAAGGCAGACATAATCCAAAATATCTGGAGCAGTGATGGCTAACCTTTTCCGGGCTGAGTGCCCAAAGTACATGCACGTGTGAATGCACACACACACACATTCACACCCAAACTCCCGAAATGCAATGTGCCTGCGCCCGTTCCCGCCCGCATGCCCCCACGTATTTTATTTTTAGACAGCATATTGGCTCAGTGGTTAAGACACTGGGTTTGTCGGTTGGAAATCTGACAGTCCAGGTTCGGGACCTGAGCTCCATGCTACAGGGAGAGCTCCCATCCTTCCCTCAGCTCTTGCCAACCTAGCCATTCAAAAGCAAGAGGAGACCTGAAGACCAGCTGGCCGGCAGGAGGTCCTCACATGCGTGTGAGAGCTGAATTGTGGTGACGGCTCGCAGGCCATCAGAGAGCGCTCTGCGTGCCATAGATTCGCCATCACCGATCTAGAGAATACTTGCTAGACCAGGATGCAAAATATTTACTTCTAAATTGAAATTATAAGTCTTCAATTTTATATACATTTAGGAATAAGATCCACTGATTGAAGTTCACATCTCCTAATATGTGTTTATAAGATCATGTTCTTATTTAATTACCATAATGACTAATGTTGACTTTTACCCCCTTGGATTAAAAATCATAGATGGGACTAAAACTGACATTCTGTATATACTTGTATATGAGCTAACAACAACATTTTTGCATTCTTTATTTGGGAAAATAGTCACTATAAAGTTAATTACAAAGAACTAATTTTCTTATCCAGGTACACTTTGCAGGTAGCTGATCCAAAAACTGAAAGATGCAAACTTTCTCTAGGGAAGTTTAAAATAAGCTTAATATAAAGCAAGTATATAAGGATGTCAAACTATTATAGACCATTGCATTTTATTTTTAAAGTTAATTCCTCTGAGCAAATATTAGAATTTCTTTCTAATACATGAAATACATTTCAGAAAAGAGAAATACATTTCAGAAAAGAGAATTAATGTAGTATATTACTTTTATATACCGTTATTCTAAAGGTAGGGCTTGCCTATCTGTGCTAAACCCCAGAATATGGTCCCCAAAATCTGACTCATTATTATATGAATGCATTCTGTTACAGTTTGCAAAGATGAATATGGTAGTCAGGTCCATCAGATTTCACAATCTCTCTTCCAGGCTCTTGCCTGAGCCACTTCACATATCCTGCAGATGTCAGTATAACAACCTCAGAATTCATACATAGATGAGGTTTTGAGGCCAGGGATAGAGAAGATTTATAGTTGGTAAGGCAGATATTTTGGTTTTAAAATTGATTTGATTACATACCATCACATTGGTGTCAACTCTTAGCAACCTCTTTGATACACTTTCTTTAGGGTAACATTATAATAATGCCTCTTAATTTTATAAGGTCCCTGGCAATTCTTCTTTCAGTGTAGGTGCAGGTAACTTGATAAATTATGAGATGCTCAGCTCAAGAGGATATGGACACTAGCTATCCCATCAAGAATTGTCAGCAGTACATTACAGCGGGCTGCAATTCTGTCCCATATTCAGCACACTGCAATGTACTGTTCAGTACATGGTTGGAGGAAATTTCCTCCCATTTTGCTATGGGTAGCACAATTCATTAAAAAAAATGGAAGAAATTCAGGAGGGGGAGGTGTCAATTGCACAAATCCAATCTAACATGGAAGTGGTTTGTTAATGACCATCTTCTTTGCCTTTTCACTTTTCAGTCCAGCCAAGGGGTTTAAAACTTGCAAACCTACTCTAGGAAATTTTGTGTGTCAAACGCAAGGCCCGTGGGCCAGACCTGGTCCATGGGATGCTTAGATTTGGCCCATGGGGCTGCCCTGGAAACAGCAAAGGACTGGCCCATGGGGCCTCTGCCAGCAAAAATAGAGCTCAGGAGGGACAGTGAAGAACTGGCCTGTGGTGCTTCTGCCAGTGAAAACGGAGCTCAGGAGGGCTAATCATGGACAATCCCGACACAAGTGATGTCAAAATGGCCCCACCCAACCTTGCCAAGCTCCTCCCTCTCCAAGGTCAAACATAACCATGATGTGGCTGTTAGATCGGCTGTATGAAGAATCAGAGGCGTCTGAGGTAACAGTAACCGTTTATTGTAACACGAACGTTTGTAACAGTAACTAACAGTAGACCGGATAGACTCTGGAGTTGTGTGTGGTAGATCGGATAGCCTCCGGAGTTGTGCAGCCTTTTATACTCGGCTGTCAAACCGGTTAGCCAATCGCCTCGCGTATGACAGCCCGGCACTCAGCAGGCGCGTCTGATTGGTCAAGATGCGCCTGGCTGTTGCCGAGCTGTCATTCGTAAGTGCGAGGACTTATGAAGCTATTCAACAGTGGCCCTCAATGAAATTGAGTTTGACACCCCTTGACTGTGGCCCATCCCTCCTTCCCTCTCACATACACAGCAGGACAGAGAGAGCTGGCCATAAGATTAGCAGCTGAGCCATCTCAGTTTGGTTCAACGGATCCTCCTTCAGGATAAGAAGGACTCCCTGTTTATTTGGCTGAAGCGGAGAGATGGTTGCCCTGCCAGTACAATCTCAGTACAAGGCTAGGAGTGCAGCTGTTTCGCTTGCCTGCTTCTTACCCTAAAGCTGTAAGGAGGAGGAGCTGTGCTGGTTGTAATGGCTGTCCAAGCAAGTTCCATCACTGGCTTCATGCATGCTAGGGCGGGCAAGGATAGTTGATGCGCAAAATATACATTGCAACGCTTATTGCAAAGCCTCTCAATGATCAAACGACAACCCGGCCTTCACGTGGTGCCCCCCGTTCCCACCAATCGGGCTCTGTCGACCCTTGGGACTGGCGCCCCTTGGGTATATCCAGCCAAAACAGCTTCCATGGATCGCCGTATCCACCGAAAACAGTGGCGTCAAATTTCCATGGAAGTCGCCTATACCCACGATGGGTGAAGAGGCGTCAAGTACAAGTACAAGTACATGCATGCTAATGTTTTGATACAGGATAGCAGTCAAATCCTGTATGGGAACCATTTCCCCCTCAGTCTTGGATCTGTGGTCCCGGTAAGATTCTCCCTGCTTCCAGCCTCACTTTCCTAATGTTGTGGAGTGCAGTGGTGGGATTCAACAATTTTTACTACAGGTTCTATGGGCATGGCTTGGTGGGCGTGGCAGGGGGAGGACACTGCAAAATCCTCATTTCCTCCTGATCATCTGGGACTTGGGAGGCAGAGAATAGATGGGGACGGAGCCAGTCAGAGGTGGTATTTACCGGACTACTCAAAATTTCTACTACTGATTCTCCAGAACTGGTCAGAACCTGCTGAATACCATCTCTGGTCAAGTGGATGAGATGATAACTATTGTTCTTAGTCTGTAGCAACCTGGCACCTTCCTTTTCCTTTCCCCTTTTCTCCATCAGTCACTCAGATTTTAATTCTAGACTTATGAGGAGACATTTCTGTTTTTCTCTCTAAATAGCAAGGTTACCAAAACAATTTATTGGAAAGAAAACCAAATGTCGCAGCCCAGATGTGAAAAAAGTACATTGTTGGAGGCGAGCCAGGACTTCAAGTCAGGCAACAGTTTATTTCTAACAGGTTGCCAAACGCGCACTTCACATTTCGCGCATTTTAGCTAACTGGCAACAGCTGAGCCCTGTTTCACAGCTCTTTATATACCCCAGCTGTCAAACAGGTAACCAATCAGAAACAAGGACACGCCCCTCTAACCAAACGGACCAGAGAGGAAACTAGTACACAACATTCTGGAAGCTTTTAACATTTTCTCACTGAAGATTAGGCCATTGTTAATGAAAGTAACAGCTTCTCAGACCACATTACTGTTCTTTCTTTTCTTCCCTGGCAAATTAGAATTAATGGATTTAGTGCAATTAATAAATATAGGATGAGAGGCACCTAAAAAGGCCCCAATGCATGAAACCACAAGCTAGCCAACTCTAGATGACTATTATCATGTCAACCTGGTCTGTGCTAACTCTTGCTGCCATCTAGTGGTCAACATGTTTTTTGATAGGAAATCTCGCTTAGCAATCACAGTTGGGACTGGCACCTCGGTCACATAATGGTTGATATATGAAACCATGACTGTGCTTATGATTTTATTTCAGTTTTCCTTTGATTTGCATACCTGTGAAAATTCTCAATGTGAGGAATGGCTGTAAAGTTACTTTTTCATCCCCTTGTAAGTGCTGGTAGTTACTAAATGAGGCAATTGCTACATTGTTGGAGGCTTGGATCATTGGTGGAGGGGGATTATTGTAGACAAGTCTCAGATCTTAAAGATGGTTCCAACTTCCATACGTCCTTAATAATCATACCTGGAAAACACCAAATGAAAATTGCTATTTTTCTGTCTGATAGAATATATTTAATCAATTTTAGCTGGTTTTCACTAAAGGTACAGTAATCTGAAATTGAGCTCTGTTTTCTACAATTATAGTGTCTTCTGTGATGGGGAACCTGCCAAACTGAAGACAAAATGTTATTTTTCTCTTTCAAGAAAGCTGCCTATACCGTTTTTATTTTTTCGGCAGAATCAGCTATTTTCAGATATAGTTGCCCCTTTTGAAGAGAAACATTCTGCCAAGTTTCAGAGCATTCAGTTCAAGGGTTTTGAGGTGATACTCAATAACAACCATGCTAGATATTGGTATTTTGGATAATGAAAATCTGCCAGATATCCAGCCAAAAGAAAATAACCCCAAAAATACTTCTGGTTGAGAGCGCCTTCAGAATGAGATTCTTTCAGCACGTTTATATTTAATGGCACCACGATCCTCTTCATTTTTGACCGCTACAAAATTTTGAACTAATGTGTGAAATGCTTCAGTGTTTTAGTTCTTGAGCTTGTAAATGGTGGGGGGATTTTTGTACATATGTGAGTATTTAATCAACCACTAACTTTAGGAAACCAATTTATGGATTTCTTGGTATCACAAGCTGGTGGAAAAAACAGCCCTGTTATGCTTCCTAAGGGAAGAAGTACATATTGACAACTAACTAAACCAGTTATCAAAACATGGTCCTGAGCTGGCTCATCTGTGACTATGTATAAACAGAATCACATAAAACCGGGACACTGCTTCGTCATAAACATGAATCAGTTGTCAAGCATCCAAATGCAAACCACATGACCATGGGGATAGTGCAATGGTCACAAGTGTGAAACATGGTCCTAATTCACTTTTTTCAGGAGCACTGCAACTTCAAACGGTCACTAAGTAAACTCTTGTAAGTCAAGGACTACCTCTATGTCCCTATGTAAGCATATGTGAGATTTTGTCTAGTACGATCCTTGAAGCTCTTCTCTTATCAAGCAGAATCCATCATTCCTGCTCTGTCTCTTCTCACAGGATTAGTGCTGCAAGCTTCACACTTTCTCAAACAAACTACCCCCCTCTCCACCATTTCTTGTGGAGTAATTCTACAGCACCTGATCTACAGGGGGAGGATATTTTTTCTCTGAGGAGGAGGTGGTATTCAGCAGGTTCTGGCCAGTTCTGGAGAACCGGTAGTGGAAATTTTGAGTAATTTGGAGAACCGGTAAATACCACCTCTGACTGGCCCCACTCCCATCTAGTCTCTGGGTCCCGAGTCCCAGCTGATCAGGAGGAAATGGGGAATTTGCAGTATCCTTCTGCTGGAGTGGGGAGGGAATGGAGATCTTACAGTATCCTTCCCCTGTCATGCCCACCAAGCCACGCCTACCAACCCATGCCATGCCATGCCCATAAAGCCACACTCAAAGAACCAATAGTAAATTTTTTTGAACCCCACACTGATGTGGCTCCAGGCAGCTTTCAGTAAAATACATAGATTCAAATAAAAGGTGTAGTAGTCAGACAACATCCAACCAATTAGCCGCATAGCCAATTAACCAGGAAATGGACTTCATTATATTCCTAGGACCCTGGGCTCAAATTTCAAGCTTGGGAAGCAGCTAATTCAATCTCGGATAATACTCCAAAAGGTGGGCACCATGGTAGAAAAGGCTCATCTTCTGGGTCCTGCCAGCCAGTGCTCCTTAGCCCATGGTACCTGGAGCCTATTTCCCCTGCTTGATCACATCAGAGAGGAAGAAACAAATGAAATACTTAGCACTGATGTTGGAAATTTTACCCTACAGAACAGGTATTTTGCCTGAGTTAAAATCTGTTCTTTCTTACCTGAATTGAGGCCCAAACCCAAGGAAAGGAAAGCAGTCTTCACAGATGGCATCAGTTGGAGATCTCCTCGTCCCCCAAAATCTAAGGATTATAACATTTGCAGTAAAACTATGAAGACATCAATATTTCTTTTGACAAAGAAGAATGAAGATGTGAGGAATTGACTGTGTTGGATTTGAATTCTAGGGGTTTTTCCCTACTTGCACCAAACAGCAGCAAATGTATCTTATTTCTGCCATATCCTGATGAGATCATTAGCATGTCAGAAAACTTCATGCCAATATAGGAGAGTCGTATTCTTATTTATTTATTCATCATATTTATATAGCTGGGTTATATATAGGTAGTTTTAGAGTATACGAGCAAGGGGTGGTGCAGTGGTTAGAATGCAGTACTGCAGGCTATTTCTACTGATTGCCGGTTGTCAGCAGTTTGGTAGTTCGATTCCCACCAGCTGGGAATGCATAAAACTAGAAGCTATAGTGGCGCAGTGGTTAGAATGCAGTATTGCAGGCCCACAGCCAAGAGTTCAATCCTGATCAGCTCAAAGTTGACTCAGCCTTCCATCCTTCCAAGGTTGTTAAAATGAGGACCCAGATTGTTGGGGGCAACATGCTGCTTCTGCAAACTGCTTCGAGAGGGCTGTAAAGCACTGTGAAGTGGTATATAAGTCTAAGTGCTATTGCTAAGTGCTTTTTTATTTATAACTGTAATTGAGCACAGAACTGTGGTCTCATGCACTGGCTACCTGTTGGCCTCTGTGTGCGCTTCAAGGTGCTTCTTACTACCTATAAAGCCCTTCATGGTAGTGGATCTGCGTACTTGGGAGACCGCCTTCTGCCAATTACCTCCTCTCGACCCATAAGATCCCACAGATTAGGCCTCCTCCGAGTGCCATCTGCCAGCCAGTGTCGGCTGGCAACTACGCGGAGGAGAGCCTTTTCTGTAGCAGCTCCGACCCTCTGGAACGATCTCCCCGTGGAGATTCGTACCCTCACCACCCTTCAGACCTTCCGCACAGCCCTCAAGATCTGGCTATCCCGCCAGGCCTGGGGGTAAAGACCATAGTTTGCCCCCGCCCGAATGTTGAATGAATGTTGTTTGATCTTAACTACATATTGTATTTTATGTTATTGTACGTCTTCCCCTCCCATAAGTTGTTAGCCGCCCTGAGTCCCCTCAGGGAAAAGGGCGGCCTATAAATAAACGCAACTACTACAACTACTACTATCATGCCACCACATGTCCAATTTGATGACCTTTTTTGTGATCATTAAGCAAATGCCATGTTTTAAAATGAACATGGCAATTGTTAAAGAAACCCATTGTATCCAATGGCCATTTTTTGCCAGGAATTAGGCAAAATGGCTACTCATTCGGTGACCATTCAAACTTACAACAGCACTGAACAAATGGTAGTTGCAACAAATGATAGTTGCAACTGAACCTTGCACTTACAGGTGTTGCAGCTTCTCTGAAGTCACATGATTGTGATTTGCAACCTTTTCCTGCAGGCTTCATGCAAACAAAGTCAATTGGAAAATCAGAAAGAAGGCAAAGGTGGCCACAAGAGGTCCTCACTTAATGACCCATGTTATTAATAATGCTTAATAACAGTACACCAGGACAGCCGAATCTGCCATTGCTAAATGGTATGAGTGCATAGTTTTTCTACTTATGACCATGTTGTCTGACTATCTGTATTCCCTGCACTATTCTACTTAAATAGTAGATCTACATTAGTTTTACTGCATGCTAAAAATGCAAATAATATTAGGACACTGCTCCTATCTCCTTTCTTGTCTGAATTTTTTTCAGAACTGATACAAGAATAGAGCTTCTATTACTTCATGACTGATCTGAATTAAATATTGAAGGTTCTTCATTATATATCACTTCTGACATTAGGAAACATTTGGGACACAGTCTTAAGTTTCTTAAAAGAGATGCTTGCAATTTAGTAAAATGTGACCATCATAATTAAGTAGCACCATGATTTGTAGTCTGGTAGGGATGATACAAAGACCTATTATGGCTTTGCTTCACTATAGGGACAAGATATACTGTGCAAAAGTTGCTATTTTCCTTACCAATTTCTGAGAGCGGCAACATCTCTGATCCCCATTTTTGCACGTCCCAAGATCCAGTTCTAGCAGGTCTCTGATCTCAATGCACTTGGCCTTGCAAATACCCTCTTTCAAGATGCAGGTCTGTGTATCTGAAGTCCGGTTACGTCCTGGAAAATGTTCTTGGCATCAGATTTGACACTTTGTACTTTAAGGGGCAGTTATTGAGACAGGAGTGAAGGCACTTCTGTGTCATCCTCATTCTGGGTTCATTACATGCTGGAAAGCTGGTACTTCAAGGATACCTACAGTTTACAAATCCAGGATGCCTTTAGCTTCAGCAACTAATCCCAAGGATAAAATCAATTCCCACTCCAGATGGTCTTTACCTCTGAAGACTAATTTTTTTGAAATGCCAGGCCATTGTATTGCACCCTTGCCATTCTAATGACAACCCTTGGATGTCATTAGAACGGACTAAGTAACATAAGCAAATTTGAGAACTTATTATGGGGATGTTTATGACAGCTGCCATGGAGGATGTGTGCGTTCCCAGCAAGGCTGTAAAAGAGGAGAAAATAAGGCAATCCCATTGCTGCTTCCCAGGAGCCCCCTTGCCCACTTCCTGGGTGCGTCTTAGCATCCCAGCTTACTTTTGTTTCTTTTTTTAGAAAAGGGGGCACAAAAATGGTTCTAGCCAGTATGGGATTCAAATAATTTAACAACCGGTTCTCTGCCTAATGGTTTTTTCCAACAACCAGTTTACTAAACAGCTCAGAAACTTAACAACCGGTTCTCCCGAAGTGGTGCAAACTGGCTGAATCCCACCACTGCTACTAGCCTGCAGCTACTCAGTTAATCTTTATTTTCTAATAATGCATCTGTTTGTGGCCTTGAAGTATTTTTTTGAAATTATGGTTATGGTAAAGACTGTTTCTTTGATGGCACCACGTCAGCTTCCCAGCTATTTTACTAATTAAATGACATTGATTAAATTCAATATCACATAGTCAAATAGGACAGGAAACTGGGTGACCATTCAAACATGGCCCTGGGCCACGAGCACCTTTATCATAAATACCAGGTCATCTATATCTGTGCTGGGTTCTGCTCCAGTTTCAAACCTCTTGAAGCTGTAAAAGTAGGTATACGAAGTTTAGCTTAATCCAGCGGGGATTTGGCAAAATTTTAACAATGACACACAATCTAATATAATTTATATAATAACAAACCGTGAAAATGCTAAAATAATGATATACAATGATGTCATCATAGTATTTATTTCTTTATTTGATTTGATTTGTATGGCTGTCTATTTCACACAAGGTGACGTAATTGGGTGGCGTAATTGTCTGAAGTCTAATGCAAATTCATACGTTACAATTGTTCCACAGTGCAGTCATTATACAAGCCATTATTTGTACTGAGATTTTTGCCTGTTCTTTCACTCATTGTTTCTTACTTGGTCTTTTGGAACAGCCCTGAACAATCCTGTCCTGCTACATGGCAGACTTTCAGATATTTGAAGGGAGCTATCATATCACACTTCAGTCTTCTTTTCTGGGACAATTAGAAGTGGGTTCCTACCGGTTTGAACTGGTTTGGCTGAACCGGTAGTAACTTGGTAGCCTGGGTCTCTGGAACTGGCAGCGACCCAGGCCTGCCACGCCCCCAAACTGGTTCTCTCGGCGATGCCGTAGGTGCCAGCATCTTGTTTTTGCCTTCTGTGCATGCACATAGCAATTTTTGTTGCACTGCACACGGGGACGCGTGTTGCATCCCTGAGCAAACCGGCAGTAGAAGCAGCCAGAACCCACCCCTAGGGACATCCATATCTATCTGTTCTGTAAGTTTTTCCTTCCACAGATCTTCTGGACTATAAAACTGTAATACACCTTAGGAACAAACTCTGATTTCTCTTAATCAAAAATTGCGGCTGTTCCAGGCTCTGATAACATAATTATACTTATTAGGCTCTGATTAAAAAGTCTTGAACAACAGTGAATAAAATAGTGACACGCAGGCATTTGTTAGCTGTGCCTTTTGGCTTGGAATTACCCAAGCACAGTTTTTCATTCTCTGTTCTACTCAGGCTCTCCAAAAGAATTACCATTGAATTTTCTTTCAAACCTGAAAGTCTTGTCTTCAAAAGAAAAGCTTCTCAGCTCACAAGCCGAATTGTCCAGCACAAACATCAGAGATAAACAGAATTGTTCTTACCTGGTTGCCTTTGAATTGCTAGAACAATAGCGAGTGAAAAGATGGCCAGAAGGACAAGAACTGCAGAAAGCTTGATGGGCGAGAATTTCTTGAGCTGCATGAGTCAGTTTCAATGAAAAAGTCTTTAAATGAAAGAACCAGTCGTAGATTAAGCTTTTGCGCAAAGTACAGGGCAGGCATAGAAGAGTACATTAAAAGAATACAACTTCCCTCAGGCAAAGTTTGCGCCTATATCTTTTGAATGTCATTCCACCCTGATTCCACGCAGGCACGGGATTAGATACCATCAATATGCGGACGATACTCAATTGTATCTGTCCGCCCCGTGCCAAATCAATGAAGCGGTTGACGTGATGAGCCGGGGTCTTGAGGCCGTTATGGACTGGATGAGGGTGAACAAGCTTGTGCTCAACCCAGAAAAGACCGAGTGGCTGTTGTGTTTCCCTCCCAAAGATTTGGCTATTATTCCACCACTCAGGCTGGGGGGTCAAATTTTATACCCCTCAGAGAGGGTTCGCAACTTGGGAGTCCTCCTGGATCCACAGCTGTCATTTGACCACCACTTAACGGCTGTGACCAGGGGGGCATTCGCCCAGGTTCGCCTGGTGCGCCAGTTGCGACCCTACCTGAATCGGGAGGCTCTCACAACAGTCACTCGGGCCCTTGTGACCTCTAGGCTGGAATACTGCAATGTGCTCTACATGGGGCTGCCCTTGAGGAGCATCCGGCGACTTCAGCTAGTGCAGAATGCAGCCGCGCGAGTGATTGCGGGTGCACCCCGATTCACCCGCATAACACCTATCCTCCGCGAGCTGCGCTGGCTACCTGTTGATCTCCGGATGCGCTTCAAGGTGCTATTAATCACCCATAAAGCCCTACATGGCAGTGGATCTGGATACTTGAGAGACCGCCTTCTGCCAATTACATCCCTACGACCGATAAGATCTCATAGATTAGGCCTCCTCCGTATTCCATCGGCCAGCCAGTGTCGGCTGGCAACTACAAGGAGGAGGGCCTTCTCAGCAGTAGCCCCGACCCTTTGGAACGAGCTCCCCGTGGAGATTCGTACCCTCTCCACCGTCCAGGCCTTCCGCATAGCCTTGAAGAACTGGCTCGCCCGTCAGGCCTGGGGATAGGATAGTTACCCGCCCGAATGATGAGTGTTTGTTGTTTGCTATTTTATTACATGTTTTGTCCTACTGTCTGTATTCCCCTCTCCCAGTTTTTGTGTGAGCCGCCCTGAGTCCCCTCAGGGAAAAGGGCGGCCTACAAATTCTAATAAAATTCTAAAAATTCTAAAAATACACCGGCTCAGAGAATGAAGTGTCCAGGGCTTGTTTTCTTAGCCTGTGTTCTTGTCTGTTCAGAGGCCAGAAAACCAAGTTAGCCATGGGATTTAAACACCTAAACTCATGACGAATCACAGTTTCAAGCTGATGTTGTGGGACTCACGTTCACCAGTATCGAATCCACCATCTGTATTCAGTTGCTGCATAGGATTAATCGCAAAGGTTGTTTCCCATGTTGTATAAACCAGTTTTTTCATTTTCCCTTTCTGGGTAGCCTTATAACAGCTGCATTAAAACATCTTTTTTTATTTTCAGCAGAAAATAAAAGTTTACAGAACTTCTGTAAACTTCTTACATGTTCCTTGTGCATTTTCTAAAAGTGTACTTCTGCTGTTTGTTTCTTTTCAAAGATGTCCAATTTTATCCTTTTGCTTTTTTTAAACATTAGTTTTGTGCAAAATCTGTTTTTATTCATTTATTTATTTACACACAGGTATCTTGTGAGTTCTAAGCAGGCAGACAAAGCAAGAACCAGTTTTGTTTAGTGGTTAAAGTGCTGGTCTAGAAACCAGAAAACTGTGAGTTCTAGCCTTGCCTTAAGCATGTCTCAGCCCAACTATCCACTAGAGATGTTGTTGCAGGGGAAAGAAAGGAGGAAGGAGTATGATATATATTTGTTGCCTTGGGATTACTAATGAAGTAATAAAGGTAGCATAAAAATCTGATAGATAAATACATACGTGCTACAGTAGGAGGCACAAAACAAGAGTTTCCTGCCCAAAGAGTCTTGCATTCCAAAATATGACCTGGGACAAGTACAGGGTGCAAAAAAGATAATATGGCAGCCATAACCATGTGATAAAATTCCACACAAAGTATGAAGAAAAGAGTGGGGTTTTGCGTGATTGTGGCCATCATCTTCATTTTGTTTAATCCTCTTTCCGCATGATAAAAGTGAAGAGAAAAAGAGAAACAATCTGCAGTTGTTTCAATTGTACATGACATAGGACCAACTTGAGGAGAGTAATGCCAGCATGACTTTGAATCCCATACATAGATCTATTGATCAAAGTATTGCATTTTTTTTTCAAATCAACAGATGGAAAGTTGTAAAAAAAATAGTTAAAATCCAATTCCAGGAGTTGTATCAGAGGTGGGTTCCTACCAGTTCGCACCTATTCGGTAGAACCGGTCCATCAAATCTACCGAACCGGTTAGAAGAGGTTCCACCAGTGGACCCGAAAAGCAGGCCACACCTACAGAAGAGGTTCCAAAATTTTTTGAAACCCACCACTGGTCCTTGGATATGATTATTCTACACTATCATGCTCATATTTATAAAACCCAGTGCCTCTGTGAAAGGTAAGGATGACTACTGCGTTTGTGGTGCAATCAGAACATTGCGTGTGTTGAAGTTGTTTTAACGCAAACCAAAGATGCCTTTTAAAAAACAAGTTTACATCATATTCTTATGCATGCCAGTGCTGTGTGTGAGGTAATTTAAGGTGGTTCTGACAAGTATTGTCAGCATCTTCATATCCGGTCACATGGGTGGTAAGCCACTCCCACAAAGGAGGCCACACCCACAGAGTAGGTTCGAACAATTTTTGAAACCCACCACTGAGTTGTATCAATGTTTTTCTTCACCATATGCTCCATTTTGCCAGATATAAATTGGAGAGAGGGAATGATGATGCAGAAAGTACTAAGAAAAAGGAAAAAGAGAAGAGTGGAGACTCAAACAGAATTACCAAATATCCAAACAGGCAAAGAAGGACACGGGGCAAGAGGGCAAATGAGGGGAAAGGAAGACACATTAACTTTTTTCTTTACATCAACAGTAAAAAAATTGGCAAAAAGCAGGCATGTATGTTTGTGGGTGTGTTTGTGTATGTACACACACACATACCCCAGTTGCTTCAACGTTCACACAAGTGGGGCTCTGCACGCACATGCATGTACTCACACCAGCCAGCCACTCAAGTGGCCCAGTTGTGAATAGGCTGGTAGTGGGCCATGTCTCAGAGATTGGGGATCCTTGACATAGAGGACATGAGTAGAACACAGAGGGTGCATTCTCCTTTTTCTGACGCTCTGGCAAAACTAGACTCCAGTGAATATTTGCCATAGATCTTTCAGGATATTAAGAAGATCTAATCAGAACTAGTAATTAAAAATAATATAAAAACTCAATGTGATTCTTACATTAGCTACTGGTAAGTAACATTTATACCTAACTGGAAAACTTTCCTAGACCAGTATTGACCGCTCAGAGATGCCAGCAATGAGCACATGTTGATAAAATACATTTTTTTACAATAAATCTATAATAACACAGGATTTTAAAAAAGATTTTAAAAATCATCTCTTTCTCATTCATCTTGAGAGTGATTGTACTTCTAGTCGATCACTACACAGATCTCCACTTTTTAAAAAGAACCCAAGGAAAATCAACCTTCATGCATAGCATGATTATAATTGGGTTGAGCATCTCAGTGGATTTCTCTCCTCTGAACAAGTTGCTGTGCTGAGTCATGATTCCTCCAGCTTCATTGAAGTGAGACAAATAACTCAATCTATCTAGCAGTTCCCTCTGGAATAGAAGGCAGCTACTTAAGAAATCTCCTACTTAGGAAGTCTCCTTTCCTCCATCTTCTTTTTAATTTTGCAGAGAGGTTCATCGGGACTCAAAAAGCACTCTGGGCAGGTAGAGTCCAAAAGAAACTCTTTACAGGTCTAAGGAGCAGTCATCAGTAAATATGGCCTATGCTATATCAAGAAAAAATAAGTGTTTCTGGATTGGGGCCACCATTGTGTGTACAAAGCAATTTGCTGGAAACTTGTCTTCTGGGATTGGATGCTAATATTTCCAGGGTGTTGATTGTTCAATGTTTGGTGAAAGGCATGGCTTCAAGCCAGAATCCCAAGGAACTGAGATTGTCATAACTTTCATAAAGGTAAAGGTAAATGTTCCCCTCGCACATATGTGCTAGTCATTCCTGACTCTAGGGGACGGTGCTCATCTCCCTTTCAAAGCAGAAGAGCCAGCATTGTCCGACAACATCTCCATGGTCATGTGGCTGGCATGACTAAATGCCGAAGGCACATGGAACACTGTTACCTTCCCAACAAAGGTGGTCCCCATTTTTTTACTTGCATTTTTACATGCTTTCGAACAGCTAGGTTAGCAGAAGCTGGGACAAGTAACGGGAGCTCACTCCATTACATTGTACTAGGGATTCGAACCCCCAAACTACTGACCTTTCTGATCAACAAGCTCAGTGTCTTAGCTAGCCCCCGCATCCCTTCATAACTTTCATAGACCCAACGAAAAAGTAGGCCCACCTTTTGAAAATTTGTGACCTTGATTTTCTGAGAAGGGCTGCTCAAGTGCTGTTTTTTCATGCTCCCCTTCCCCTCCCCTCCTCCCTCCCCCCCATGGTGAGGTTGTATTAAATTACGTAGGAGAAAAATTCAGTAATTGTTTCCTGGAATAGGAAGGTTGAGTCTGATACTAAGCTGGGAACAAAATAAGTCCCACATGGTGAGACAGACAGAGAGTTGAACTTGAAATAAGCAAAGATCCCTGCTGACCTCATTTATTTAATTAAGCCTGTGATCAGTAAAGGAAAAAACAAACAAACAATAAGCAACCATCAGAAACAATGGCCAAATGTGATGAAGGCAGGGTTGGCCATTTGAAACCTAGAAAAATAAGACATAAAACTTGAGAAAGGGCAGAGCTGAATAAAATGCAGTAAAACAGTGAAAAACCTAAGATAAAATAGGGGGGGGGAAGAAATAGCTTTAAAAAAAGAACACGATTTCATCATTCCCAAATTAGGACATTCTATGCCTTTTTAGAGCATTACTGCTGATGGAAACTTAGCAACTCTATTTCCGATAGTTCCATTCTGTGAGTAGGAAACTGTCCACCTCACCCTTATCGGGTTTTTGTCAGGAGTACGTCTGCATGTCCCCTCAAGTCTTGCTTTGCTGCCCCATTGTGGAGGGGGATTGTTCCTGAAAGGGATGAGTGAAGAATGTTGTGTGTCTATGCCAAGAGTATATATTCTCCCAGCAGAGTCATCCAAGGTATGAAGGTCATCCCAACTGCACACCTAAAACAAGTAGACACTTACTGTACATAGACAGCAGTATTAAAGGAAGTTGTCAGAGGCAAGTCATCATTTTACTGGCAAAGGTGTCAATTCATACTGCGTGGGTGAAGGCAATAAGGTAAAGGTTCCCCTCGCACATATGTGCTAGTCGCTCCTGACTCTAGGGGGCAGTGCTCATCTCTGTTTCAAAGCCGAAGAACCAACACTGTCCGAAGACATCTCCATTGTCATGTGGCTGGCATGACTAAATGCCGAAGGCACATGGAACGCTGTTACCTTCCCACCAAAGCTGGTTCCTATTTTTCTACTTGCATTTTAATGTACTTTCGAACGGCTAGGTTGGCAGAAGCTGGGACAAGTAACAGGAGCTCACTCTGTTATGCCACGCTAGGGATTCGAACCACTGAACTGCCGACCTTTCTGATCGACAAGCTCAGTGTCTTAGCCACTGAGCCACCATGTCCCTAGAAGGCAATAATAAACCACTTTTACATTTTTATCAAGAAAACCGAGGTGGTGCAGTGGTTAGAGTGCAGTACTGCAGCCATTTCAGCTGATTGCTAAGCTGCAGTTTGGCGGTTCAAATCTCACCGGCTCAAGGTTGACTCAGCCTTCCATCCTTCCGAGGTGGGTGAAATGAGGACCCAGACTGTGGGGGCAATATGCTGATTCTGTAAACCGCTTAGAGAGGGCTGAAAGCCCTATGAAGCGGTATATAAGTCTAACAGCTATTGCTATTGCTAACCACATGGATATAAAATATAAAATCTGCCTATATAGTTGCTAGGAGTTGATGAGACGTAGTCAGTCAAAATGGTGTTTATGATGTTTGTGGTGCCATTCATATTTGTGGTGAACTAGGTTTTCCTGACAAAATCATAACTTTGGTCTTAGAATGTAAGCCTTTCTTCTTTGCAGAATTCCACCAAGCTCTGCAGACTTCTGAGGCCCACAAAGGGGTTACTGCATCATTGGCCCACAGCACTGCAGCCAAAGGCCTAAGTATGGCTGAGTATATTTGCTTCAAGCTGAACTTTTGAATCCCATCTGGAGGATCTTGTGCTTTCCAACTCTACACTGGGAATTGCATGTATCTGAGAGTTACATTCTCCCAAAATATTTGAGAGCTTGAACAGTTTTCCAGCTTGAGTCAAGAATATGAATTCTTAAAGTTTAGGGTCATCAGATGTAGAATTCGGCCCTATATGGAAAAAGAGATGCCAGAGGTTCAAGCTGCCTTTTAAAATGCTGAAGAATTTGAGACATAATTGCTGATGCATGCTAGATAATTAAAAAAAGGGAAAAAACCCCAAAATTTGTCAGTACATAGTTAATTGATGATAGAAAAGCCCTTAGTTATGGTGACCACATCAAGCTGCGGAATGTACCTACTACAAAAATTGGAATCCTAGAACATCTCATTGTCCTCATGGTAAATTTATATACAAGTCAGGAAATCATTGTATACAGAGAATAGGGCAAAAGTGACTGGCTCCAGACGACAAAGAAATGGGACAAGTCAGTATGCTCTTTCCTGATTTATTCAGCATATACAGGTAGTCTCGACTTACGACCAGTGGCTTAATGACCTTTCAAAGTTATGATGGACTTGAAAAAAAGCTACTTGCAGCCCATCCTCAAGTTACAACTGCTGCACCACCATCATGTTACATGATCATATTTTCGGCACTTGGCAGCTGGCTCACATTTATGATCTGTTGTAGTATCCTGTGGTCACACAATCACGTTTTGTGTCTCTTTTTTGCTGTTTTCTAGCACACACACACACACACAAACTCCAGCAAAAATGTCAGTTTGCGTTTGTTTAATAACCATGATGACTTGCTTAACATCTGTCATAAAAATGGTCATAAAATCAAGTCCAGTGCTTATAAGTCAAGAATTACCTGCCTGTCGATAACTAATGCTGTGCTGATAACACTACTCTGATAGCTGAAAAGACAAATAATTTGTAAAGTTAAAAAAAAAGCACATAAAAATGGCACTGGCACTGTTTTAAGCAGACCTGATCCTCAAAAGTATGCTATAATTTATATACAAATATGAATATTGCTTTATATCAGTGTTTCTCAACCTTGTCAACTTGAAGATGTCTGGACTTCAACTCCCAGAATTCCCCAGCCAGCATTCGCTGGCTGGGTAATTCTGGGAGTTGAAGTCCAGACATCTTCAAGTTGACAAGCTTGAGAAACACTGCTTTATATAATTGTCTATAATTATTGGAATAATAAATTTTTGTGTATAATAATACTAGAGAGCCAGTTTGGTATAGAGCAGGGGTCTTCAACCCTCAGTCTGTGGGTTGGCACTAGTTTGTGGCATCCCAGCGGCCGGTCCTCGCAAACAAGCAAAGCCCCATCCGCAGGATGCAGGAAGCACGCAAAACCATGACCTATCTGATCCATGGAAAAAAACTTTCTCCATTGAATTGGTCCCTGGAGCCCAAAGGATTGGGGGCCACTGGTGTAGAGGTTAAAGCATCAGGCTGGAAACCAGGAGATTGTGAGTTCTACTGCCTTGGGCACAAAACACAGCTGGATTACCTTGGGCCAGTCACTCTCTGTCAGCTCTAGGAAGGAGACAATGACAAACCACTTTGAACAAACCTTGTCAAAAAAATAACCCACAGGAACTCATCCGGGTAGTCTCCAAGAATGAGACCAGAGGTGGTATTTAGCAGGTGTCTGGCCAGTTTGGTAGTGGAAATTTTGAGTAGTTTGGAGAACCGGTAAATACCACCTCTGACTGGCTCCATCCCCATCTATTCTCTGCCTCCCGAGTCCCAGCTGATTGGGAGGGAATGGGGATTTTACAGTATCCTTCCCCTGGAATGGGGTGGCCATGCCCACCAAGCCATGCCCACCAAGCCACGCCCACAGAACTGGTAGTAAAATTTTTGTATCCCACACTGAATGAGACACAAGTTGAATGGAAGAAAAATGTAATTTTAAGCGCCACAAAATATGGGAAATCTTTGGTTTTTCCTCTGTCTTAAATGTTATGAAGTATGGCAATGGACCTTTCCTCTTCTTCTTTGAAAAATATCCTGTACATCTGTAACATTAAATGAACAAACCAGAATGGCATCATCATACCACATATGTTTCTCAGAAGCATTAGTTTCTTTAGGCCTGCTCTTTCACTTCTACTAAGTATGTTTGAGAAAAAGGCCATTGTGAGAGGCCATGGCCTTCATGGTGCATACATTCACATTTCTCAGTACAAAGCAGGATGAGAGGAAGTTTCTACTCCTTCATTGGCTCTGACTTGGCAATCCAACACTAGTTTCTGGGATCATAAAGTTGATTCTTATGTGTGCAATTGGCTGGGGACAGCCAAATAATGCTATCACACAAAAATGGCTACATACAATGAGAGAAGACAACAATGCCTATTGAAAATCCAGCTAGCATGCATTGTTGAGGGCAGTAAACAGCAAGAAAAATATTGACAAACAAGGCAAAATTCACGTAAGCTGGTGGTAACTACAGAAGTTGACGCACGCAAGTAACTAAACAACAATTTACATGGGCTCCCCACCCACCCACAAATTCCCTATAAAAGTACCAAATCCTGACTGCAACCATCATCGAGTATCCAGCTCATCGAGTTGCTTCTGTTTCTCAGAGTTTTGGAGACCATAGCAGCCCTTTCTCAACATGAAGGTTCTTTACCTTGCTGTGGTTGCCATGCTGTTGGTTGTTGCTGTCATGGCTGATCCAGGTATGAGTACAGGATAGGGAAATGAAGAGGTTTCATGGAAAAAAATATATCACTGGGGTGAATCAAGGTTCTGAGTCTGCAGAAATTTCTAGCTAGAACTAGTTGGTAATAATGTTACTGAAGGTTGAAGTCAACATACTATGGCCTCCTCCAGCTATCTCAATTTTATTCCTCTTCCCCATCTTCCTTTTTCAGCTGATGCTCAATGTTCTATGATTTCTGGATACCGAGCATCATTCACTGTGTAGGAAAGGAGTTTTAATTTCTCTTCATTGAAGAATTTCCTGTGTTTCTCCAAATCTTGCCATTAGTCCATGAATAGGGACCATGCCCTATTATTTCCCAGCACCCCAATTTCCCCTAGAGTACTGATGGCACTTACCAGCTGAAATTGTGGTTAAATAGAAAGATGCTTTATAAAGCTTCAAAGATCTCGGATACATTAGGCTTGGTAAAAGACAGAGGAGAAAAAAAAGAGACTGAAAATAACATGACTAAGGTGTATGTAACATCCTTCAAGGTACTGAGAAAAAGGATAGGGAATTCCTCCTCCCTCCCAAAGAACCACAGGCAGGGATCACTCAAAGATTAGAAAGGGATTTAAAATAGAAAAATGAAACCCTTCCCGCAGTGCCCACTTAACTTGTAGATTTCATTGTCATGTAATGTGATGGTTGCTTTACAGGAGTTCAGATATATTCTTGAAGGAATATATCCACAGCTTTCCTTGCTGAAAATTCAGTGCCACTGTTAGATTGAAAGCAGAAAGCTTCAAAATACTAGTTGGAGGAAATGATAGGAAATGGTGTGTCTCTGATTCTTGCTTGCAAGCAACCTTGGCTCACATTTGCCTGGTCCTGGGGAAAGATGAAATGCCGCATTAAAATAAAATACATATCTTAGTGGATAAGAGCCAAACAATTGGCTCCCTTCTTTTCTATACCCATATATAAATAAGTACACTTATTTCTAGATGTATAGAATATTATGTTTTTATGACATATGGTAAATACAGTTTATTTGTTGCTTTGTTTAGGACCAGGGAAATTAGTATGCTTCCTGCCACCTATTGATTTTCATGAATACTCTGAAGATTTGTTTTATATAATTATTTGGTCAGATTTGGATGTCTTTAGACTCTCTTTTAGAATAGGATCAACCAAAACTGGTTTCCATGTTCCAAAGAGATTTTAATGAATTATTATTTTGATATAATAGGCAGTTTCTACTGATAGTCTAAAATAATGACAATAAAAGAAAACAAAAGTGGAAACAGATAAATGGAAATATCTGTTAAGTTAAATAAATACTTTGTAGTTAAATAGTTATTTTTGTTACCATGAATATCTGCTGGAAAAGAAATAATCCTGGGAGAAGAAAGACAGGTAGAGCTGGCTACTCAGTTGTAACTAAGTGAAATGGTCCTTGGTAAATTGACTGATTCATTTGGTGAAGGACTCCATTGAAAATTCCTGGTGTGTATCAGCATTTCTGACCTACTGACTAGTAATGTCTGCAAATAGGCTTGAAACTAACATGATTTAGGGCTCCAAATATATTCTTGTGGATTACCCATCTTCATCCCAGTACAATCTGTCGATCATGGACTGCAAATGGACCCCAGTAACCTAAATGCCCAGCACTAAATGTTCACTCCATGTTTGTGCACGTTTTTGTTCTAGGAGTAAAATTAATTGCTTTTTGGCCATCACTTCCCTCTCCTTCAAAATAGGTAGTTAGCTCTGCCTACTATAGAGATATCAGTAGTGGAGATTGCAGGTGGGCCTGCCCACTTGCCTTAGAGCTGTGCTGCCCTATTAAGCCACATTTTTGAGGCTGGATGCATGCGCGGAAGGTACACACATCAGCAATGTGCATGTGCGGAAGGCTGGATGCATGTGTGGAAGGGCCGTGTGCATGCAGCGAACCAGTGATAGAAATAAGTGAAACCCACCACTGGTCATAGATTGTGTTCAAGTTGCTCTTTTCCACAGTTACTTGAACAAACTACCATTAGCTAGGTTTCCACAATACACCAAACCATAATTTACAAACTGCAGTGGCTGCATTTATACAGCATGCTAAACCATAAACAAGAGCACCTATAGTTATGCTATTAAAATTTGGCAGCAGGAGTGGGTTCCAGTAGGCACTACTGCCGGTTCACTCGTGTGTGCGCTCCCTGTGCATGCACAGTGCAATTAAGATTGTCCTGTGCATGCGCAGAACTGAAAAACAAGATAGTGGCACCCATGGCACAGCCCGGAGAACTGGTTCAGGGATCTAGCAGGCCTGGGTCGCTGCCAGTTCCAAAAACACAGGCCACCAAGCCACTACTGGTTTGTGTCAGTAGGAACTCACCACTGCTCAGAAGTCAAACAATCTCTATCTGAGACTATCACACTTACAGTATTACCACTACAAAAGAAGTTTAGGACTGATAGGCAACTTGTTAACCCTAAGGCTTCATATGCTGTTCTCCACCTATTTTATGTCGGTATTAGACTAATTTTGAAAGATCCTTGTAAGCAACCAATTCAGGGCTTTGGCAAAGCAATCATTCTCTTTTCTGGAAGTCTATTATGTCAGGAAAAAGAGAAACCTACAGAGAAAGAAAAAAAGTTAGGAAACCTAAGGGGTATAAAGCACCATTTCTCAACCTTTTTGGCATCAGGGATCTGTTTCAGGGAAAATAATTTTTCCACGGACCATGGTGGGAGGAGGAGTGCACAACCCAGATCTCTCGCATTGAAAAAAAAGGCTGAAAGTAAGTAAGAACATTTTTTTGCTATGGCTTCCACCCTCAAGAATAATGGTGAGACCTGCCCCACCCTCTTGGCCTTCTGTAAGGGCCATAAAACCTGTCTTGGCTTGTTGGCCTGGGGTACTGATAGCGGTGTTCCATATTAGAGGTGGTTTGTGGATTAAAAAGAAGACTCCGACCTCCAACCCACTGTATATTGGTTTTCTTCCTTAGCTAGTGTTTGTTAATTTATTTTAATCTCTTACGTTGTCATTTTAATCATGTTGTAAGCAACAGTCAGTTGATAGTGAGATGGGTGGCATATAAATTTAATAAATAAATAAATAAAGTAAATATCCTCTTAATGTGTTGGATAACAAACCTCTCAGTGGTGTCTGACTTGTTATCCACTGAGTATGCTCTAGACAGAATCTGATGACCTTGCATGCGCTATATAGTGCAATTTGTTAGTCAATAATGAAATAATAGTGTATAATATCCTCATAAGAATGTCAGATACCCCTTTATTCTTTTAGATGATTAGTGGCTGATGGTTTGCTTGTAAAACCTTAAATTATGTGCATTCTACTGCTTTTTAAAGTTAACCTATGCTGTAATGTGATGTTTTATGACTGTTTCTTTACAATGATATTTTATGGAAATGCCTTAGGTGCTTTTGTATGTTTCTCTCCTAGGGCGCAAAGAAAAGATATCTGCTGCGAACTTCGTGTGGTGTCAGGAAGGACATCCGGTTAGTAAATACTCAGCTCCATCCAATCATCCTGACTCTATTCTAAATTATAGGATTACAGGGTCATAAAAAAGGGACCTTGAGTGCTTTTTTCAAATAGCTGGTTTCTTAGAGAGCAAATGTTAATAAATACGGCAGCAAGGATGAAATATATTTGAGGAATGTTGGGTTCATATGAGGCAGGTGGGAGAACACACACAATTTCTTACCCCATTTTGTAATTAACTGGATATTGCAATTGGAGTTTTTAATTATCCTTAGGTTGTCTATTGAATTCCCTGTAAAATATGTAATAGAAGTTTTACCATGCTAAATACGGACTTAGGTAACTTTTCTTTCAGCCCTTTTAAAAAGAAATCATGTGTTTCAAACATAGTGTCTTTCAACATTTTTCATAATTAAATTTTGGACAGAAAATCTGGATATTCTAAAACACTCAATTTGGCATCCAGTTTCACAAACTAAAGGTTCTTTAATTTCAGAATTGGGAAAAAAAGAACTAACATTATGTATTTGCATATTTTCAGAGAAAAAATATTTAGAAAAAAAATCCACTATAGCTATTTGAATTGCTCAACCCTTCAAACTGCTAAAGATTCTCAAACAGGCTTCACCCATGTGTCAAATGACAGATTCTTTTTTTTTAAGTTCTCAACTGCAGTATGCCTGAAATATATGCTTAATCTGGTGGTTCGATCATGGCAACTGTACAGTTATATGATTATGCTTTACATAGGTTTACATATGCATTATTTCTATGACTTTTTGATTTCTTTTGCTTTCCAGAATGTGTAAACATGGTATGATCTGGAGGTTACCTAGAAATGGAAATAGGGGTCGACTGGATGAGAAAAATAGGAAGCAATCCAAGCTGAAATTATTTCAAGCATACAAGTTAATGAAGAGTTGGCACTGTCCCCAGTGGAAGCTGAGGATCCTTTTGGAAAGAGCTTGAACAATTACCTTGTGATAGTTTGACCATTTGGAAAAGAGACGTAGGAACCATTGAAAAGAAGACATGGACAGATGGAAAGCAGTCAGAGCTACACTTAAGGGTTGGCATGCATCTACTGTAACCAGCTATTTAATAACCAAAGAGCTGAAGCAGAAAAAGAGGCCATTGAGAAAACAAAAAGATCTCAGTTGCCTTATTTTATGGAGCATATGCCAGAAAAGAAGGTAATGGAGATGGTCATATATGCATCACCATTTAACTTACGTAGATGCTGCTCTTCTTGTTACTGATTTCAATATGCATAGAATGAGGCACATTAATCAGATTTTTAGTGGCCATTGTTCATTTTCTTCTCTCAACTCCTCTTCTTTGTCAGTTACGTTTGCAACCCTTTAAAAATAAGCCTCTGATGAAAACAAACTTATGGAAAAATAATGTATTAGAAGCACCTGGTGAACCTTTAGAAAATACTTGTGTGAGATTATTGACCTGGAAACCAATAAAGCATTTTCCCCCAAATTGGGATTGTTTGTTTCTAAGACAATGCAAGTTTGATTGGCCAAACTATGCTTTCTTCATTGTCTTTTGAAAATTTCTTGGCTAGACTTTTCTTTTTTAATCTTGCATTTCTTCTATCTCAAGGGTTTGAAAGTACTTCATGCTGGAGCAAGAATACCCCTACAATGTAGATGGGCACTTTGTTTTTTTTTTTAAAAAAAACAACCCTGGGGGAAGGGTTGGGGATGTCTAAGCAACTATTTCATCTCTTTAAAAATAACCTCTGAACTTCAAGAAACTAGCTCAATTTTTTCCCTTTTGAGAAAGGGAAAAGTTTACATTTTGTCCCTTGGCAATCCTTTCCTTCCAAACAGCTGACATTTGTGCACTTTCCCATTAGGTTATGATATCAATTTCACCAAAAACACATTTAGTGGGCCCTGGAGACTATTTTATTTAAAATAAAATATTATTAGTCATAAGGAAAATATTCTTAGGATTCTTTTAATTTATTCTTCACACCAGGACAGGACAATTTCTTCATTCTTCAAATTCATTGTTTCTTCTATGTGCATTTTTTTACTATAAGTTTTCTGGAGCTTATATTTTTTCGGAGTATAAGACGCACCGGAGTATAAGATGCAGCAAAGTTTTGAAGAGGAAATTTTTTTTAAAAAAGTCTTTGTGCTCTGCAAACCTCCCAAAAACGGCCCGTTGTTGTTGTTTTTGTGAAAATGGGCCCATTTTCTTTCAAAAAAAGGGCATGGATAGCCTTTAGGAAGCTTATAGAGTGCTGCTGGGGGCTGGGGGGCGTGGGGGAAATGGCCCATTTTTCATTCATTGCTGGCTTATCCAGCAATGAATGAAAGTTATCCCTGAAAGTTTTCTAAAAGCTATGCATGCCATTTTGGTGAAGGGAGCGGGGTTTTGGGAGGCCAAAAATGCTGTATTCAGTGTATAAGACGCACCCAGATTTTCAGCCTCTTTTTTGAGGGAAAAAGATGCGTCTTATAATCCGAAAAATATGGTACTTTCTGGAGGTACAAACCTGTTCCTTCCATAAAGCATCGTCTCCCTGATTTTACATTATTACTTATCTGTTTAGCATATTTATATGGCCACCCACCAGAAAAAAAGAAAAAAATAGCAGAAAAATGTATACCTATATGTTTATACATGTTTGACTTCCCCCATCACAAGTATAAACAATTTAACAACTTATGTCTTTCTCTTAAAATACAGCCATTCCTTCATCCCATATCTCTTTTCTTACACAGATACCTAAAACCTCTTCATTCATGTTGGTCAGAGGTGGATTGCTCCCAGTTCAGCCAAAGCAGTAGTAGTATTTTGGTCTGGGTCGCAGAACTGGCAGTGACCTAGGCTGGTCACGCCCCTGAACTGGTTCTCTGTTCTCTTCTGCCATTGCTGGCATGTTTTTGCGCATGTGCATAACAATTTTTAGTTAACTGTACATGTGCAAGCAACACGCTGCCGGTGCATGCATGCGCAATGAACCGGTATTAACTGGTACAGGAACCCACCCCTGATGCTGGTCATCAAAAAAAACTAAGTTAGGTAATTTTTTACATCATAACAACATACTGTCGAGGCTCTGACTAACCAACTCAAGCAAATCAGAATGCTGAGACTTGTTCTTTCTCAAAGGTCCCCTTTAATGACTACATTATATTGGCACAGCTTCAATGGAACACCAAATCTAAATCTTTCCTGTGGTTTCAGTATTATTAAACTAGGAAATAACCCCATCCCCAAGTGTCACAGGTCACTTGGCCAATTGGGTTAATTGGCAGGCTTTTCAGGCACTCCTTCTCCAACCTTATCGGCTGCCAGCAGAGACGATCTTGGTTCTCATGAGAAAGCCCTCTGTTGTGTCTAGTAATGCATTCCAACCCCCTTCCTCCCTTTCCCCTCTGTGTGGCAACCGAGGAACAGAAAGATGACTGTGGCCAGGTTCAGTTCGAAGTTGACACATACCTTATATCAATCAAATAAGCCAACATTATATTGCTTCCTTTTTACTATCAACCATCTTAATTTTTAGCCCATTCAAATAATGTCATGAAACTTGATTTGTTTTCATTTTTTTCTTTGTCCCGCCTCACAAAATTCATCAAATGTACATCAAAATATGAGCATGGAAATTAACAGCAAAGAGCTTCATCAGTTCTGGCTAGCTGGTGGTGGTGGAGTGAATAGAAGGATTAGTTCTGACTGATGAACTGATGAAACTTCTTGGATGAGAAGCAAAAGTTCTTCTTTCTCAAAGAAAAAAAAACATAGTCCAGTTGCATTTTGTAAAAAAGCAACTTTGAGATAACCATGACCTAGTTGACTGAGAATCGCCACAGACACCTTGAAATGGTATTAGAAAATTGGAAAATAAAAGCATCCCATAGGCCTTTTTTGAAAAATACTGAAGGAAAATTCACTTAAGAATAGTGCATTAAATAAAGGACACCAAAGGAATGATTTTTTTTGGCTGCTCAATGACAACACTACATATAAATGTCATCAGAGTAAAAATAGAAAAAAATAGGTCATATAATAATCAATGATTGTGCCAAGAGAAGGACACACACAAACACACACACACACACACACACACACACACACACACAGAGGCATACACCACATATAATCTTAAGATTCAAACTGATTGACACCTGGATCACACCATTCCAGACATACTGACATACTGTCATTGAAAAGAACAACCTATTTTCCAAATCTCCTGAAGGAAGGAGAAGAAGTAATGAATGAAAACTAATCAAGAAGTGGAGCAATCTAGAACTAAGGATAAACTTCCTGACAGATAGAATAATTAATCGGTGGAATAACTTGCCTCCAGAAGTTGTGGGTATTCCAACACTGGAGGTTTTTAAGAAAAGATTGGACAACCATTTGTCTGAAGTGATATAGGGCTTCCTGCCTGAGCAGGAGGTTGGATTCGAAGACATTCAAGCTCCATTCCAACTCTGTTATTCTGTTTGGAAGAAGTCAACAGTGTTATTGGGATAGAAGATATAATACCAGGAAAACATAGAAAGAATTTCAATTGCCTGATTTTGGAACAATGATGTATGTAGTTTGTCCAAATACAAAGAATAGCACCATTGGGTACCTCATACAAATCGGTAGTAAGTTACTATCCTTAAAATTCCTGAGCTCCTGCCTAATTATGGAGAAAACTGGCCAACATAGCTGTATAAAAATGCCTAATAACTAGAAGGACATTCCTAATTCAGAAGGAGGGGAATGAGCCTGGAAATTACAGACCCTGCTTGCCAACAATGTACAAACTACTTACTGGCATTATTACAAATCAAAACTACAGCTATTTTAAAAGAAATTATTTACTGTCTGTAGAACATAAAGGATCCTACAAAAGTTCAAGAGGAATGAAGGATTACTTATTGATTGACAAATTGGTTGTATATAATTCAGAAAAAAAAACCAAATTTGTTTATGGCTTCTATAAGCTATAAAAAGGTCTTTGATTTTGTTTCCCATAGCTAGATAGTGAATGGTCTTGACATATTTGAGAGAGAAGAAACGTTCATCTGAATATTTCAATGAGGTTTTGATGAATGAAACTGATGGGAAAGAGTTAGAGTAGATTGATTTTTAGTGTGAGAAGGAAAAACCATCCATGCCATGCTCTTCTATGCCACTCATTCACCCCAACCATCCTCCATCTGTCAGCGAATCACCAGATGATAAAACGAAAGGCAGTTTTCTACCTATTGTTGACAGAAAGGCTGAAATTGACAAAGTTCATCTTTGAACTTTGAAACTAGCAAATACTAACAGATGAACTAGATAAGAAAAAATCCCTCAAGGTATGGAAATCCTTCACAACTCACAATAGGATCCTCCCCAATCCCCCTGGCTCTGAACTCATCACCCATGATTAATATCTGGACTCACAAAGGGCAGCAATTAAAATATCCCACAGGTGAGGAAATACATGTCCTTCCTATCAAGCTTAGTGCATTTCCCCAGCCTGACCCCATTCATGTGCTCCCTGAAACAAAAGACAACCTTTCCTATAAATGTAACCAACCTCTCCCTTTTAACTCATGGCTGGCATTGATTGCTAAGCTGATCATTTCACTGTTGAATAAACACTACCTCTGCTTCAAGAGCCAAGGTGGCGCAGTGGTTAAAAGCAGCACTGCAGGCTACTGCTAGATCAGCAGGTCAGCGGTTCAAATCTCACCGGCTCAGGGTTGACTCAGCCTTCCATCCTTCCGAGGTGGGTAAAATGAGGACCCAGATTGTTGGGGGCAATATGCTGACTCTCTGTAAACCGCTTAGAGAGGCCTGAAAGGCCTATGAAGCGGTATATAAGTCTACTGCTATTGCTATATTGCTATTATTCAAGCAGTTATCTTGTGTTCTTTGAACATGACCCAGAACATATACAGGAATGAATGGACCAGAATTTTCTTCTAACATTAGATAGAATGAGCAGAATTCACCTTATATTCTTATAATTGAGTATACAATCTCTTTTGTTATTAATTGCTTACTGGCAAAATTTGTTACTATAATCTAATTGAACATAATGTCTTCCCCTTGAATTGGGAATTTAACTTTCCAAATCCCATATTAATTGCACCAGTTTGGGCGGAGGTGGGTTCCAGCAGGAACTAGTACCAGTTTGCTCATGGGCGTGCTGTGTGTGCATGCGCAGTGCAATAAAAATTGTTCTGCACATGCACAGAAGTGAAAAACAAGATGGTAGCACTTAAGGCACTGCCTGGAAAACCAGTGCCGGTTCCAGTGACCCAGGCCACCAAACCACTACTGGTTCAGCCGAACCGGTCCGAACCAGTAGGAATTCACCACTAAATTTGGGGAAGGCTATGTCTCTTAAGGATATTTGGTTCAGCTGTTTTTTGTACTATAATCTTTATCAAAGATCATGGTCTGTTCTTTTACTCTTTTCTGAGATGTGTTCCATGTTTCTGTTCTCAGGTGTTATCTTACAGATTTTCAGGAACTTAAATAGCCATGAAGAGTCCTGGCACCTGATACCACATAAATTCTATTTAGGACAGGGGACATAAGTAGCAAAGAATTCTTTTTGTGTAAACTGAAGAATACACTGAAATGAGAACATAATTGGAAGAACATGTACAGGTCAAGACAACATGATATTGTAAGGGAACAGTCCATATACCATACTCTTCCAAGTTCCTCCTTCTTGATTCAGTGAAACATCCATAAATAGTAGGGTTCAATTCTTACTCCTCATCAGATTTTCTGCACTAATTCTCTTTCAGCCTCTGTCTGCCATCTTGACTCTTCAGACAAGATCTGATCCAGCCATTCATTATGAAGGCCATTTCCTTGCTTTTGCTATGTTCCTGCTTGTTGCCATGGCCTCTGAAGGTAATGATGGAAGAAACCTCCACATATTTTGAGGGTGGGAGGAAGGGCGGGGAAATAGAATAGAGGAAATTTATCATGCTTTTTAGGTTTTAAGGCTTGTTTATGGAATGCTTATAGTCATAATCCTGACTAACTATAATTACTAAGTTAACCTAATAGGCTAAACTAAGTTAAACTAACAGTTCAGGAAATGAAGAAGCTTCTTGGATGAGACAAGAAGAAGCTTCTTGGATGAGACATCTTCAAGGAAAAACAAACAAAGTCCAGTTGCCTTTTGAAAAAAGCACTTTTGGGACAACTATGACTCTCTTCTCTTAAATAGGTCACATAATGAAAAGTTAAAATGGCAGAGCTGCATTTGCAGTAGTTTTTGGTAGCTGCACCAAAGATTCTGGAGGGTACTTGCAGCCCCAGGACTCTGGGTTGCATCACTACAACCTAGAGGAAAAGAGCTCACTATATTTGTTTCCTTTAAATGAATTCTAGGAATTCATTTAAGGCAGGACCTTAGATCATCTTAATCTTTTTGGAAGAAAGTTCTTTTCATCATGTCAATGAGTCTTGACCAAGGTAGCTGTAAAATTTGGAAGTTCTAATAAGAAATTAAAAGACGCAGGGGGGAAATGCATGCAAAAATGGGGGGACACTCCTGTAGTGCGCACATGCACACTTGGGGGGTCACGCATTGCATTATGGGTGTGGCACGCCAGCACACGACCCCCCTGCACTTCCCCCACTTATGGCACGCGAACCAAAAAAGGTTCGCCATCCCTGGTATATACAATGTACCACCCCTCCCTTAATAACAATAGCAGTCAGACTTATATATTACTTCACAGTACGTTTCAGCCCATTCTAAGTGGTTTTACAGAGTCAGCATATTGCCCCCAACAATCTGGGTCCTCATTTCACAGATCTCAGAAGGATGGAAGTCTGAGTCAACCTTGAGCCAATGAGAATCGAACTGTTTGGTAGTCAGCCAAATTAAACTTTCAAAATAAGAGAAATGCAAATACCACATGCATTTGCATGGACTTGTTAAAAATAGTTTATTTATACATTTTCATTTTACATATATAGGTGCTTAGTGAACAGCATGTTGTCTGGATCATTTTGCTTATATAATAATACTTTTCCCACTCCCAATTTCTACTTCTATTATCCAACCATTTGTAAAACAAGTCTCATGTTCAAAAATACTTTGTATCTTATTTTTCTTTTATCTTTAATGTCAATCTGTCACCACTGCATATTTCCCTCCATGTAGATGCAGTTCCATTGAGTGTGCTTGGTTAGCCAGTGACAAATCCATCTGGTGGTGATGCTGTCTAGCCCAAATTTAAACATGATTTCTTTCTGGAAATAACTTTGAGAGCCTGTGTGGTATATGTTGGACTAGGATTGGATACACTTGGGTTCAAGTCAACCTTATCCATGGAAACTCACTGGGTGATTTAGAGTCACTAGACTCATTGTGTTGCTCTTTTTTTAAAATGAAGAGTAATACACATGTGAGGGTTCTAAAAATTGACTTGAAAACTGTGACACTAATCTAAAAAACAATATAGCAAACAAAATAATTCATTATGTATCCAGTTCTAACTATACATTGGGGCATAATCTTGGATTATCAAAAAAGACCTCATCTCACCCACAACAGAGATCATTCAAAGTGTGACCAATGCTATTTCCATCACATACTAAAGTCCACCTGAAGGGGATCCAGATAATCTATTTCATCTAAGGTACTTTGCAACCATTTTCTCAGTCACCTTCCTTCAAAGAGGGAAGTTAGATACTGGTTGAAAATGACCCAGTACAGTGTGGTCTAGGATTCAAAGTCAATTTGACAAAGGCTGAAAAGATTATTTTAAATGCCCCTGCAGGAGACTCTCAGAGCCGCCTTCACACAAGAGAGCATGCGTCCCCTGAAACAAGACCATGGAGCAACTATCTGCAGATGGAATGAGCATTGTCAGAAATGCTGACACTTTACCACCCTTACTGACACAAGGTAGGCTTAATAGTGGTTCTAACTAACTAATGTTTAGTTGGGTTCTTTGTTAAGCAATGCTCTAGACATCTATTTCCTCTTTTCAGCAGCCTCAATTTTCAGTAAACCCTGAGGAGTGATGGGGCTTATAGAAGGGAATGGCCACATGGGTATGATCTGATCCAAATCCTTGAGTGCTTCCCCCCATACTTGATGCAGTGACCAAGACTTTAATTACTGTGCAGCAAGAGGTGGAATAATTCTCAGCTCCACCTGAAACCCTTGCTTTGGTTGAACTCTCTGTTTGTCCCTTACTGATACGAAGGTTTCATAAATTTCATGCAGAAAGTAAAACTTTCCAAATTGCTTCTTGAACATATTGCTCAGATTTGAAGCAACCATGACATATATGGGAAACATGAGAAAGAAAAGTGTGCAAGTTATTTTATTTCCTTATAGTATAAAATTATTAGGATGGCGATTCTGTTTTTGTTCAGGGTTTGCAGTATTTTGAAGCAAAATGCAGCTTTCTTACAGTCTTCTATTGATCATCTGAAGCTCTTATTGGTTTAAGCAGATTCAAAAAATATAACAATTGTTTCTCTGCCCTAATGATTTCTTCCAACAACCAGTTCCCCAAACTGCTCAGAAAGTTAACAACTGGTTCTCCCAAAGTGGTGTGAATTGGCTGAATCCCAACACTGGGTTTAAGGTCTTCCGTACTTTCTCCGTTCTAAAGCTAAGCGTAGCAAAGTTTTTTATTTAGACAGATAAGCTGTATTTGAGAATTAGTCTAACAAATGTTTTGTATGCTCTGGTTAGCAGTACAATATTACCAGAGAAGAAGCTATGCAAGATTAGGGTAACAACTCTTAATGTCTTTTTGGCAATGTTATTACAGTGGGCTCTGGCACTTAGAACATTACATATGAGTACTCCAAGGTCTTTGGCAGAGTTGGGGTCATATACAAGGTCGTGTCCACCCAGCTTGTATTTTGTGTTCTGATTTTTTTATTTGCCATTGTGTAAGCATCTGTTGGTTGAGATTTGAAGTTGCCAATTGTTTGACCATTCTGACATATAGTCAAGGTCTTTTTGAAGGGTAGCAGCATTGTCGGTAGTGTTAAATTGTTTTACATCATCAGCAAAGAGAATGCAGTTGCTTGCAATATGGTTGTAAATGTCATTTATGTAAAGTACAAAGAGTTTTGGTCTAAAAATGCTGCCTTGGGGGATACCACTGTTAAAAGATGCAGGATTTGATAGGGTGCTCCCTATTTTGACAAGTTGCCTGTTTGATCGAAATGCAGCTATCCAGTTTTGCAGGGGTCAAGAGACGCCATAAGATTTTAGCTTTAGAAGTAGTCTATTGCGTTGGAGATATAGTTCCTTCAGATTTCCCCTCCCAAGGATTAGGAAAATTGCAGCTTAGAAACCTTCTCAGAAAACACACCCTAGCCATATTGGTTGTATCTGATAATTGCAGCCAGCATTCAAAAAGCTTATCATCTCCTCAGTGATCTGCTTGTCTAATAGTCCATCCAAATAGGTTCAGCATAAAAGCTAAATGGAGCAAGTTGGTACACAGGCTTCTGAACATGAGTGGTTAGGAGAAGAGCAATTGTTCCCACCCATTCCACAGCTCATTTATCTCAAAACATTTGTTTGGTCCTTAATTGTCTTCAGGATTAGAGCAGCCCTTCATCCCATTCTCTAGTATAAGTTATGACTCATGAAGAATTATGAGGAAGCTTCTCCTCAAGCAGCTGATAAGAGAGAATGATTTTTGAATGAGGTAAAAGTATATGGAGTGCATTAGTCTGAAAACAATGGAAACATTGTGCATAAGATCACTATCTTCTCAGAAAAATAAGTTCTGAAAGGCAAGATGTTGCCTTGTGAAGCAAAGAAAGTGCTACAATTACTCAGTACTTTCCTCTATTATTTTCTAAATGAGGCATTGCAACATTTCTAGACAATCACATACACCGTGTAGAGCCAAGGTGGCACAGTGGTTAGAGTGCAGTATTGCAGGCTACTTCAGTTGACTGCTAGCTGCAGTTTGGCAGTTCAAATCTCACCAGCTCAAGGTTGACTCAGCCTTCCATCCTTCTGAGGTGGATAAACTAAGGATTGTGGGGGCAATATGCTAACTCTATAAACCACTTAGAGAAGGCTGTAAAACACTGTGAAATGCTATGTAAGTCTAATTGCTATATACATACATACATACATACATACATACATACATACATACATACATACATACATAGCCTAAGGAATTAGGCTAAGTTGCCTTTGACCTTGTCAAGACTTTCCAAATTTGCTGAATCAAAGATCAGGGCCCACAGATACAAAATGGCCATAGGACTCAACAGTCACAGAGTCCTGTGAAAGGAGGAATCAATTGGAAGGAGAATCCATAATTAGGATGCATGAACACTTTCCTCCGTTCCCAGTCTAAGAAGATTTAACAATTTGCAATTTCATTCCATTCTAATGAACAGCAAAAAAAATATGGTCATGAGTTTATTATTATTTTTTCCAATTGCAGATGACAAGAAGGCATTGCCCTGTTTTGACCCAATAATTTGTATTTTAATGTTTCCAAAGAATTTCCAATGGAAGAATAGAATAGAATTCTTTATTGGCCAAGTGTGATTGTACACACAAGGAATTTGTCTTTGGTGCTCTCAGTGTACATAAGGGGAATAAAATGGACCCAAGAGTAAAAAGATACAACCACCTAGTGATAGTCAAGGTTACCAATAAGCTATCAAATCGTACTAGGAAACAAATAAAAACAATATAAATTGAAAGACACAAGCAACATAGTTATAGTCATAAGTGGGGAGAAATAGATACTAGGAAGGAAGAGAAGAATAATAGTAATACATTCTTAGTAAATTATTGAGAGTGTTGTGGGAATTAGTTGATAATCAGAGTGATGGCATTCAGGGAAAAAAACTGTCTTGTTTCTAATTGTTCTGATGTGCAGTGCCCTATAGCATCATTTTGAAGGTTGAAGTTGAACCAATTTATGTCCAGGATGTGAGGGGTCTGTAGATATTTTCACAGCCCTCTTTTTCACTTTTTGATACAGGTCCACAATGGAAGGCAGGTTGGTAGCAATAGTTGTTGTTGTTTTGCCTATGTTTGTCTTGTTTGGTTGCAGAGCCCAACCAGAAAGATATAGAGGTGCAGACCGCAGACTCAGTAATTCTGTAGAACTGAATCTGCAGCTCTTTGGACAGTTTGAGCTATCTGAGTTGGCGCAGAAAGAACACACTTTGTTGTTCTTTTTTGATGACGTTTTTGATGTTAGGTGTCCATTTTAAGTCTTGAGATATGATAGAACCTAAAAACTTGAAGGTCTCTACTGTTGATACTGTGTTGTATAGTATTGTCAGAGGTGGTAGTTTATGAGGTTTTCTTCTAAAACCCACCCGCATTTCTACAATTTTTGAGTGTATAACATGTTTCATTGAAAACCCTTCATACAGAAACATTGGCATTTTTTACTATAGGGAAAACATGTGGCGAGTACTCAAATCCTCTGCTCACAATGGAATCCCTTATGCCACCACTATCAAAATTTTGGGCTTGGAAAACCTGGAACTATGCCACCTATGGTCCGACCTAAACATTGTACACAAAATTGTCAGCTACAATGTCCTACATGTCAAGTACTATTTCAGCATCAACCTCAATAATACTCAGGCAAACAATAGATACAAACTTAAGGTAAATTGCTCCATACACGATTGCAGAAAATACGACTTCTGCAACAGAGTGGTAAACACCTGGAATTCTCTTCCTGACTCCATTTCATGCAGTTATGCAGAGGTCAAGAGATGCCATATGATTTTATCTTTAGAAGTAGTCCATTGTGTTGGAGATAAAGTTCCTTCAGAATTTGTTTCCCCAAGGATTAATGTAGGAAGATTGTGGCTTGGAAACCTTCTCAGAAAACATCTCCTAGTCATATTGATTGTAGTTTATAATTGCAGCCAGCATCCAAAAAGCTTATCATCTCCTCACCAATCTGCTTGTCTAATAATCCATCCAAATAGGTTCAGCATAAAAGCTAAATGGAGCAAGTCAGTACACAGGCTTCTGAACATGAGTGGTTAGTAGAAGAGTAATTGTTCCCACCCATTCCACAGCTCATATATCTCAAAACGTTCATTTGGTCCCTAATTATCTTCAGGATTAGAGCAGCCCTTCATCCAATTCTCTAGTATAAATTATGACTCATGAAGAATTATGAGGAAGACTTCTCCTCAAGCAGCTGATAAGAGAGAATGATTTTTGAATGAATGGAATGCTTCCATTTCTTCCCCTTCTACTTGCTTTCCAGGAGGTAATGAAAGCGGATGCTATGACCTTAGCTTTTGATATTAGTTTCAAGCGAACTTTTGCACTTTCCTCTTTCACCCTCATTACCCTCTTGATTTTCTGCCATTAGTGTAGGATCATCTGCATATATGATATTGATGATATCTCTCTTGGCAATTTGAATTCTGGTATGTGAGTCATTCAGCTCAGCATTTTGCATGGTGTACTTTGCATATAAATTAAATGTACAGGATCACAATACATAGCCTTTTAGTACTCCTTTCCCTATTTTGAATCAATTGATTGGTCCATGTCCAGTTCTAAGTGTTGCTTCTTGACCTCCATACAGGTTTCCCAGGTTATAGGTAAGATTATCTGGCACTTCTGTCTCTTTAAGAACTTGCCACACTTTTGAAATCCATATAATCAAAGGCTTTAGTGTAATCAAGTAGATGGTTTCTCCATAATCCAGTGAATGTTATTGATTTAATCTCTAGTCCCTCTGCCCTTCAAAACCCAGTTTATACTTCTGATAAGTTGTTAGTTCACTTGTTGTTGAGGTTTATCATATAGGATTTTAGCGGGACCTTGCTAGCTTGTCAAAAGAGTAGTATTGCCTAGTAGTTTGAATATTCTTTGAGACTGTCCTGCTTTGAGATAGGAATGTAAAGTGACCTTTTTCAATCCTATGCCCATTGTTAAGTATTCCAAATTTGCTGCAATACTGGAGTGCTGGAGTGCAGCACTTTAACAGCATAATCTTTTAGGATTTTAAATAGCTGAGCCGATATACTGTCATTTCCACTAGCAGTTTCTATATAGTCATCCAATTTCCATAGGTGAGAATAGGCTTGAATCTCGCTCACATCACTTCCTAGTACATCACCAACACTACATCAACATCTTCTTCTTATTATTATTGGTTTGTTGGATTCTCAGACAAATGTTTAGACTAGATTTGGCACTTTTATTTACCTTTCAAGTCCTTCCCAATGAATGGGGGAGAGGCAGATATTGTTGTTTGATGTTATTAAACATTTTGTCAAAAGATTTAAGATGTTCCAAGTAAGGTTGCCTTCTACTATAACTATTGACTGTGAGTAATTTTGTCAATCCCAACAGTGTTCAAGTAGTAGTTCTAATATTTTGGGTTTCTTATTATTATTATTTGTAAAATGAATGCAAATCATGAAGCAGGTATTATTTATGAAAAGAATAAAATATAACTAGTAATAGTAAATAAATGCAGATTCCAAAATGCCAATAGTATTCCCCCCCCCTTTTTATGCAGTAACTGGCCAAGGCGACCCTGATAACATTGCTTGTTTCCAAAATGGTGGCTCCTGTATCATGTCCATTTCCTGGTGTACAATCAGGAGACTGTGCTGGTTTGCTGTATATGGTAAGTCAACATTATATACTTGAATCTCTTATTCTGCTTTAAACAAATGCGGCAGTGCAAGATTAAAAACTATGGAAATATAAATCTAGGAAAGATAAAAAATCATGAAAAATTTTTAAAAAGTAAAAATTGATAAAAATAAAAGAAAGATAAAAAAGAGAAAGAAAAACAGAAATATTTTAGATATTTCAGTCTTTAAGAACCTGGTTGTTTCGCCAGACTCTTGAGTAGGGAGCTCTACAGCCCTTGGGGTTTGGTGTTTTGTACTTGGTATCTCCACATATATGTAGTCTCTTTATGGTTGTTTTTTATTCTCAGTAATATCAACCACCCAGAATTGGTCTCTACCTGGGCAGCCTTATAGCTTTACCAATACCTAGCTCACCCTGTTTTGCGGCACTAGGGATTTGAACTGCTGAACTGCTGACGTTTCTGATTGACAAACTGAGCGTCTTAGCAACTGAGCCATCACATCCCTATTGACACAGTGTTGTTTTCTGTCAGTGTTTGGTAATTTTTACTAATTGCATTGCGGATTCTTTTGCCTTTTATTTTGAATATATATAAAGAAGTACTGTGGTTTTTGGTAGAATCCTTCATGAACCAATTTCATTGTTTTTATTTTGTACAATGACGGTAAAGACTATACTATGAAACTCTGAGTTTAGACCTTCTTTTACACAGTCTCTATACATCAGAACTACCTGCATGCATTATACTTACTGAACTGTCTCTCTTTCTACATCTTGTATGTGTCCTTTTTAAATTTCCATATTCATTAAGCTTTTTGTGTAGCCGTACTGTTTTCTTCTCCTGTCCTCCATTTTTCTGCTCATTGGAATTGTTTAGAATTGAGCTTTTAATATGTCTTTTTAAACAATTTATATAAATTCATTTTTCTTGTGGAACTTTTTGAAGTCAAAGATAATATTCAATTATAGTTTTAGTTTCCCTTAAAAAAGGATTCCAACATTAAGTGCTCCAATATTCCTGCTATTTCCATTTAACAGATAATGTCTTTCTTGCTGGTTAACAACAATTCAAGGATAGTTGATCGTCGTAATCTTCCTTTCTGAAGGACAATGTTGTCCTTCAAGTGTTGTTCAGGTCAAGAAGTTTCTTGAAGGAGCATCTGCTTGGCAGATCTCAGACTAATTAATGTCTCCTGTCACTATTACTCTTTGCCTCTCGGAAAGATGTACCAATTGCTCCATACCAACAGTGTTATATATGTAGATTTATTTATTTAATTGTTTATTTAATTTTTTTTAATTTATTGGCCACCCATCTTACCACATTATAACTTCTATTAATTCAGAATTCAAATGTACAAATTTCAACTTTGGAAGTGAGGTATCTAAAAATATTTTTATTTTTTTTATATTGAGCCATTTGTAACTTTTACAAAAGTTACTTTCAGGATGCCACTTTCTACTGATGAGGAAATTAATTGTAAGATAATACCAGAGAAAACCTGAAGGGAAAGCCTAAAAAAATAATTACGGCGTGACAAATCCTTGAACAAAATATTCATAGACCTTGAGCAATTTACTCCTTGCCTACCATCAGAAGCCTTCATTTTTACAGGTGCCCAACTTCACAAGATGTAAGCCACCTGAGAATTTACTAGTCTTCTCTTTAGAGATCTTAATTTTGACAGGTCTACATTTTGTTATTCTCTTCTGAGGTCTGCTTGACATGTTTGATTTCAAAAGTTGTACGGGTGTTACTTATCAACTACGTCTCTTTGTATCCACAGACCCGGATCTGGAAAGAGATCCGGTCTCTTGTACCAAACAATTACTACATGGAAAATGACAAGAACTGATGAACAGTTCATCTTGTATTCAGTCAGGGTCAGGATGACACAATGGTGTTCCAAGACAATAGATGTACATGTACAATAGATGCACCAGCAATCTCCTCCCAGTCAATTTATTGAACCTTCTATAAATACTGAGCTTCAGACCACACTCCTCATCTGATCTTCCAAGGATCCTTCCATTCATTGGAACATCTGATCCCAGAACTCACTGAGGGAGCTCCAGACCAAGCTCATCATGAGACTCTTTTTCCTTGCCTTGGCAGTGCTTCTTCTGGCTGCTGTGGTCTCTGCAGGTAACAGTGAAGGGAAAGTTATTGATATGGTTGGGGAATAAAGATTGAGAGCTTGACCAGTTTATCATAAATGGATTTCTGATTTAAAAATGATATGACAGAAATTATTTTCTTGAGGAATAGTGGTTGGTTCTCTTGTGGTGCTGTAGCCATATAGAAATATAATGAAGGGAAGATAAAGTTCTCCTAAAACTATGGAGGAGGCAGCCTTATTTTTATATTAATGCTTTTGTGGAGAGGGAAACTGTTTAAGACACTGTTTGTAGATTAGAATAGTGCTTTAAATTAACTAATGAGAAAGAACATGAAGTATCAGGGTACCAGGGTAGGAATGGGTTAATCAGACCATCACATTAAACCACATTTCGATGCATATATAGTTGGGCCTAGCATTCTATGTGAATGTAGAATTGTGTTTTGTTAACTAAAGTTTGGAGAGAGTGTGATCCCTTGCAGCCATCACCCTTAGCAAATTAATAGCTTTCTAAAATAATTTGAAACATATGATGTAAAGGAAAGATAGCAGTGTGATGAATGTTATGTTCATTGTGCTACTTAACGGAAGGCTGTTAACTGAAGAACAAAGGCAAATTGATACAAAATGCATATATTGAATAACTTTGGATGTGATGTCCACTAAAGAATGTAATTAGTTTGGGCTTTTCCCTTGCAACTTAGCAAACTTTGGAATACTAAATATGTGAAATAAATGACAGAATTATTGAAAGATCTCAGCTATTTTCCAATATTAAGTTTAGAGTGAAAAGAAGACTTATCCTTCCCCCAGAAAGCTTCTGGCCAATAATGGGAATACTGGAGACAAAGAAAGAGTTTCTAAGGATATTTCTTTTTCACTTAACAGATGAGGTGTGGAAATATTTTTATGCATAGTTAAAGCCAAGGGTAATCTTCTCCGCCTTTATTTCTTCCTTACAAATTGGACTACAATTTCCATTATTTCCCAAAGGGAGTGTATATGCTAACAAGGGGAACCAAAAGTGGCACTGCACTACTCAGAAAGCAACAAATGCTGAAGTTCCAAGTAGTTGGATATAAAGAGTGGAAAAATGCAGAATTATATCTGGCTGGCAGAATCCTGGAGACTGGAGGTTGTCTTGAAGAGCCAAGGCAGTGGTGCCAATAGATTAGTTTAGGCTCTGAATTCATGGGAGATAGTTATTTGTAGCCTTAGATGTTCAAGAACCATCTAACATAGCTCAGCTGGCAATCAAGTGGAAGAAGGAGCCCTGACATGAAGGTAACACACAGTATCAGGGATGAGCTTTAGGTGAGCCTGTTAATATTCTCATGCAGGAGGAGGGACTGATCTTAAAAGAGATTGAGAGCCTTGAACATTGAACAGTATGCTCAAGTCTTTGCTTGAAGAACTTAAGGAGCACTTAAACATCAGGTTCTCTTCCTTTACTGGCCAACAGAGGGGAACAACTGCAAGTTGGCTGAAAATCTGAGACATCTGGGGTTTCTGTGTAGTGGCTTTGGTATAAATCCTTTGAAGTCAGTTCACAGATTAACAAGGATTGCCTGTATTTCTTGTTGCAAATCTTTCATAAGATTTATCACTAGCTAACTGTTGAATTTGAATTTATCTTCTACAGACTATACACGCCAATGCAATGCCTATTGCTATTCCTGTGCAAAACATTGCAGATATGGTGTGATCCAGTCTTCAAGCTGTTACTGTGCTGACACATTTGGAAGTGGATATGTTTGCTGCCATTCACCTCCTCCTCCACCACCACCACCGCGCCCTCCTCCACCACCTCCACCACCTCCACCACCTCCACCACCTCCTCCTCCACCACCTCCAAAGTACAGGAGACCACCATTACTACACAACAAAAAGGCTAAATGTCCAGAGAATCAAAGAGGAGGAGCTTCAAATGTACAACCTTGTCTTTAGAGCTTGAGAAGCAAAAATCTCTGGTCTCCTCTTACCAAATAAAATAAAATTGTTGAAATTTCAATCTTTGGAATGCAATGTTGTTGGTTTTTAAAACATATTTAATGTTGTTCCTCCAAATTTTATACCTTGGAAATTTTGGAGTACAAGTCTTAGTATTTCCTTCCAGCATGTCCAATAGCTAGTCTGGCTAGAATAAGTGGAGCTAGGGTCATTCATATTCAGAAGCTATCCAATTGAAAAAATGTGATCTACATAGAACTAGGTAACTAGGAACTATCTTAATGCCTTTGGAGTATCTGAGAGTTGCATGAACAAGATGGTGATCTACCACCATGTGACTGTATCTTTGGGTTCCATGTTTTAAATATCAGGACATAAAAATCATCAGGTCCTTAGAAGTTCTTAAACATAGGTAAATACCACTTCTGATGACCAGCCATGACATATGACACCATATCATCATTTATTTTACAAGTCAAAATGGAAAAGCCATGTGTAACAAACTAAGTACACATGATTCAACAGCTTATAAATCCACCTTTAGCAGCAATAATTTGAAGTAATCATTTTCTGTAGGACTTTATCAGTCTCTGACATTGTTGTGGAGAAATTTTGGCCCACTCATCTTTACAATGTTGCTTCAGTTCATTGAGGTTTGTGGACATTTGTTCATGCACAGCTCTCTGTCCAATCCCAGCATTCCAATCAGATTGAGGTCTGGTCTTTGACTGGACCATTTTATGCTTGATTCTTTCCTTTTTCAGTATGCTTGGGATCATTGTCCCACTGCATGACCCAATGTTGGTCAAGCTTTAGTTGTTGGACAGAGGGCATCATATTTGACTCTAGAATACATTGACATACTGAGAAGTCCATGGTCGACTCAATGATTGCAAAGTGCCAGGTCCTTGGCTGTAAAAGAAGCCCAAATTATCATCCCTCCACCACTGGGCTTGACAATTAGTATGAGATGTTTGTGCTGATCTGCTGTGTTTAGTTTTCACCAAATGTGGCACTGTACATTATGGCCAAACGTCTCCTCTATCCAAAGAACAGTGTTACAGAACTATTGTGCTTTGTTCAAATGCAACTTTGCAAACCTAATATGTGCTGCCATGTTCTTTTTAGAGAAAAGAAGCTTTCTCCTGGGAACCCTTCCATACAACTACACTTGTTCAATATTTTTCTAATTTTTCTGTCATGAACTTTAACTTTTAACATCCTAAGTGAGGTCTGTGGAGTCTGAGATGTAACTCTTGGATTTTCTGCAATTTTTCTGAACATTGCATGGTCTCACTTTGGGGTGAATTTGCTGGTGAATAATCTTCCTCACTGTAGAATGGTGGACTTTAAATTGTTTGGAAATGGCCTTTCCCAGATTGATGGGCAGCAACAATTGCTTCTCTAAGATCAGTGCTGGAGTCTTTACTCTTTGGCATTGTCTTAACTCATACCTCAATGCTGGACACCAGCAGATTCCTAAAACTTTGACTTTTATGGAGGTAATCATACTTGCTGATGATCAATTGATCAGGGCACTTGAATAGCAGCACCTGACTGCCTCTTAGCCTCTTCATAGCTATCAAAGCAGAAAGAATGTACTTAGTTTTCACATATGGCTTCTTGCTTTTCTTTTTGTAAAATAGATGGTATAATATGCAATGTGCTGATTCATTCGATGTTGTGTTTACCTACTTTTAAGAACTGCTAAGGACCAAATGTTTTTACTATATCCTGATACACAAAGCCATAGAACTTAAAGAAGATATACTTACTTTTTCACCATGACTGTAAATGGGTGGCTCTGGCCAGTTTTTTTCTATTTTGAGTAGAGGGCAGAAAGAAATTGATTTTTTTTCTTTGAGAGGTTTGTTTTAGAGATTTCATTATTGTTTTCATATGTTTCTTATCTCTAAATGGCCAAAAATACCAAGCGAGAGGAATTGCAGTAGAATGCATACAAAACTAGCACAACAGTCTTTAATGGTCTATGGACTATTAAAGAAGTTTAAAATGATTCATTAAAATTTAAGAGCTTTCGTGAAGAAGATGATGGTAGACTGGAGTCAAAACCATAATGATGTGAAGCAGAGGTGATATTCAGCAGGTTGTGACCAGTTCTGGAGAACTGGTGGCAGAAATTTTGAGTAGTTCGGAAAATTGGTAAATACCACCTCACTGATCCTGCCGCCATCTATTCTCTGCCTTCTGAGTCCCAGCTGATTGGGAGGGAATGGGCATTTTGCAGTAACCTTTTTTTAAAAAATTTATTATTTATAGGCCGCCCTTTTCCCTGAGGGGACTCAGGGCGGCTTACAATTCACGGGAGGGGGAGTGCAAGACAAAACATAAGACAATACGTGAGTAAAAAAAAAATAAAACAATAAAACGCAACTTTCATTCAACATTCGGGTGGGGCGGATTAGAATTTTTATCCCCAGGCCTGACGGGATAGCCAGATCTTAAAGGCTGTGCAGAAGGTCTGGACGGTGGTGAGGGTGCGAATCTCCACGGGGAGATCGTTTCAAAGGGTCGGAGCTGCTACTGAGAAGGCTCTCCTCCGTGTAGTCGCCAGTCGGCATTGACTGGCGGATGGAACTCGGAGGAGGCCTAATCTGTGCAATCTAATAGGTCGAAGGGAGGTAATTGGCAGGAGGCGGTCTCTCAAGTACTCAGATCCACTACCATGGAGGGCTTTATGGATGGTAAGTAGCACCTTGAAGCGGACCCGGAGATCAACAGGTAGCCAGCGCAGCTCGCGGAGGATAGGTGTTATGTGGGCGAACCACGGTGCGCCCACTATCACTCGCGCGGCCACATTCTGGACTAGCTGAAGTCGCCGGATGGTCTTCAAGGGCAGCCCCATGTAGAGCACATTGCAGTATTCCAGCCTAGAGGTCACAAGGGCTCGAGTGACTGTTGTGAGAGCCTCCCAGTTCAGGTAGGGTCGCAACTGGCGTACCAGGCGAACCTGGGCAAATGCCCCCCTGGTCACAGCCGACAGGTGATGGTCAAAAGTCAGCTGTGGGTCCAGGAGGACTCCCAAGTTGCGAACCCTATCTGAGGGGTATAAAATTTGACCCCCCAGCCTGAGCGATGGAACACTGGCCAAATTATTGGGAGGGAAACACAACAGCCACTCGGTCTTGTCTGGGTTGAGTACTAGTTTGTTAGCACTCATCCAGTTCTTAACAGCTTCAAGACCCCGGTTCATCACGTCCACCGCTTCATTGAGTTGGCACGGGGCGGACAGATACAGCTGAGTGTCGTCCGCGTATTGGTGGTATTTTATCCTGTGCCTCCGAATGATCTCATCCAGCGGTTTCATGTAGATGTTAAATAGTAGGGGGGATAAGACCGAACCCTGTGGCATCCCATATGTTAGGGGCCTAGGGGACGATCTCTGCCCCCCAACCAACACCGACTGCGACCTGTCCAAGAGGTAGGAGGAGAACCACTGCAAAACAGTGCCTCCCACCCCCACCTCCCGCAGTCGTCGCAGAAGGATACCATGGTCGATGGTATCGAAAGCCGCCGAGAGGTCAAGGAGAACCAGGATGGACGCATGGCCTCCATCCCTGGCTCTCCAGAGATCATCGGTCAATGCGACCAAAGCGGTTTCTGTGCTGTAACCAGGTCTGAAGCCGGACTGGAAGGGGTCAAGGTAACTAGCTTCCTCCAAGGACCGTTGAAGCTGGAAGGCCACCACCTTCTCAACAACCTTTCCAACGAAGGGGAGGTTGGAGACTGGATGGTAGTTGTTGAGAACGGCTGGATCCAAGGATGGTTTCTTCAGGAGGGGTCTCACCACCGCCGCTTTAAGTGCGGCGGGGAAGTGCCCCTCCCGAAGGGAGGCGGTAGCGACCGCCTGGATCCAGCCTCGTGTCACCTCACTGCTGTTGGCAACCAGCCAGGAGGGACACGGGTCCAGTACACAGGTGGAGGCACTCACAGCTCGTATGGCCTTGTCCACATCCCCAGGGGCAACATCCTGAAACTCAACCCAGAGATGGTCTGTCAAGTTATCTCCCTGTGCCTCGGCTGGATCTGCAAAGGTGGAGTCCAAGTCCGACCGAAACCGAGCAACTTTGTCCGCTAAGAACTGGACATAATCCTCAGCCCTACCCTGCAGGGAGTCCCCCCGTATCCCTCCCATTTAGGAGGGAGCGGGTTATCCTAAACAGGGCGGCTAGGCGGGACTCAGCGGATGCAACCAAGGTGGCAATATACGTTCTTTTTGCTGTCCTCAATGCCCTGATATATTCCTTGGTGCAAGTTGTTAAAAGTGCTCGGTTCGATTCGGACTTATCGGACCTCCACAGGTGCTCTAGGCGTCTCCTCTGGCACTTCTTCTCCTGGAGCTCCTCGGTGAACCAAGGAGGCCTCCGGGATCCGCCGACCCAGAGGGGCCATAGTGGCGCAATCCGGTCAAGGGACTCCGATGCTGCCGAGTGCCAGGCAGCAACCAGAGTCTCCGCCGAACTGTGGGCGAGAGTATCAGGAATAACCCCAAGCTCCGTCTGGAACCTCAGGGGGTCCATAAGTTGCCTGGGGCGGAACCACCTGGTCGGTTCCTCCTCCCTACAGTGGGGGTTTGGCCTCCGGAAGTCAAGCCTCAGTAGGCAGTGGTCTGACCACGACAGGGGTATGATCTCATTACCCCTCAGACCAAGATCACAAGTCCACTGCTCCGAGAGGAATACGAGGTCGAGCATGTGACCCGCTGCGTGGGTTGGGCCCCGAATTACCTGGGTCAAGCCCATGGCTGTCATGGAAGCCATGAACTCCTGCGCTCCATCAGAGTGTTCACCGAGCGAAGGCAAATTGAAGTCCCCCAGGACCATAAGCCTGGGGAACTCAATTGCTAGCTTGGCTACTGACTCGAGGAGCGAGGGGAGGGCTGCTGCAATGCTGTTGGGAGGCAGGTACGTTAGCAGCAGACCCACTTGACCCTTGATGTCCAACTTCACCAGCAGGGACTCACACCCGACAAGCTCCGGAGCAGGGATCCTACGAGGTGCTAAAGACTCCCAGATAACGATAGCCACACCGCCACCCCTTCCCTGGGCTCTCGGTTGATGAAGCACCTGAAATCCATCTGGGCACATCTCTACGAGGGGGACTCCTCCCTCCGTGCCCAGCCAGGTTTCAGTAATACATGCCAGATCTGCCCTCTCGTCTAAAATTAAGTCCCGGACGAGGGGAGCCTTGTGAACAACAGACCTGGCATTTAGCGACAACAGCCTGAGACCAGGGTCCTGATTACTCGCGCCATCTGGCCTCGGAGTGGGACTCATAGGGCCAGAAGGAGGGATCTCTGTGATGTAGCGAGCCCTCCTTCCCCGGTAATGGCCAGCCCTAAAGTCCCCGCCATATCTGCCCCTCCCTGTTACGACCGCAATGCTCCGACCCACTCCCGTGGCTGGGAGTGGGGAGGAAATTGAGATTTTTAAAAGTATCCTTCCCCTGCCATGCCCATTGAGCACACCCACCAAACCATGCCATGCCTACTAAGCCACACCCACAGAACCAGTAGTAAAAAAAAAAGAATCCCACCACTGATGTGAAGGCAAGAATAAATTTTTCATGGAGGACATCTCACAGTTAAGAGTCACAAATGCAAGACTCTCTTCTGGTCACTTACCTAGCTTCTTAAGTTCATGGAACCTAAAAGAAGAATGTAGCTGATGCTGAGAGAGCTTCATATTTATATATCAGTGCCATGCTATTAACTTGTACCAAAAATAATGTGCTAGTGCAATTGTATGCTGATATGTGAATTGTATGCAATAGTATGCTGATCTCACTCATGCCCACTGATCACTCATATGTAACTATCTAACAGCCCACTCTGGACTACCCAGTATTTTTTTAAAACAATCCTCAAGGAAGGAGGACATGTCCTCAGCTTGTTCTAAGGAGAGAACTATGACAACAGTTTGAAGGCCTTTCCCTACCATTGAATTGATGCTATCCATTCATCCTTGAGGTGACATAAAATTTTACTGGTATGAAATTGACTATTCCCAGTGACAATTCCTCTCCTGCCTTTATTGCCTCTGTTCCCAATCGTTGCCAATTATCTGGCTTTCTTCCAAAAAATGGGTGACAAAACACATGCACACTCAATCACACACATCTCAATCCACCTACTGCCATATTTAAACCTGCCTTACTGAAGGACCAGGAGAGCAATGTTGGCAGCCATGGGACATAGTTGAAAATAATTGCCAGGGCAAATTAATGCTGTGATTAGGTGTAAATAAAGATATAGCCTGAGATTATGGTCATGCTTTCTGGTCACAGTTACCCTGATCCTACTCAACATTTTTCAGTTGGGCTTTGCTTCCCAGCAGTGCTCTGAGAGTGCTCTTTTTTAAGGAGGGGAAAAAGTCTTTTCTTGCAGAACAAAGAGGAAGACAAGTCTTCCTGCCCTTAATTTTGATTCTTAAAGTGTAATTTCTTCCTGGAATTTGTAGTGGATTGTACTCCACAGGAGGAAGGCTTTTGTTTTTATTTTGTTTTGTAACTGGCTTGGGAAGGAAGGAGAAAAACATATAGGATTTATATAGACCCTTAAAACAAAATTATGGAATCAGACCCAAACTCCTTGATTGTCTGCTCCACAATATTAGAAATGTTTAAGTATATGTACCTGTGTGTGGTACATCACAGTTTTGTAAATGAATTATTTCCACTCTGCTGTCTGTGTCTTATTTAATCATGTTAAGGAAATAAACATTTTCTAATTAGGGATTGAAGAAATTTCATTGTAACACTAAGGAGGTACTATTAGTACTCCGTGACTTTATAAATTTGTGTTGCAAAGGCCAGAACTCATTTATTTTTCTGATTTTTGTTTCTTTACATTTCTTTTTTCATATTTTTCTTTCTTTTTCTTGTCTGCACTTCCTTCCTTTCTTTCAAAAAGTTATATGTCTCACATGTACCTTAAAAAGCTCCCACACCCCAAAACTTATAGACTTTTAGGAATGTTGGACGATATATCCATCTGGTTCAGTTCCAAGGTGGGAGGAAAACACTGGAAACAGGGAGCTGATTGGAACAATGGTTTAATGGTGAAGCAGAACCACCAAGCACCAAAGCCACCCATGTCCTCACCTATGACCACCTGCAATTCCTCAACATAAAACCTGTCAACCCAGCAACTGCAGGACTGTGCCTATTGGCTAAGACACGCCTGGCTGAAGCGGGACTTTTACTGTTTCCCTATTGGTTGCTCTGTTTGACAGCCCAAGTATAAATAGCTGTCAAGCAGAGCATGGTGCTGAAGTTGTTATTCTACCTTTCTGTTGCTGTTGGTTCCAATAAAGAGTTGTTGAAGGTTACCTCAGTGAGTCTGTCACTTATGTTGCTCAGTTTTCAATACATGCACTTCTGCTTCACCAATAAATGGACCTCTTTCCAATCAGCATCCAGCCTCCATTTTGTCTATAGTGTCTTTCACCCAGCTTGGAACTGAACCAGGTGGATGTTTCTTCCAACAGGAAGATATATCAATAATCCATGAACCCTCCCTATTCCAAATTCTCATAAACAAGGGGAAGGAGCAGTCCTTGCAGTCAGATTGAAGCAGTCTTCATAAGCCTTGTTAAGCCATGGTTGATTTGTCGGCCCGTCAAATGCGCGCCCGACAAATGCGCGCCGACAAAACCGCACCCGCCATCAACAAACAACATAGTGGGACGTGAAAACAACATTATAAAGGGTTAGGGTTAAGATTAGGGTTATAACATTGTTTTCGCGTCCCATTATGTTATTTGTTGATGGTGGGCATGGTTTCGTTGGCACGGTTTTGTCAGTGCGCATTTGTCAGGCATGCATTTGTCGGTGAAACGATCTGATGGTAAACCCGTCTGTATTATATTCTAACTTTGGTGCAGCAAAGATTGGATGACTCTAGATGATTCTATAAATCACTGGTATAAAAATGAGTGAGAACAGTCAGAAGGGCCATCTGCACAGCCACATGAATAGGCCGTGCTTCAGTATAGAAGGGAGCATAAAAAATCGGCTACCAGAAAATTGTGCTGCTCATACTTCCCAGCAGTTGATCTTTTGCCATTTTTTTCCTCCCACCATTTCTTTTGATGTAGGTGGAGGCAGAAGACCAGCAGGGGATTATGGTTCTGAGGGTCTTTGCTACTCTCTAAGCTTGGATGTTTTCTTGCAGACTTTTCATTATCCAAACTAAATTGATGATGTTACCTAGTTTGAAACCTCTGCAAGAAAACAACCAAGCTCAGAGAGCACCAAGGACCCCTCATTTCAACTCCAAGCTACAAACATTCTCCTCTATCAAAATATGATTCTTTTGTTGCCAGTTCTTCAGTCTGAAAGAGCTTCTGGGCCTTCTGCTACAAATAAAAGGCACCAAACCAGCTATTCCTTACTATGCATCTCTTTCCCCTGATGCTTCCCATAAGGACAAACATCTCTATTTTGAGTCACTCTCAAGACAGGAGTCAAAAGGATGGTTAGCACATTTTATGCCACCATCCTTTCCTGCTTGCTCCTGTAGCAGAAGATAGCATTTTTAATACTGCTGGGCAGAAAATCCCCCAATCAAAAGTAAAAAAAGAAGAAAGCTGTCGCCAAACTCCACATCAATTCATACTCCTTCACACTCCCTTCCCCAATCTCATTTTAAACCAACAATGCCTTGTTTGTTCTCCAGTGTGATATATGCAGGACTTGTTGAATCCTAGAGGCAATTAGGTTTAAACTGGGACATGAACAATACATCTTTACACTATGTACTGGAGCAGCCAAAACAGGTTTTATTGGAACCAACAGTAACAGCAAAAAGATAGGAACAAGTAAATACAATTAAAGTCAACCTGCCCTCAAACCACAGTTATCCAGGTGGCAGTTTGGGTTGTATGTTATTCATCTGGACTCTATTCTCTGTCACACACATAAAAAAAATTCATTCAGATTCATTGCATCTTATCAACATCCATCTAGCGGGGTCCATATTGTAGATGATTGCTGCCCTCTTTTCCCTCTTGCCTCTTAATCAGGTTTCTTTTTGCCAATTCCTATGTTCCTATTTTTGCTTAACCAATTTCCAGATTTGTGTAGGAATTTAATGCACCCAGGTATTTCACTCACCTGAGATGAGCCTCCCATCAAGTCAAACTTTTCCCACACTTTCAGATGGGGAATACTTATCAACTCTTCATTTCTGATTTTGTCAACCCAGCTTATACGTAACAGCAATCTGTAAATCCACATTTCAAATACCTAAAGATTAGTAATAAAGTAATTTTTAGTACCATTGTAACTTTGAACAGTCTCTAACCAGGGCAGTTGTTAAGTAAGCTCTACCTGCATTGAGAATTTGATAAATCAGGAGAAAATGCATGTAGTAGGTTACTTAAGAAGTGGATGCAATGTCAGGTCTTTTTTTTGTGATCTGACAAGGGATTGATTCAGTAAAAATAAAAATAATTAAAATTAACTTTAAAAGCATACATGGAGGTTGAGCAGTTATAAGCAACTTTCAGCTCAATTTTTAGTGCTTAGGATGGCAGATAGCTATTGAGCACCACACAGTGGCACAAACATGTATTTAAAAATTAAAGCAAGAACAATCACATCCTATGCCTCTTTTGTTATTTTTATAAAAGATAATATAAAAGTTCTTTTCTGCAAATAATTTTAAGGAAATCCTTCCCATAAATACGAGATAAATCGTGATTGGTCACAAAGTCAGCTGTTAAGATTGGATTTAGCATTTTTGTTCACTTATCAAGTTCTTTCCAAGGACCTGAGATAGGCAGATGTTAGTTGATGATGTTAAAGACTTATTAAATATCTTTATAAATAATCATTGCAACAGTGAGATGGTCAGCATATAAATTTTATGAATAAAACTGTGAAATCACAGCTGCCAATTCTTTATCTAAAACTGAGGCCTTCCCATGCATCAATTTCTTCCCAAGAAGCTATGATATCATAATGTTTCTGCATAGCATATGTGCAGTGTGACTTTATCAATGCATATTTTCTAAGTGGTATCATTATTATGTGTGCATAATCTACAATTAAATTCACAGTCTAAAACTGGAAATTTAATAATTCAAACTCTAACTAAGGACCTAAGAGTTATTAAGGCTAAAACTAAGAATATACACAGTTCCAAGCAAGGTGATTGGTTGGTTTTTTTGGTAAATTTTTTAGGTCCAATAAATTCAGCATTTTCAGATATCAAGTAAATTCCTTATGTATCACTCTGAGGGCTCCAGTCCTGATTGATATAAAAAGAGATGTATTTTTCCATAAGCATTCAATTTTGATCTGCAAGCCCCAGTATTTCATCTTATTTTCCAATTGTTTTTCCTCAATACTAGCAACACCCAGAATAGCAATATTAACAACTTTCTTCTTTTCAGAAGTTATATCACTGTTATATCAGGTATATTATGAACAAGAGCCTGTCTGTTTGGCTCTTAAAATCCCATAAGATCTTAACCCGTTCATTTTCCAAAACCTTCGTATTTTTTAGTAGTTTACATTCAAGTCCAAACCTCTTATTCAAGTTTCCAATGAATAATTGCGGCAACTTACTTATGGTGCTGCTTATAATCAGTTTCTGACATTCTACAGGGGGAAAAATTGTTTATTTGATTTGCAATTTTTCCTGTAAGTAGCTTGTATGTTAAGGGATGTGGTGGCTCAGTGGCTAAGATGCTGAAATTGTTGATCAGAAAGGTGGACAGTTCAGTGGTTCGAATCTCTAGTGCCATGTAATGGCGTGATCTCCCATTACTTGTCCCAGCTTCTGCCAATCTAGCAGTTCGAAAGCATGTAAAAATACAAGTAGAAAAAATAGGAACCATCTTTGGTGGGAAAGTAACAGCATTCTGTGAGCCTTTGGCATTTAGTCATGTCTGCCACATGACCACAGATATGTCTTTGGACAGCACTGGCTCTTTGGCTTTGAAACGGAGATGAGCACCGCCACCTAGAGTTGGGAACAACTAGCACATATATGCGAGGGGAACCTTTACCTTTATCTTTATCTTGTATGTTATTGGAAAATGGGTTGTGGGTCTGTTCTTTCCAGGCTCATTTCCCTTCTTCTGAATTAGAAATGTCCATTTGTTGGCCATGTTTCATTTTATGATGTTTCCAAAACCCAATTCATCTGATCTGCCAAGCTTGTGTAGATTTATCAATGTTTCCTCCTTTCCCATTTCCAAGGCTTTTGTAGAATTGATGCCAATTTGCTATAAATTGCAAAATATAGTGGAACTGAATTATTTGATTATCATATTAGTTGATCGTCTCTGCAACAGCCATGCCACTTTGTTTCAATTGTTCTACAATTTCTGTAATCCCTTCACTCTCCATGTTAGTTCAATCAGGTTAGTTTTGATTTTCTTATTTTCCAAGCTTTCTTCAAATTCCTCAAATTGTTTAAATCTATGCAAATTTTGTTTACCTTCAATTCCAATTGCATTTGCCATTTAGATTTTGCTTGCTTAATAACTTCATTCCTTTATATTTTAAGCCTCAGTTCTTCAATGGTTATATCAGTTGTGGCATACATCTACTAGTTTGTTTGGGCTAATGTTTCAGCTTATTTTAACAGAAGAATTTTAACAGCTTCTTTAATATTTGTCACTGTTATAGCCAAATTTCTTTATTAATTTGATTCAAAGCTTGGCAAACATATTTTTTCAGCTCCTTTCATTCAGTCTTTGATTATTTCAACTAATTCTTGATAACCAGCAATGTTTGCTATTCTTCAGCAACTATTCTGGTTGGTTTTCATTAACACCAATAATCTATACATTTTCTACTTTTTATTGCTCACTCTGTGAATTTTAGGATGATGATGCTGAAGAAGAAGAAGAAGAAACCTGAATTTTGAGTTGCTTGTTTCATGGTTGCTTCCAATTCAGTGCTAATAGAGAACTTGTGTTTTAAAAGTATGTGCTTTTGGTCCAGAAATCTTTCCTTTTTATTACTATTCCTTTGGCAATTAAAAGTATCATGAAATAGATAAATGTATAGAGCAGAATGGTCTAAAATTCTTTTTTTTCTTCTAGATTGTTTTATGGAGTAAGAAATGCTGATTTTACAGTTTGAACAGAGTCTCAAATCAATACAAAGTAGGCCATATTTATAACTTTCTTAATGTTTAATGTGGCTATGATAAACAAAATTAAAGTATGCTAGTAAAGAAAAAAATGAGTTTATATAAATTTGGAGAATCCATCAATTTGCAGTAATCTTACCTATTCAAAAGAGAGTACCATAAGAACATTGCCACATTCTCATGTTAGAGGGAGGATTATCAGCGCCTAAACCTGAAATGCAAATATTATGAAATCTACAACATCAACATCCAAGATCATGATGATTGGCGTTGCTCATTTTGGTATGAAGGGCCTAAACAACTGATGACCTCTTTGTATTGGTCCATGATAGAAAGTGTCCTCACATACTGCATTACAGTATGGTACACTGGTTTAACTGCTGTGGACAGGAAGGCACTACAGAGAGTGATCAATTTGGCACAAGAAACCATTGGTTGCCCTCTAACACCACTGGATGACATTGTCAGGTCTCGCTGCATTAGCAGGGTAAGGACGATACTCAGAGATGATTCACACCCTGGTCAGTGTCTCTTTGCACTTCTACCATCGAGCAGAAGACATCGAAGCATAGCCAGGTGAATAAATAGGTTCTTAAATTGGGCTGTCAGACTCTTGGGCTGTCAGACTCTTAAACACAACCACAATCACTCCATATACATGCGGAAATGTATGACTAGTTTTTCTTTTTCTTTCTTTTTCCTAATTACTTGCATAGCGATTGTTCTTTATATTATTTATGTTGTTTGCATTTGTTGTCATGGATTGCACCAGTGAGGCTAAAACCAATTTCATTGTATACGTGATGTACAATGACAATAAAGGTATACTATAAACACCTCATTCTCTTTTCACTCTGAAATCTCACAAGATGTCAAGTGAGATTTTTCAGAATCTCATGAGATATCAAAATTTGAAAAAAATATATATTTTATTTCAAAGAAGGCAGTGGGACCATGATTCCTGTACAAAGAATTTCCATTTATTCGTACCCTGATGTTAATAGCACCCAAAATCCCAATCTATATAGCTAGGTATTCTGAGGAAAGAAAAGAGATATAAAAGGAAACCACTAACCATGATTTCTTCAGATTGGAAATGGACCATGGCCAAAAACTAAGGGCTATAATTCAGGACAATGATAATTTGGTCACATGTTTGTTTTTGTCTTCATTTCAGCTTTGAATCTCAATTCTCTAGGAATCCCAAATGCTATTGTGCCTAGTGGCTTGATTCTTTGGCATTTCTTTCACATAGTGATTTCCTTTGGCATTCACTAATGTCCTGATTAGGATATGGGATGTACATATCTGTTGGTTTTAATCATCACAGCAACGCTTAGTCAGATTGGATCCCAAAAGATGCAGTATACATTAGATTTTTGCATGCTTGTATATATTTCATGTTTATTATTTATATCCTGCTTTTTAAAAACATATGGAACTCAAGGCAGCTACCAATAAAAAATGGATGGTTAAAATATTATACACAGTTGAAACCACTGTCATAACTAACTCCATTAGTTATAAAGCAGCCATGTGGTACAGTGTTAGAATGTAGTATTGCAGGATAACTCACTGCTCGCTGCCAGGAGTTTGATCCTAACTAGCTCAAGATTGACTCAGCCTTTCCTCCTTCCAAGTTTAGTAAAATGAGGACCCAGATTATTGAGGGCAATAGGCTGACTCTGTAAACTGCTTAGAGAGGGCTGTAAAGCACTGTGAAGTTGTATATACCATAAGTCTAAGTACTATTGCTAGTGATAACTCAAGTTGAAAATGCTTGATGAAGAGAAAAATTCAACCCTTTCTCAACAGCAGAATTTGCAGGAACCAAGTATAATTTTGTAGGACATGCAGTCGAAAATATGTGGGGAGGAGGCTAAGATTGGAAAAGGCCTTCTTAAGTGGTCCTAATTTAAGCTTGATTTGTGAAAAAAATTATTGATATTTTAATGGGTGATTAGTATTAGGGGAAAACATAAGGCAATGTAGATATGCAAACTTTTAGCATTGCACTTTCTTTTGTTCCATATGAAACTTCTGTTCAGGTCCTTCTGGCTCATCGGCCTTCAAAGAGCTTAATCTTTATTTCAATCTTTTCTATTCTTCTCACGGTGTGTTTGACATTTTCGATCCCATGAACTGTTAAGACACCATTCATTTATCAGTTTCATTTGTTTAAAACTAGAGATCCGGCTTAAGAGAATGGTGAGTTCCGGCTTTTGGAGGTTAGTAAAAAAAAAAAAAAAATGGTAGCCATTCTTCCTATATCCAAGATATGATTGGGAGCAATGAATAGTCAGTCTGTCAAGGTCAGGATGACACAAAAGAGTTCCAAGACAATAGTTCAAGCATCATCTGCCTATTATCTCCTCCTCCCGCATTTCATGAGATCTTCCATAAATACTGGGGCTCCTGACTACGCTCTTCATCTGACTTAACAGGCATCTTTGCCTTCCTCAGATCATTTCTCATCAAGGAAGGGCTGAACCAGCCTCTGACCATGAGGATCATTCTCCTTGCTTTGGGTGTGCTCTTGCTTTTCGCCCTAACTTCGGAAGGTAATGACATGGGAATTCAATTATGAGTCTCTAGAGAATAGATGGTAGGATTAGATCTGAGATGGGGGGACTTCAATTCTTTTAGATGTTATTGAATTACAGTGCTTAAATTCCTCACAAGGGCTATGTTGGTTAAAGCTGCTGAAAACATCTGAAGAGACAAAAGTTCCACATCCTTGGATTAAATTACTCAGTTACCTTTTTACTCCAAGATTGTTTAATGATAAGTGTGCTTCCTTTAGGGGCAGGAATAGCATTATGTCTGCAGGCTTAGCTTTATAGAACATTGAAGAAAATTCCTACATTCTTCTATAATGAACGTGGTCACCTTGCTATAATTTTTCTGGGAAGGGGAAGCCAGTGTTGGGAAGTCTAGAGATGGAGAGACAGATATGCAGACTTCAAAATTAGCTGGAGAGAAATATGGTGCTGTTGCGAAGTCTTGAAATAGGGAGATAGGGAGAGTCATGTTGGTTCAGAACAAATATCTGTCTTGTCTTGAATTCAAAGTGCTAATTCAGGAGAAAGGAGTGACCCTACTGAATCCGAGGCAGCTCTAAAACAATTCAGCACTGCTAAGTTTGATCCACACATGGGGCTGGATGAGATGGTCCCGGTTCTAAATTAGTTGCGTTGAACTTTTAGATTACTTAAATAGGCAACAATCTTGAATGCTCCTCCATATACAGAAAAGTTCCTGCAAGATTCTCATGAATACTTTCGTTTTGTATTCTTTTAGTTCCTTGTTTGTGGGGAAATTGTCAAGTATATTCAGGAGGATTCAGAAATGAGATTTCTCAATAATGCCTTCTGAAGGGGTACCTCATTCTTGCCTCCCAGGGGTCTCTCTGTGCTCATTGAATCCTCATTCCACTTTGACAATTCTCCTCTTAGCTGACAAATTATGAATAACTTAAAGAAACAAAGCCACGACGTGGGATGGAATTAACAAGGATCATGAAGTTGATTCCAGGACAACCACTCCCCTCTGTAAACTATGAGCTTATTAGAGGAGATGTAAGAGTCTTGGGACAAAGTGCTGAAATTGGGCATTTGGTTCCTATATTTAAAAAAAACCCTGCCCAGGTCCACCATCAGGTTTTCCAGCTTTTGTTAGAAAACAGGAGGATTCTCTCAGACTGGATCTCAAAGCAGCTCAGGGACTGAGGGATTCGGGGAAAAAACTTAGCATGATCCTTCCTGCAAAAGTTTTTTTTTGTCAAGCATGTATAAGATAACAGATATAAGTATAAACATGATTATGAATCAGGGGTGGGTTTCTCACCCCGTTCCAACCAGTTCGGCCGGTGGCATCCTCGTGCACGCGCGCAGTGCACGCATGCGTACTAGCGTCTGTGCGATGCTCCAGCTGCTCCTGGAGGATCGCACAGGTGCTGTATGCGTCCTGCGCATGCGTGGAAGCGCAGAACTCATCAAAACCGGGTAAGAAACGTGGGCAGGCGGGTGGACCCTTCGGCGTTCCCGGAAGTTACTTACTTCTGGGTTTGCTGACCAACCGGTTTGCGGGGACTGCCGCGAACAGCCTGAAACCCACCCCTGTTATGAATACAGGAAATGGATACAAATAAGTGGGGACAGGGACGGTAGGCATATTGGTGCGCTTATGCACAACTCTTACAGACCTCTTAGGAATGGGGTGAGGTTGACAGTAGACAGTCTAAGGTTAAAGTTATGGGGGTTTGGGGATGAAACTACAGAGTCGGGTAGTGCATTCCAGGCACTGACCACTCTGTTACTGAAGTCGTATTTTCTGCAATTGAGTTTGGAGCGGTTTACTTTGAGTTTGTATCTATTGTGTGTTCATGTATTATTGCAGTTGAAGCTGAAGTAGTCATTGACAGGTAGGACGCTGTAGCAGATAATTTTGTGTACTACGCTCAGGTCAGACCAAAGGCAGCTGAGATGGCGCAGTGGTTAAATGCAGCACTGCAGGCTACTTCAGCTGACTGCAGTTCTGCAGTTCAGCTGTTCAAATCTCACCGGCTCAGGGTTGACTCAGCCTTCCATCCTTCTGAGGTGGGTAAAATGAGGACCCAGATTGTTGTTGGGGGCAATGTGCTGACTCTGTAAACCGCTTAGAGAGGGCTGAAAGCCCTATGAAGCGGTATATAAGTCTAACTGCTATTGCTATTGCTATTGCTAGCATAGTTTTAACTTTGCTGACAGTTTAATGACTGAGACCATTTGAGTCACTTCATTGCTAAATGAAATGACTAATAAGTAAACAATGAATCCATTTTTTCTTTTCCCTAAAATGTTTTAATTCCTAACTTGTCACAGCAGGTGGCAGCATTTGGCTGGCCAATCTAAGCAACAAGCTAAAGAGAATTACTGTAGACCTCACTGATACAAGGAAAGAAGACACTCAAGAAAAGCCGGGGCTGTAGACTAGACCAGGGATTATTATTATTTTTAAAAAAAACCATGATGCAATAAATCATTTCTATGTTGTAGCCAAAATAGAAACATGGATATGCTCATATAGTCATTGGAAGTCAGGCTGAAGGAACTTTAACTATTGCTGCTCTTTCTAGACAATAGGGATTTTAAAGAGAATGGAATGTTGGGGGCAAATTGTTCATTTTATCCTAAATAATCCCCCCCCCATTTTCTTGCTGTTTTTCCATTGAAGCCGGGTGAGTTTCTCTATGTGGAAATAATTTAAAAATAAGACTATATTTTACCTGATTAGGTGCTTGAATGGGAAATCCATTTGATCCCACTGAATACTGGACCAAATTGGCTATAGCCTACTTCACATGAATACAATTGCCCCAAATCCTTCTTTTTCTTTCTAAACTACCCTGTTTCCCAGAAAATATAAACAGGGTCTTATTTTCTTTTAACCTCCAAAATAAGTGCTTGACCTTATTTTTGGGGAGGTCTTATTATTTTTGAGGTGCAGGAAGCATTGAGTATTGTCACCTCATGGCTGCTGCTGTGTTGCAATATTTTCAGAGAGGGCTTATTTTCGGGGAGGGCTTATTTTAGCACATGCGCTCAAAAGCCCAATTGGGCTTATTATCTGGGGAGGTCTTATTTTCAGGGAAACAGGGTATGTTTAGTGTCCTTAAAGCTCTCTGAGCCTGGTTGTTTTCTTGCAGATGTTTCACTACCAAACTAGGCAACCCCATAGCTCAAACCTGAGTTACAAATATTCTCTTCTATCCAAAGTAATGTTTAGCCTAACCTTGGACTTCATTTTTTTCTTTTTTTACAGCTTATCGAGTGCAATGTGTTCAAGACTGCTATGGGCGATGCTTTAAAAGGTGTCCACCAAACTGGCTTCGTACATCAAGCTGTTCCTGTGCACATATATCAAATATTTGCTGTCAACCACCTTTACCGCCACCACCACCACCACCACCTCCTCCACCTCCACCACCACCACCACCACCACCACCACCTCCTCCTCCTCCTCCTTATCCTCCTCGTTCTCCTAAATGTCATTACCAACCTCCACCACCACCTCCACCACCACCTCCACCTCCACCTCCACCTCCACCACCTCCTCCACCACCTCCACAACCTCCTAAATGGCGCTATCTACCTCCTCCTCCACCCCCACCCCCACCCCCACCCCCACCCCCACCTCCCCCACCTCCTCCACCTCCTCCTCCACCTCCTCCTCCACCCCCACCCCCTCCTCCACCTCCACCCCCTCCTCCACCCCGACCACCCCCACCTCCTCCTGTACCCCAACCTAAGTATTATTGGAGGACTCACTAGAAACCTGCAGCTCCAGAAGAGCAAAGGAAGAGTGGCATCCTATTCAAGAGCTGCATTTTTTTTTTTACCTTTGGGGAAAAAAAATCTTTCCTCTTGTTGTATAAAAATATGTAAACAATCAATCATTTCGATCTTTTGTGTTTCTTTTGCATTTTGCCCATCTACCATAATGTTCAAGGCAGGTAGGTAAGAAGCAAATAGTTCTCAGTTACTCTTCTTCAGCTGACTACTTATTTGCTATTATCAGCCCACCCAGGTAAACCAAGACAGTGAAAACTACTAGATGAGCTAATCAGATGAGCTCTTATTGTTAGGCTATATTAAAAGGATCAGGCGAGTCTAAATGTACAAACTTCCTGTCACTGCTTTTAACTTCTTGATCCATTAGGGTGGATTCTTCCTAAGTTTCTTTCTCCATTAAACAACTGGGGGTTTCTGCCTCTCTTGTCTGTAGGCAGCATCTCTTCCCCTCACTCCCAAAATCAACACACATCCCATTACAGTTATCCTCTTACTTCCAGAGTCACAAGAATAGTTTGCTTTTAGCTTCCTTGAATTTAATATACTTTTAATGATGTTCGACAGCTATCATTTATCAGCATGTAACAGATATAGTAAACACTATGACACCTAAAGATCAGGTGCATAGGATCATACTTTATATGGGTGGGTGGATTGGTATTGTTTGAAAAAGAGGAGAAGGAGGTGGTTATGGACTGAACTTTATTGTCCTTGCAGAAAATAGTACATACAGATTTTTCAGGTATATACTTAAGCAAAATTCAAAAAATATCTCACATGATTTAGACATATAGCTGGGATCAGAAAGGAGGCTGCAAAAAAAAAAGATGGATTAAGGTGTTGTACAACTATTGCACAATTTTTCAAAAATCATCATGAGAAAAGAGCCTGGGGACTAAAACAGAGGCTAACCTGCACCTTGCCAAGTCTGGTTCTAGAGGCCATAAATGATTCTTTATGAGCAAATCAGTACAGTGCAGTGCAAATGTTTGATTACTCGTAACATAACAAGAGAAAGGTAAAGATTCCCCCGCACATGTGTGTATTGTATTGTATTGTATTGAAGTTTATTTATATGCCGCCCTTTTCCCTGGGGGGACTCAGGGCGGCTTACAACTCGAAAAAGGGGGGGGGGAACAGACATTAACACGTAAGACAATACATCAATTAAAAGCACAACATTCATACCATTCGGGAGGGTTACAGTCTTTAGCCCCAGGCCTGACGGGATAGCCAGATTTTGAGGGCTGTGCGGAAGGTCTGGAGGGTGGTGAGGGTATGAATCTCCACGGGGAGATCGTTCCATAGGGTCGGAGCTACCACCGAGAAGGCTCTCCTCCGCGTGGTTGCCAGTCGGCATTGACTGGCAGATGGGACTCGGAGGAGGCCTAATCTATGGGAGTGCTAGTCATTGCTAGCTCTAGGGGCAGTGCTCATTTCCTGTTCTAAGCCAAAGAATCAGAGCTGTCCAAAGATGTCTCTGTGGTCAAGTGGCCGGCATGACTCAATGCTGAAGGTGCACAGAGCACTGTTACTTTCCCACCAAAGTGGTCCCTATTTTTCTACTTGCATTTTTAATGCATTTTCAAACTGCTAGGGACAGAAGCTGGTACAAGTAACAGGAGCTTACTTTGTTACACGGTGCTAGGGATTCAAATCACTGAACTGCTGACCTTCTGATTGACAAGCTCAGCATCTTAGCCACTGAGCCATCACATCCCCTAACAAGAGAAATACAAAGGCACAAATTCAGAGACTTCTCAGAATATCCATTGTAGTGGAATGAAAACTTAGAAATGGCGCTGAGGTCTCATCCTATTTACTAAAAAAAAGAGTAAAAGTAGGTAGAGATACCTATGACCTTAATGCAGTGTTTCTCAACCTTGGCAACTTTAAGTCCTGTGGACTTCAACTCCCAGAATCCCCCAGCCAACTGCCTTAACACTCATTTGACATGTTTGTCAGATATGATTGTTTATCAAGTCTTCCATTATCAAGACAATTGATGAGAATGTGAGAACATCTGATTGACTCTATACTACTGTCAAACAAAGATTTCCCTGATCAGAATTAAATCGTGAGAGTTACAATCTCAAAATTCTAGAAGAAGAGATAAAGTTGTCTCTCTCTCTCTCTCTCTCTCTTTTTTTTTTTTTTTTTGCTTTACACATTCCGTTTTGTTTTCTGTGTTTTGACAGAATGGTGTAAAAGAATTAAAATAAACAGGCTCACACTTGAAGCGGTTGTCATTATGCTTCACAGAACTGATAGTGTGTGAGAACTGCTAACTTTGCATTGGGACGTCTTGATGTTTTTCTTTTCAGGTTTGCATTTGGTGGTAAAACACAAACAACACTTTAAAAACAAATTATAGTAATCTGTGGTCTCATCTACTACAACTGTTTCTTTCAAAAAAAGAGAACAGGATCCCTCTCAACAGGCAAGTATTAACACCAATGAAAATTGGCCTCAAAGAAAGGAGAATAACCACCACGAAATGGTTCTCAACACTCCCAGACCTCACAGCTGATTCAAAAGACTACTGAATATCAAAAGCTGCTGAGAACAAGAAGCACAGAATAGGTGCACTTCAGGACAAAAGGCACACGGATATCAAAAAAATGGTGGAATTGTATCATTAAAAAAAGGTTCTAATTATTTAATTTTTAATTATTTTAAATATTCAAATTGAATTGTTGAATTATCCCATAGCAAGTTATTCTGTGTTGAGTTGACCATGGCGAGTTGGATGTACAGAGTTGGCCACACCAAGTTATTCCATTCCACCTCCAGTCCAACTCCAAGCAAATCAGAGTACTTTATCTGCTAGATAGCAATAACTAAGTCATAGGTAAAGGTAAGGGTTCTCCTCGCACATATGTGCTAGTCGTTCCTGACTCTAGGGGGTGTTGCTCATCTCCGTTTCAAAGCTGAAGAGCCAGCGTTGTCCAAAGACATGCTCATGTGGCCGGCATGATTAAAAGCCGAAGGCAAACGGTATGCTGTTACCTTCCCACCAAAGATGGTCCCTATTTTTCTACTTGGATTTTTACATGCTTTCAAACTGCTAGGTTGGCAGAAGCTGGGACAAGTAACAGGAGCTCACTCCATTACAGGGTGCTAGGGATTCGAACTGCTGACCTTTCTAATCAACAAGCTCAGCGTCTTAGCCACTGAGCCACCACATCCCAACTAGCTCATAATGACCCCTAAAATGTTTCTGTGGCTTGTCCCTCCCAGCAGGGCATGTGTTACCTTGAATAGTGTCATTGGGCAATTTTCAGTAGATTTATTTAAGGGCAGAGAAATAACGACTTGTTACTGCTCTTATTACCATGATGTAATCCTGAATATGGGCTCTTACTCGTGTTTGGTCAGGCTTTCACTTTGTCTTCCTTTACTCATGTTTTATAAATAGCTGTAAAAACTGTCACGGGGGCAGAGGCATCCTTAGAAATGGAGGAAATATTGAAAGTTGGCATTTTGTCTTGCAGTGTATTGTTTTTCTATCTAGAAAAATTAATAAAAGACTCTCTTCCTGCCCCTACCACACACTCAAAAGCATGACAAACAAGGCAGCCTGGAAGGTACTAAAAGGGATGGCATCAGGCACATGTGTATTCCAGGGGTGGGTTCCAGCTTCTTTTACTGCCGGTTCACTCAGGGATGCGCTTGGGATGAGTGGGCACTTGATGCGTGCTCTGCACGTATGCACAGTAGTAAAAAAAAGCTTTTGTGCATGCGCAGAAGCAAAAAACAAGATGGCGGTGCCTATGGTGCCACCATTAGAACCGGTTCGGGGGTGTGGCTGGCTGAGTAACTACCTATTCAGCCGAACCAGTGTGAACCAGTAGGAACCCACTTCTGGTGTATTGATAGGATGACACTGAGCTGGGCACAATATATTTATGGCAACGACTTTCATAATCTCAAGCAAAAGTCTTCCCTACTAGATGTTATCTGATCCTTTTCAACTGGAAATGCCAGGGCTTGAACCCAGGGCCATCTGCATTCAAAGTATGTGCATTTAGCCAAATTCTGCTCCTTGATCTCTAAAAAGAAGGGGGGGGAGATAGAACACAAGCAACAAAATTCCTACAAGGAATGCTACAATTTTCTTTTAAAGCTGCTTTTATTCAACTCCGCTGAATATATTAGAAGGAAAAATTCGATGAGTAGTTTCCCTCACCTCCCAAGGATACGAAGCCCTGTTAAAAAAAGAAGAAGCTGACTGTCGATCTTGCACCATTCATCAGGGATGCAGAGAGTGTGAGACAGCAAAGTGTTGCTTTAAACAAGTGATGTCATGAAGTCTCCCTGCTACTGCATCATGGCCCCCTCTGCTGTGCAGAAACGGAAAGCTTTATCCCTGAAAATGAGTGCTAAGCATTTGGGTTCCCAAATGATACCCCCTGCAACGTTCTGTATATAAGGCGCAGGAGGTTTTGCATTTGTATTTTTGTCTCAGGGAATCACAATGTCAAATTGCAAGGGGGAAAAAAAAACGATGCACCTGGAAAACAACAGAGTCAACTGAGGTCAGGAGATGAGTTCCCTTGCGTGGCAAGCTTCATCATGGCCTTTCCTGCCAGAGAGATCTGCTGGCAGGCTGATAAATGGAGGGCATTTGTACTGGCTTATTTTTTTTTTAAAAAAGGATATTAAACAGCATGGCGCATTCTTTGTACGTATATCCTTTTAATATGAAATCAGGCTTCAAATGTAAGCCTTTCCTCCCACATTAGATGTTACATTAACATGGTTTTCCACTTATCTTAGAGTCAGCAGATTTCATTCTTGTGATCTTTGCTGTCCCCGTTGCTGATTCCTGTTTTTTAAATTATATTCTTATTAAGCCTTTGAAGGAATGAAAAATCAAAATGATATATAAAAAGGGAAAGCAGGGAAAAAAATAAAGTATTAAGTAAAGGAATAGGGAATTTACAAACATCCTAGAATTAGATTGCAATTTCAGTGTTGTTTTTATTAGTTTTAAATAATTGACTAAACTATAGGGTTTTAAAAGCCACAAGTCACTGTTAAAATCCAAGCAATATCTGAATATCAATAGCAATAGGCAGTGCAGAAAATGTCATAAAATGAGATAAGAATTACAGTAATTTCTATCTGAACAATTGAAGAAAATCCGTCAAGAAAAACTCAAAAGGTAGACATGGTACCAGCCCATTCCTAGTGTTACAATCCAAAAATGCTTTCTGAATTGAATTAGCTTGAATTAGATTAGATGAAAAAGGGGGAAAGCCAACTTGATACTCTACTGGGACCAGGTTTAATTTTTTGGTTTAAGGTTGAACTTGGTCTGAGCCACATTTAACCGAATAACAGAGTTGGAAGGTCATTGGAGGTCTTCTAGTCCTACCCTCTGCTCAGGCAGGAAACCCTATATCATTTCAGATGAATAACTGTTTAATCTCTTCTTAAAACCTCCAGTGTTGAAGTATCCACAACCTCCGGAGGCAAGTCGTTCCACTGTCAGGAAATTTCTCCTTAGTTCTTGATTAGATCTCTCCTTGATTACTTTTCATCCATTGCCTCTTTTCCTGACTTCAGGTGCTTTGAGAACAAGTTGGCCCTGCTCTTCTTTGTGACAGCCCCTTAGATATTAGAACACTGATATCATTTCACTCCTTATTTTCATTAAACTAGACAATTCCTGCAACTGTTCTTCATATGTTTTAGCTGTTGTGGCCCACCAGCTGCCATGGCCCTCTGGCAGCAGACTCGGACCATGAGGAGGTTGGGGAGGAACTTGGGCCAGTTCTGCAGTCTGAGGAAGGTTTTGATGGATGTTCTGTGTTGGAAGCAGAGATAGAGCCAGGACTGTCCAACATTTCCCAGTCACTGGAGAGGCAGCTGCTTTCAGAAGCTTAGATAAGTAGGGAGGAAGAACAGCTTGGGCCTATTCCAAATGCTCCAGAGGTGGATTGCTGCCGGTTTGGCCCCAAGTAGCAGCAGTGGGAGGCTCCACCCACCTACATGGATGCTTCTGCACATGTGCAGCAGGAGTGCACTCAAATCAGTAATAGAAAAATTGGCAACCCACCTCTGCGATGCACATATGCACAGAGCTGTTAGGAGAGGAGAACAACTGAGGATAAGGAGTCAACTCGGGAAGCAAGGCACATAGGAGGTTGAATGGCCCCTCCCTGGCTGGGGAATAAATAGAAGGAAAGGGGAGTGGTGATTGTAGGAGACAACTGTTCGGATTTTGGAAGATTTGTCCCATTGTGTTTCGTGTCTCAGAGACTGCTTGACAGAACTTAATTTATAGCTTTGTGGCTGGAAGCTCCCGGCCTGGCAATTATCTCAAAGAACTAATAAGGTCTGTTACTGCAATTAACCAGATTATTGTCTGGACTTTTTGGTGTGTGAATGCCATTAATTCACAGGAGATAATAAAGAGGGGTTTTGGGGGGGGGGCAAGGAGTCTGTTTTTTTGGTTCTGCTAAGGTTGGGTCAGAACATTAGCCTCCAGTCCCCTAATCATCCTTTTTGTTCTTCTCTGCACTCTTTCTAGAATCTCAACATCTTTTTTACATCGTGGCGACCAAAACTGGATGCAATATTCCAAATGTGGTCTTACCAAGGCATTATAAAATGGTACTAACACTTCACTTGATCTTGATTCTATCCCTAAAAAAGGTTGTCCACCAGCCCTCAAAACTAACTTTTCCCACAATATACACCACACATCAAAATAATAAAACCTTTCTAAACTAAAATAATAACCAAAATGCAATATATCTGCTATAGATCTCGCTGTGTGACAAGTATCCTTTTTCTTGGTCTATGTTATCTTTTGCTGTGGAAAAACTGCAGGAGGGAGTGATCTGTATTTTATTTTAAGTTCCTGGAGTGATACAAATTTAACAAAAGAAGAATGGATGAACAGGGCAGCACATATCTCTGTGGTGCAACTCATTAAGGAGAAAAGTCAAAATTTGCAGACCAAAATGTCAGCAAATACTTTGATCAAATAACTTGATGGAGACATGGCTGAGACACCCGTGGCTGCCACTATGCATTACATGAGGGTAAACTCTCCAAGGTCTATAAAACAGACATACCTCCGAATACTTCAGCATCTCCTGAATTTCCAAGGACCATGGAATTAAAAATTTATGTCACAGTTTTTCACTAATTTTGGACTGGTCTAGGAAACAAACAAACAAACAAACAAAAAAACAAAGTAAATTATTATTTCCCCAGAAGGCAACAAAGTTCATGGTGACTGTGGGGATAAGTGGTATTCTACTGGATAAGACTGGTACGCCCGAACCGGTAGCAGAAATCGTGGGTGGGACAACCCAACCTCCCTGGCTCTATTTTGTCCTATTTAGGGATGTTTGTTGAGCAAAGCGCATACAAACACTGGGCGCATGCGTGGACGAGGCACATGCAAGTGAAGTGAGTGAGCACGCATGCGTGCACACACACACACACACACACACATTTGCAAACCAGTAGGGAAGGTAAGTAAAAAAAAACAGGATTGAACCATGTGATTTGATTGACAATAACACCAAACTCATTTGCCATTGTCTTCTTCTGAATTGTCTCCCTAACTTGCTGTCAATTATGGGTGGGGTTGGTGTGGCGGGGAGATTCTACTCCTGCTCTACCAATAGCTTTATTAGCTCCTGTAACCCTTCACTTTCAAGAAACAAAATATTAAAACTCTACTCCCCCACATTTTTTTTACAAAAAGGGATTTGAAACTCATCATAAATCATACATTGTTTTGTGTTTGCTGTTATTAAAAAAATGTAAGAATGCTGCTACAGAAGTGACAAGAAATGGCAAAATAGCAGAAAACCATGAGTTCAAATCCCATCTTAGCTTGGTAACTTTGAACCAGTCATCCTTTCTCAGTCCAACCCACTTCACAGGGTTGTTGTGGAGAAGGTAGGAGGGGGAAGGTGGTTGGATATGTTCACTGCCTTGAGTTATTTGTAAAAATACTAAGGGTAGCATACAACTCAGCAAGTAGACCTAATAGATTAAGTTGAAAGAGACAAGATTTCAGGTTAGCATCAGGAGAAATATATATTTGTAAGGATAATTTGAGAACTGAGCTAATTAATTTTACCAAGTTCCTGTCCCTCTTTTCTTTGTTCTCACCCTGTCTTCAAATAGAATACAGGTGTCAAACTTGTGGCCCATGGGCTGGATGCATCATGCATTGGCCACGCCCATGTCCAGTTTAACAAAGGGGGGGAAAGTCGCAATATGGTGATGCCACTGTGATGACGCAAGTTTGACATCCCTGAAGTAGAATCTAGTGTCACCTATAGGGAGTGTTCCAGCTTTGATTTCCTAGCTGAAACAAAGGAACTGAAGTAAATAGTAAGAATCTTCTTCATCGCAATTCTTGAATGCCTACCAACTTGCATAACAGAGAGTGCCCCTCTTCCTACACAACCTTCTCCAGCTGACTAGGCAACAATCTGTTCTGCAGAACTGCAAACCCTAAGCACAACAAAGTGGCTACACTTTGCATCAGAATGAGAAGACTTGGTGTGGACTTGACCCCAATGTCTTATCTGTCCCATTCTGACAAGTGTTGTATGGCTAATTCAAGCACCTAATTGGAGGACCATACCTGAAAACAGCACTGTCTTCCATCTCGCTATCAAGTATGATGCATTCAATATGCAGAAGCTAACATCAGATGTGTTGTGTTTTGACTGAAGAAATATGTTCTTACTCTGTTCTTTCAACAACAAATACTTGGTGCAGCATATGGCTGTTTCCAACAGGGTTGAAAATCTACCACCACCCACAAGCCCACCCACTCTTCTGTGTGAGTTTGCTAAAAAACGTGTTGCTGTAGCAGGGCACTGATCCAGATTCTTGTTGAAGATGCAAATCATCCTTCTGTATGTAACATAAGCCAAAAAGAGTCTGATCACTCAAAGGACCAGCTATTTGCTTGTTGGACTACATTGCTAGTTAGCATTTATTTGGAGGACATATCAAAGCAGGCGGTTGATAAAAAGTTCTTTATTTTCCTTTTACTAAAAGAATTTTTACTTTAAAAAAGTCCACTATCTTTAAACCAGAACAAGATGGAATATAGAGAAGCAATCCTATTGTCATCAAATGTTTGCAACTTCAGCTTTGATCAACCACAGCCAGCATGGCCAATGGCAAGGGATTATCCTAACCTAAAACTTGAGGACACAGACATTTTTTTTTCCTGACATAAAGGGCCAGTGATTTCTCTTCACCGTTATGGATCTAACTAGGGGCGCAAGGGTCTGTTTGAAGTTGTCATATCAGGGGTGAAATTAAGCAGGTTCTGACAGGTTCAGGAGAACTGGTAGCGGAAAGTTTGAGTAGTTCGAAGAACTGGAAAATACTACCTCTGGCTGGCCCCAGAGTGGGAGGGGGAATGGAAATTTTGCAGTATCCTTCCCCCAGGAGTGGGGTGGGAATTGAGATTTTGCAGTATCCTTCCCCTGATATGCCCACCAAACCATGCCCACAGAACCAGTAGTAAAAAAAATGAATTTCACTACTGTGCCATATATGCATACCAGCACAAGCAATGAACAAACACATGTGAGGATAAGGGGAACAAATGCAAGGAAAAATATAGAGAGGGTTTGGACAACATCAACCTGTTGTCCACCAAGATTTACTAGTAATCAAAGTACGTTAAAAGAAGCACTTATTACCTAAGTGAGGTGACAGACCAATCTTTTCTCTGATGAGTTCAGATAGGGACTACAGATTCATCTATTTGAGATGCTTCAATTGGATTCCTGTTCTGAGCAGGGATTAGACCAATGGATTCTAAATGGTCCTTTCTAACTGCATCATTCCATAGTCCAAAAACATAGTGTGATGCTACTGAAAATCAACAAATGCCTTGTAGGGACTTTCGATAACCCCACTATTCTATTATGTAAATCTGGGAGTAAGACAAAGCTTGGTTTATTTTACTATAGGGAAGCTATAAAATACCAAAAGTCACAAATTACAAATTAAGATTATTTTATATTGCAATAGAGCACCATCTATGAACATATCTGTTAGAAGGCTCTTTATTTTGAAAAAGACCTTGGAGCTGCCATTTCTACTCAGGCTAATTTTGAGAATATCTCAGTGCTAACAACTTGTCATTCCTGGCATTTTTATTTAATACAGGTAGTCCTCAATTTGTGACCACAGTTGAGCCCAAAATTTAGATTGTTAAGTGAGCTTTGCCCCATTTCATGACCTTTCTAGCCACAGTTGTTAAGTGAGTCGTTGCAGTTGTTAAGTTAGTGACATGATTGTTAAGTGAACCTGGCTTCCCCATTGAGTTTGCTCGTCAGAAGGCGATCACATGACCCCAAGACACTGAAACCTCCAAAAATATGAGTCAGATTGCCAAGCATCTGAATTTTGATCATGTGACCATGAGGATACTGCAACGGTCGTGTGAAAAATGGTCATAAGCAGGGGTGTGATTCAGCTGGTTTGGACCGGTTCAGGGGAACCAAATGCTAATTTTGCATCTGGTTCGCCAAACTGGTAGTTGGAAGGATTGGCCCACCCTGCCCCTACCCTCCCAGGAGTCTCCACGTGGCCCTTTCATCATGCCATGTAAGTGCAGGGCCCACACGGCGGCTCTGGGGGGCGAAAAATGGGCCTCCCAGAAGTTCTGGAAGTCCTGAAACGGGCCTGTTTCTGGCCTCTGGGGGGCCTCCAGAGTCAGGAGAGGTCATTTTCACCCTCCCGGAGGCTCAGAGAAAGTCTCCAGAGCCTGGGGAGGGTGAAAACGCCTCTCCACCATGGTGCAGGAGGTTGAGTAGGCCATACCTACCCATAGCCATGCCCACCCAGCAACTGGGTAAAGAATCAGTTGCTAAAATTTTTCAATCCCACCCCTGATCATGTCACTTTTTTCAGTGTCATTGTGACTTTGAATGGTCACTCCATGAACTGTTGTAAGTTGGGGACTACTTTTACATGTAGCCAAATTAATGCCCAGTGCATACAATAAATATTTTTTTAAAAAAATGGTCCAGAAGCAAAACCTAGATGCTTTGATCCTTCCACCATTTTCCTTTCTTTGTGGACACTCATGGCTAGATCATATTGTCCATTTATGCCAGCTGGGTAAAAACCTCAGCTAGTAAGCTGTGCTGTTGAGTTTTATGGCTACTTTTCTTTTGTCATTTCAATTACCCCAGTTCTTTGTTTCCTCTGATCTGAAACTGCCAACATTTGTTATTCTCTCAGACCTTGGAACCTTAGCATTGCCTCCAGCTCAGTGCTTCCTCCTCCCCTCTTGGAAATTATTCTATTCTTCTCTTTCCCACCTACTGACCCCTATTTTCCCTTTTTATTTTTCATACTTCATTGGGATGATTGCTCTTTCAGAAGAAGTACCGGTAATTCACCTAAGAATTTTCCACTGCAATAATTCCCTGCCATCCTAAGCAAGGAGCAAGAAAAGGTCCTCTCTATAGGGGATTCTTCTTACAAGGTCAAGCTTTGACTCCGTTTTCTCAATAGTTCGTACACGAAAACGACAACACTCCTTTATAAACAACAAACAAAAAAACTAGAACACCTTACCTCTATAACAGGTGCCACCACTTGACTCTTAATATAACTGTGGAAGTAAAAATAGGTGAACTCTTATTTAGAATAACAGAGTTGGAAGGGACCTTGAAGGGCTTCTAGTCCAACCCCCTGCTTAGGCAGGAAAACCTAGACCACTTCAGACAAATGGTTATCCAACATTTTCTTAAAACCTTCCAGTATTGAAGCATTCACAACTTCTGGAAGCAAGTTGTTCCACTGATTAATTGTTCTAAATGTCAGGAAATTTCTCCTTAGTTCTAAGTTGCTTCTCTCGATTAGTTTCCACCCATTGCTTCTTGTCCTGCCCTCAGGTGCTTTGGAAAATAGCTTGACTCCCTCTTCTTTGTGCAGCCCCTGAGATATCGGAACACTGCTATTATGCCACCTAGTCAGAGGTGGGTTGCTAATCTTTTTACTACCAGTTTGGGCGTGCTCCCGCATGTGAATAATGCTTCAGCGCATGTGCAGAAGCATCCAGGAGGTGGACAGACCCTCCCGTTGCCGCTACTACCAGTCCAGCCAATCTGGGCCGAACCAGCAGCAGCCCACTTCTGCCCCTAGTCCTTCTTTTCATTAAACTAGACATTCGCAGTTCCTGCAACAATTCTTCATATGTTTTAGCCCTCAGTCCCCTAATCATCTTTGTTGCTCTTCTCTGCACTCTTTCTAGAGTCTCCACATCTTTTCTATGTCGTGGTGACCAAAACTGGATGCAGTATTCCAAGTGTGACTTTACCAAGGCATTATAAAGTGGTATTAACACTTTATGTGATTACTCTCTTTAACATGATTTCCCTCTGAAATATTAAGCTATTATCCAAATTGGGAACTGGGTTAACAAGTTTCAGGTTCAATTCAAATTTGGTTTTGCTACTCAGGGTTAGCTCCTTCACCCCCTACAAACAGTTCCACCTCATTTACTCTAATCTGCAAAGGCAGAGTTCTGTCTCTAAGTCAGTGGCGCAGTGGTTAAATGCAGCACTGCGCAGCGGTTCAAATCTCACCGGCTCAGGGTTGACTCAGCCTTCCATCCTTCTGAGGTGGGTAAAATGAGGACCCAGATTGTTGGGGGCAATATGCTGACTCTCTGTAAACCGCTTAGAGAGGCCTGAAAGGCCTATGAAGCGGTATATAAGTCTACTGCTATTGCTATTGCTATTGCTACTTGTCTGGTGGCATTGAGTGGCAGTGGCAAGTGAACATGAGGTGAAGGAAACAAGTCTCATGAATCTGAATCACTCCTGGGTGGAGTATTTAGAAGTCAAATAGACTGGTTTCTGAAAACCTTAAAGACCTTCAATCTTATTTTATTCAGATTTCATATCAAACAGACTCATGCTCAAGGCTACATCAGACTCTTTTTCTTACACAGCGGCTCTTTGTGTATGGGTGTGGGTCAGTGGTGGGTTTCAAACTTTTTTAGAACCTCTTCTGTAGGTGTGGCCTGCCAGCCATGTGACCAGGTGGGAGTGGCTTGGCAGCCATGTGACTGGGTGGGCATGGCCAACTTGTAAAATGTGGTGAAACTCACTTAACAACGCTCTTGCTTAGCAACCAAAATGTTGGCTCAGAAACTGGCATTTGAAGCACGCAAGTCTTAAAGCTGTCAAGTTACAAGACCCTTGCACCCCCTAACCCTTTAGAAAAAAACCCCAGGGGTGTTCAAACTTGACAGCTTTAAGACTTGTGGACTTCAACTCCCAGAATTCCTCCTCCAGTCATGTTGGCTCAGGAATTCTGACATTGAAGTGTGCAGGTTTAAAGCTGTCAAGTTACAAGACCCTTGCACCCCAAACCCTTTAGAAAAAAACCCCATGGATGTTCAAACTTGACAGCTTTAAGACTTTAAGGTTTAGATAGGACTCTTAGAGGTGGGCGGGGCGATTGGTGAGCCAGCCAATCAGTGAGCAGTGGGCGGGGTAAGTGTGGTGCGGACGGGTGGGGAAATGGAGCTGGAACTGGTTCTAAACGACACAGTAGATTTGTGGAACCTCTTCTATAGATGAGGTTAGAACTGGCAGGAACCCACCCCTGGTGTGGGTGTACTGTATGTCTGTGTATGAATAAACATAGTGGAGAAGCAGATCCATAGAAAGAAAAAAAAGGCTGAAGTGTAGTTTCCATAAAAGATCCTCATTCATATTTTCCCATTAACACATTCTTTGAAAAAAATGTTTTTCTAAGAGAATGAATTCCATAAAAGCAAATAAACAAAAAAAATCAGAGTTCATTTTTTTAACCTCCTTTCATCTTTGTCTCTTAGATTTTGCTTTTTTTTTTAATCAAAAGAACAAGTTGCCCCCACTTCCAGATACTAGGCTGACAAGAACAGATCCTATAGCTCACTCCAGTTAGCACAACATGGTCCTGTTAAAGTTGGCTTCTCCACTTTTGTAAGAACATTGTAGGAGAGAATAGACGGCTATAGGCTGAACACATACGTTCATCAGAAGGAACTAAACTTGCAAATTAATTTTTAAAAAAAGTTTCTTTCAACATGTGAGAAACAAGAACAAAGTCAAGGAAATGATTGGTCCACTAATGGAAGAAGATGGCAAGGTGGTGATGGGTAGGAGGATGAAAGTGGTACTGCTTAATTCATTCTTAATTCATTCTTTTACACAAAAGGAAAAAAGCGATCCAACCTATCAAAAGTTGAAGATGGGATAGAAATGCATGTCTAACTAGGAATGCTTATCTCCAGTGGTTGATTCAGGACTAACAGTTAAAATTACAATGCAGGTGGCTAGATTCTGCGCAGCGGCATTGGGGATTCATCGGAAATACGTGTCAAATCCACCATAGCTATTTTATCCAACAAATATGATAAACCTTTTGCACTGCTTATTCCTTTCCTTTTTAGTAATAAACTGACTACAGGCCACACAGTTTATGGATTGTGATTTTAGTATAGTTAGACCATGTGTAATTGACAGACTGGATTTTATCATAGATTTTATCTGTTATTTATTATTTTACTCTAGAATTTTTAATTGTATATTTATTGAGTGTTCTTATTTTTTCTGGTCTCTGCTCCATGACTGTAATAAATAGGAAGGAAATGCTAATCTGGATGGGTTCAAGTCACCAGGATCAGGTGGTTTGCATTCCAGGATTCTGAAGGAGTTGTCAGATGTGATCTCAGAATCTTTCAAAGTTCCTGGAGCACCAGGGAATGACCAGAGGAATAGAAAAGAGCCAATGTGGTTCTAGTCTTCAAAATAAGAAAAAAAATGGATCCCAACTATGACATCAGTCACCCTGACATCAATACCTGAGAAAATTCTATAAAAGATGATCAAGTGGCAGATTTGCGAGCACCTAGAAATGAGCAAAATGATTACTAGATGCAGGCATGGGTTTGTTAAAAACAGACCATGCCAAACAAATCTTATAGGCTTCTTTGACAAAGTGACTAAATTAGTAGATTGGGGACATGCTATAGATACAGTTTACTTAGACTTCAATAATAAACCACAGCCTACATCTTGGTAAGATAAAAAAAATGTAGGATAAATAGCATCCCACAGGTGGATTTGCAATTGCCTGATCAATCAAATTCAATGTGTAGTCCTCGATGGAATTACATCTACATGGTGGGAAGCATGCAGTGGGATACCCCAAGATTTTGTTTTAGGCCCAGTACTCTTTATAAATGATTAGATGAGGGGATAGAAGGAGAGCTCATCAAATTTGCAGAAGACACCAAGTTAGGGGGAATTGCCAATACATTAGAAGATAGTCTGAAGATTCACAGAGCTCTTGATAAATCTGAGCATTGGGCCTTTTGAACAAGATTCAGTTCAGTCGGTGGTGAGAAAAGTAAGGTCCTGCAGAAAAAAAAATCAAATGTACACATTTAGGACCTAGCTTAACAAGTAGTAATTGTGTGAGAGATCAAGGTGTCCTAGTAGATCACCACTAAGAATGAGCCAGCAGACTTAAATGCTGCAGCTGCCAAAAAAAAGTCATGCAATCCTAGGATAAATCAACAAGGGATAGTATCATGATAAGTAAAGGTGCACTAGTGTGCCCTAGTGTGCACTAGTGAGGCCACACATGGAATACTGCATCCAGTTGTAGTCACCATAATACAAATACATCAATAAATTCTGAAGTTCTAGAAAGAATGCAGAGAAAAGCAACAAAGATAATGAGGGAGCTGCAGGTAAAAATATGAGGAATGACTGCATGAACTGGATATATGTAGTCTAACAAAGAGAAGGATAGTAGTGACATGATACTCTCAATATTTGAAGAGCTGTCTACAAGTAAGGAGAAATTTCCTGACCGTGAGGACAATGACTGTTGATGGAATGTTTGCCTCCAAAAGTTGTGAGTGCTCCATCCCTGGAGATTTTCAAGAAGAGATTGGACAACCACTTGTCTGAAATGGTGTAGGGTCCCCTGCTTGACCAGGAGGTTGGACTAGACTTCCAAGGTTCCTTCCAATCCTGTTATTCTATGACTATGTCATTCTGTGCCTCTCCTCCCTCACTTTGTCTTTGTGTGAATTGAGGAATGGCTGGGCATAAGATGTTTACTCAAATTATTTTGGGGGGATGGGCTCAGGCTTCACATCTCATCCTTGTCTTGGTAGCAGCAATCCCCCCCCCATCCACCCACCCCGTCCTTCAGTGCCATTCAGACAAGGATGAGATGTGAAGTCTGAGCCCATCGTCCCAAAATAATCTGAGTACTCTACAAGCTGGAATGAAATAATTTAATAGCAGAGGGAAGTCTATGACAAGAAACTAGGAAGACACAAAGACTTAGGAGTCTTGAGAAGTTAAATTAGCCAATTCCTTTGGATAAAATACATTCCTCATGGGCAATTATGGTTCTGTATCATGGCTCACACACACACATACACACACCCCAAAAGACAAAGAGGAGCAAGTCAAATGAAGCAAATTGGGAAGGGCTTTTTTCTAGACCCAAAGTCAATTTTTCTGCACCTAACAGCCAGGTTTTCAGCACCTGCTTAGAAATCAGACAAGAGAAAAGGATCTTTCTCATATAACAGAATGAATCTGTATTGGAAGCTCTCCATATCTGCAGAAAATTATACTGCTATGCATCAACAAGTCTCTATTGGAGGGTTTTGTTTGTGGAAATGGGACTTTATAAACAGTGACTTGTTATGGAGCTATTCATTATTCCTCATGAGCGCCTGCAAAAAATTGTTCCATTGCTCTAACCCAAAGCATAAGTATGTTTCATTCAACTAATGCTCAACTGATGCCTTCTGTGTGATGCCTTTATGGCTCTGTGGTGTGTGGGTGTGTGTGTGGGTGTGTGGGCGTGTGTGTGTGTGTGTGTGTGTGAGAGAGAGAGAGAGAGAGAAAGAGATACAGACAGACAGACAGACAGAGAATATTGTCTTCCATCCATCCAACCATTGTCCAATATTTTATTTGTATCCCATTTTTTTTTTACAAACAACTGAAAGTGTCAAACATATCTAGTACTCCCTCCTCCTCCTATTTTCCCCATAACAACAAATATATGAGGTGAGTTGGACAGAGAAAGAAAGTGACTGGCACAAGGTCACCCAACCAATTTTCATGCCTAAAGCAGGACAAAAACTCACAGATTTCTAGCCTAGCACAAACTGGTTTTGTCATCTATGTGATTAAAAAAGCCTCGTCAGGAAGCTTCATTAAACAACAGCACTTTGCAGTGATGGATGGATGGATGGATGGATGGATGGAAGGAAGGAAGGAAGGAAGGAAGGAAGGAAGGAAGGAAGGAAGGAAGGGAATTCAGAGGAGTTAAGCAGAATTATGAGCACTAAGAGCATTAAGATATTTTAAATTTTAGTTACATGCAGTTTTTTAATCTTTCAGATTACTAAAGGATTATATCCGTAGGCTGTGGTAATCTCTGTCTACTTATAATATAGACGACGAACTCCTGAAATGTCCAACATTTTCACCTTTTCTGTCCCGATCTGTCTTTGGCCTTTGATGGCCAAGATTTAATTTTGCTGGAAACATAACAGAAGTGCAAAGCTCACATCGCATTCATCCTTCTTCCTCCTGCTCCTGCTACGCCGGCAGATGTAAAGCTACGGGTTGTTGTTGTTTTTCCTGCCTAAGTGGTTTTTAAAACAAGCAAAGCAAAGCAAAGCGACACTGATTCAGGCTCTGCCGCGTCATCTACACTGGTAAAAGCGACGCGCGAACACAAAAGATTCTCTCCTCCGCGCGCCTCGTGATAAACAAACCCAGATTCTTAAGAGCCGAAGACGCCCAAATTAGCAATGATGAGACAGTCGTTTGGTGAGTGTTGACGCAGCACGAAAGCAGCCAGCCCCTATTTTTAATGAGTAGTTAATTACCAGCCGTTTTTAATTAGGGGGCGCGCGGAGCCAGGCGCGAGTTTACAAACTTGCCACCCGCTAAACAAACACATGTGCCAGGCTGAAAGCGCTCGGCTGCCTCCCTCAGTCCCGGTCCCTCGTGCCAGCGGAGGAGCGGCGGGCTGCGAGTCATCTGGGTTAGCGCCAGCAGGCGTCTAAAGACACGCGTCTCCTGCGCCGCGACCCAAGGAGGGTTTCTGAAGGAATGGCGGGGATAAGGCGGAAAGGCGGGCGGTTCCTTTCTTCCCCGAGAAACTGACTTTCTCGGAACGACTTTAGATAGCACCAAAACACCCGAAGGCCAGACCAGGAATAATGGATGGAAACTGAACAGGGAGAGATTCAACCTGAAAATAAGGAGAATTTTCTGACAGTGAGAACTATTAACCAATGGGACAGCTTGGAAGTTGTGGGACGCTTCAACACTGGAGGCTTTCAAGAAGAGATTGGACTGCCATCTTTCAAAAATGGTGTAGGGTCTGCAGGGTGGGGGGCTTGGTCTAGACCAGTGGTCTCCAACCTTGGCAACTTTAAGACTTGTGGACTTCAACTTCCAGAGGGAACTCTGGGAGTTGAAGTCCACAGGTCTTAAAGTTGCCAAGGCTGGAGACCACTGGTCTAGATGACCTACAAGGTTCCTTCCAACCCCTGTAATTAACAGATTAACAGAGTTGGAAGGGACTTTGTATGTCAAAGTTCCTTCCAACACCCAACACCCCCACCCCACCCAAGCAGGGGACACTAGATCATTTCTGACAGATGTCAGTCCCATCTCTTCTTGAAAGCTTCCAGTGATGAAGCTCCCACAATTTCCGAAGGCAAGCTGTTCCATTGGTTGATTGCTCTCACTATCAGAAAAATCATCCTTATTTCCAGGTTGACTCTCTCTCCTTGTTCAGTTTCCATCCATTATTCCTGGTCTGGCCTTCAGGTACTTTGGAAAATAGCTTGACCCCCTCCTCCCTGTGGCAGCCCCTCAAATATTGGAACACTGCTATCATTGTCTCCCCTGGTCCTTCTCTTCACTAGACTAGCCATGCCCACTTCCTGTAACTGTTCATTGTATGTTCCAGTCCCCTAATCATCTTCGTTGTTCTTCTGTGCACTCTTTCTAGTCTCTCAACATAAGTGAGAGAGAGGAAGGATGAGATGGCAAACAAGACTGGAGGAACAGAAGGGTGCTGGGAGATCCCAAAGGTGCTTTTTCAAGAGGCAACTGGACTTCCTTGGGTTGTTTTTTTAAAGCATCTTTGGGACAACTATGACCTGGATGACTGAGAATCTCCATAGACATTTAGCTGTGCTGGGAGATTATATCCTGAACCAAGTCAATTGCAGAACTGGCAATTTCATTTCTACAATATATGCAGTTTGGGGTGACATCAACAAGGATAAATTATTTTTTGGAATTTACTGTTCTACAAACTAGTTGGCGCAGTTTAATTTTCAATGCATTGCGTGCATCCAGAAAATGGATTAATTAAGTACATTTTGTGAATGCCACCAAGGTCTAATCTCACAATGTCCTAGAGCATGGATGTCAGTTTTGGCCTGGAGACCTTTTATAATTTACACCTATCAAATGAATAAGGCTGCCCAATTCCATAAAGACTCTGAGCAGTACAACATTAAAAACAGCAGGAACATTAACTAAGAATGTAACAACATGTGTCACTTTTGGAATTTCTACTCCATGCGTTGCAAGAACATATGGAGAACGATATAGCAACTGATCTATCATTGCATGCGCATGAACGGTTTTCTCGGATGGACATGCTGATTACACAGGATTCCTAAGCATGGTGTGCTGATTACAGACTGCTTGCATGCTGTATTAAACTGTGATTTACTTAACCATTGTTTACTGACTAAGCTATAATTGGCTGGGTGAGGGTCACGTACTCTAAGCCATAACCATGGCTTATGAACTATGCAACACGATGGTTTTCATGTGATGTTATGAAATCCATTTCATACAATCATGCCGTCCTTTTAAAATAAGCTGATCTTCTCATTGCAGGGTTAAAGTGCCAGCTGAGTCTCCTCTTCACCCAAACCTTAATTTCACCCCACAAAACCCCCAACCATGCTCTTAGGTTGCCAACTTCCTTGAAGAGAAAGAAGAGCCAATTCTTTCTAGGATGACTTTTTTCATCATCACATAAAGATTTTTATCCTTGACACAGAGTATTACTGAGGATATTATGTTCCCTGGATGTTTTGTTTCCCTTTCCACATCTCTCTTCTGAACTTTGGTTGCAAGCTTTGCATTTCTTCTTCTCTTTTAACTTCCATTTAACTTATTATGTTTTTTTAAGGTTCTTTTGTTATCTGTCCTGAATGTTCTTTAAACAGAAAGGCAGGGCAGGCATTTTTCTCCATGAGTAAAAGAGAGCTAGTCTCTCTACTGGACCTGGACTCAGGAGCTGTCTGTCTGAAAGTGAACCAACTGAAGCTACCCTCATTAGCCATGATAGCTCTTCTGGCTCTGTGGAGTTTCCCCTTTGTGTTGGAGACTAAAACATATGAAGAACGGTTGCAGGAACTCGGTATGTCTAGTTTAATGAAAAGAAGGACTAGGGAGACATGATAGCAGTGTTCCAATATCTCAGGGGTTGCCACAAAGAAGAGGGAGTCAAACTATTCTCCAAAGCACCTGAGGGTAGAACAAGAAGCAATGGGTGGAAACTAATCAAGGAGAGAAGCAACTTAGAACTGAGGAGGAATTTCCTGACAATTAGAGCAATTAATCAGTGGAACAGCTTGCCCCCAGAAGTTGTGAAAGCCCCAACACTGGAAGTCTTTAAGAAGATGTTGGATAGCCATTTGTCTGAAACGGTATAGGGTTTCCTGCCTAGGCAGGATGTTGGACAAGAAGACCTCCAAGGTTCCTTCCAACTCTGCTATTGTATTGTATTGTAAAATATGACCTTTTAAAAAGTTGCTTCATTTTTCAGTGATGTCACTTTTATGCAACAGATGTCATATTTTTATACGACTGAACTCTTGTGTGTCTATTGTATTGTCTGGTGGAATAGGGGACAAGTAGTCCTCAACTTACAATAGTTTGTTTAGTGACTGTTCAAAGTTACAGCAACAGTGAAAACGTGACTTATGGCCATTTTTCACACTTAAAAATGGTTGCAGCATCTCCATGGATGCATCATCCAAATCCAGAAGCTTGGCAACTGGTTCATATTTCTGTTGGTTGCATTGTTCCAGGGTCATGTGATCACCTTTTGCAACTTCCTGACAAGCAAAGGAAATTCACTTAACAACTGTGTAATCGTGTTTCCTCCAAAATAAGGCAGGGCCTTATTTTCTTTTGACTCCTGAAATAAGTGCTTGGCCTTATTTTCAGGAAGGTCTTATTATTTTTGAGGTGCAGGAGGCCCCTTAACCTCGGCCTGCGGCCCATGGATCAGCCTGAGGCCTGTCTGGGGCTGTCTCTGTCTCTGGCACACTCTTGCCAGCCCTAGCAGTGCTGGGCCTGCCACTCTTTTTGCGGGCACCATTTTCAGGGGTTATTTTAGCGCATTTGCTCAAAAGCCCAATTGGGCTTATTATCCAGGGAGGTCTTATTTTCAGGGAAACAGGGTATTAACTTAACAACTTCACATAACAACCATGTCAAGAAAAGTCAAATAATGGGATAAAGCTCACTTAACAACTGCCTCACTTAGCAACAGGAATTTTGGGCTCAATTGTGGTCAGAACTGGAGGACTACCTGCATTGTGTATTTATATACTAAACTAATTTAGGGCCATAAAATGAAATGGCACTTTGGGGGGGGGGCAATAAAGGAAGAGGTGATAAAACAACTTGTCTTCCAAAAGCCCATTGCAGCAATGCCAGTATTTGTTGGACTATTTCCTTACAACATTCTGAAGAGATGTCTTAACATGGCAGAATTAACACTATTCAAGAGACTGGATGGAATTTTTTCCCCCCAAAAGGTCATAGATTTAGCTGACAGTTCTAGATTTTCAATTTGGCTATAGGCACTTTCAGATAAGGATTCTGCACCAGTTCAGAATTTGCTCCAGGTGATGTAGGCTTGGCTACTGTCAGAGCCAAGCATCCTCTCTTGTCTGATGGAAGTACAAGAAAGAACTATAGCATGGAACAACAAGATCATGGCACGAGATACTTTCACACTGAGGAAAAGGAGCAACATAGTCAAAAGGTTGACCAGAGTTCAAAAACAATTCAAGCGGTATTGTATTTCGAAGAATAGGTGTAAAATAGAATCAAGGAGCCGGCCAGAATCCAAACACTTGGGTAAAACAAAACAAAACAAAAATACCCTGGCTTAAAATCTAAACATGCAAGTAAAAAAATGAACACTGTGATTGATGTTGTTGCTGGCCTAACCAATATTTTTAACAGCCAACGGAAACTCCATCCAAACTTAGTCAATATTTATTAGTGCTTGAGGGGAAACATTGCTCCAAGAAATTCTGAATAAGCTTTGAATTCTACATATCTGTGTCACTCTTCCAGGGATGGGCTGCTACAGGTTCACCTGAGTTCGGGAGAACCCATAGCTAATGTTCGGAGAGCTTCCAAATCCGAGCCCTGGCTGGCCCCACCTGCCGCCCCAGCCCTCCCAGGAGTCTCCACGTGGCCCATTTGGGATGCAAGGTAAGTGCAGGGCCCCTGTGGAGGTTCAGGGAGGGGGGGAAATGGGCCTCCCGGAAGGGTGGAAATGGGCCCATTTCTGGCCTTGGGAGGGCCTCTGAAGTCCAGGAGAGGCAGTTTTCACCCTCCCAGAGGCTTGAGGAAAGCCTCCAGAGCCGGGGAAGGCAAACCCCGCCCCCCAACATGGTGCAGGAGGTTGACTAGGCCATGCCCATCTTGGCCATACCCACTCAGCAACCAGGTAGAGAACCCTGGAATTTTTGAAGCCCACTCCTGCACTCTTCACATCATTCTCTATAGTAGTGGTGCCATTCTGGTGGCTTTAATGATCTGGAATAATTTCATGATCAAATGCTGGGAATATGTGTTCCAAAGGGGTAGAAAGAAACAGCCCTTTCTTATTAAATTCCCACTTCGTTCTAAGAGTTCAAGGGGAAAATGGTATTCCCTTTATGAGTTCATGAGTTCTTCCTCTTTTCCTGAGGAGAACTCATGTGAGTAAACCATTGCAGACCTGATTAGATGATCCTGGATTTTTCATCTGGTCCTATGATGCTTATATTCCATCATGCAGTACTTGGGAGCTTATTTCTCTTCCGAAAATGACCAAACCAGAAGGCAATAGCAATAGCACTTAGAGTTATATACTGCTTCACAGTGCTTTATAGCCCTCTCTAAGCAGTTTACAGAGTCAGCATATTGCTCCCAACAATCTGGCTCCTCATTTTACCCACCTTGGAAGAATGGAAGGCTGAGTCAACCTTGAGCCTGGTGAGACTCAAACTGCTAAATTTCAGTCAGCCAGCAGTCAGCAGAAGTAGCCTGCAGTTCTGCATTCTAACCACTGCACCACCGTGGTTCTTTTAAAATATGCAATCAATATGAATCTGTATAAACCTCTTCCTGGATAATAGTGGGATATTGTGGTGGAACAGTGGTGGAATATTGTTAAAGCTAATGAAAAAAATAATCCTGTGACATTGCATTGAGGAATATTGAGTGATTCTTGGTTCACAACCAATAGTACCATTTGTATTCTGTATTTTTCAGCCACCCACATTATTTTATTATTTATTATTATTATTTATTGGTTTTGTATGCCGCCCACTCTCGGAAGACTCCGGGCGGCTTACAATAAAAAAAGGGAAGGGGGATACAAAAATAAAAACAACAAAAATAAACCCACATAGAGGTGGGTTGGTGCTGGTTTGGCCAGGATCGAGTGAACCGGTAATAGTGGTGGGGTGGCGGGAGCCTCTGTGCACCTGCCCAGATGTTTCTGCACATGCACAGACGCATTGTTCGTCTGTGCGAGCCTGCAGTACTGCATTCTAACCACTGCGCCACTGTGGCTCTTTTAAAATATACAATCAATATGAATCTATATAAACCTCTGGCTGGATAATAGTGGGATAAATATGGAAGAAGATCCATATACTGTATAGGATAGAAGACAGTGGTAGAATATTGTTAAAGCTAATGAAAAAAATTATCCTGTGCCATTGCATTGAGGAATACTGGCGAACTGGTAGTGGTGGCGGGAAGCTCCACCCACCTGCCCAGATGGAATTGTGCATGTGGGGGGAGAGAGAGTGAGTGCACAAGTGCGCCTGAACCAGTAGTAAAAAAATTGGCAACCCAGCACTGCACCCACAGTACTTTTATGCTATAAATACACTACATTTTAGAATCCTAACTGATAGGGTGTGGAAGTACCTAGCCAAATGCAACAAATAAATTTAAAAACATTGCACCAGAGTGATTGTATCAAGAAGATAGTTTTGCATAATTTCAGCTGCTTCATGGTGCCTTCAAGTGCAATGGAGAAAGTCTAGGGCAGTGAATCCAGCATTAAGATCAGCAGGAGAAATCTATGTATTTGGCTTTGAGTGCATTGCCAATATATAAAATCCATATTAAATTAATCATTCAATCAACCATTCATTCAGTCAATCAATCTGTTTCCTGGAACCAAAATACTGTTTGATTTTGCAGAATGCTCATACTTATCTCCAGGGGTAGGCTTCAATAATTTTAGTAATGGGTTCTTCTGCTGGGTAGGCGTGGCAATGGTGGGCATGGCCTAGTTGGCCTCATGAACCATGGGAGGGGAGCATTTTCACCTTCCCTAGAGTCCAGAGGCTTTTCTCGAGCCCCTAGGAGGGCAAAAACTGCTTCCCTCAGGCTCCAGAGACACTTGGGCCCATTTCTGGCCTTCCAGAATGTCTGGGAGGCCCGTTTTTACCCCCTCTGCACTGGCCCTCACATCCAAAATGGGCCACGTGGAGACTCCTGGGAGGAGCAGGATGGGATGAGAGGGGTGGGCGTGGCCAGCCAAGGGTGGGATTGGGGGGTTCTCTGAACCAGCCATAATGTCAGCTATAGGTTCTCCCAAATCCAGGCAAACCCATAGCAGCCCACCCCAGCTTATCTCCCGAGCTTTGAGAAAAGCCATCTAGAATTTGATGGTACACTTTAAAGGATAGATTGTTGGGCCAGTTAAATTTATTTACTTATTTTACAGCCAGTCTTTAGATTAAATATAGGACACAATGACCTAGTAATGAAATATACATGCATTTAGACTGTTGTAATTAAAACAGGTTAAACATACACGTATGAGCTATCCTTCCTGGAAAAGCAATGCCATTGTTTGCCAATAGAGGATCCAGGGGGATGAAGCTATCTGGGCCTGCATTGTCAAGATAACTTTCATCAATTTTTCCTCATTAGTAAGGAAGAAGGAAATGCCTCTCCAGGCACTTTAAACTGAGGCAGGCCCAGGTGGTAGATTGTGGTTTTCCAAACATCTAGTCCCAGAACAATAGTGGAGACTTATAGTATAACTGCTAAATTAATTGTGTGTCTGCCTGTCTGTCTATCTTTAATCCATTCAATATTCATAGCTTCGGGATCCTGAAATCACCAAACATCCAGGATCCAATAATCATCCTCTGCCTCACGTAAAAGTTACATTATGCAATTCCAACCAAGGTATGATCATTATTGGGTCTAGATCAGAATCTGAGCATCTTAGAATTTATCAAAGCTTAGAAAAAGCTAAAAACAAAAAAAGGCAGAAACTGTTCCTTTTCATGTATGGGACTCCTGCCCATTTTCCCTGGTCGCTCATTCTGCCCACTGCAGCCCTCATCCTTCCCAAGAAAATGTGAATGACACATCCCTGCTAGCAAAGAGATGTTCACCAACAACAGAGATCAGCACAACTTTATTTTTAAACTCTGAATCCGTTTTAAGGAAGTATCTCAAGTTATAGATTACGGATTGGTGAGTGGTTAGGATGCATTAATGTGAACTTCTCTCCATTGCCATAATTTCATGCATAATTTTTAATAAATCCTAATAACATTACTTAGTGGAGTTTTTTTTAAGGGTGGTGGGTAAAATATTAGTACTCAATCCTGTCTGGCAGTGCCAGGCATCCCATAATATTGGAGAAAGCAATTATAGTAGATTAACAGAATTCAGTGCAGGTAGTCCTGGAGTTACGACCACAATTGAGCCCAAAATTTATGTTGCTAAGTGAAACAATTTAAGTGAGTTTGTCCCATTTTATGACTTTTCTTGCCACAGTTGTTAAGTGAATCATTGCATTTGTTAAGTTATGGTTGTTAAGTGAAACTGGATTCCCCATTGACATTGCCGGTCAGAAGGTCACAAAAGGGGATCAAACAACCCTGGGACACTGCAACCGCCATAAATATGAACCACTTGCCAAGCACTAAAGTGTGAAAAATGGTCATAAGTCACTTTTTTCAGCGTCGTTTCAACTTTGAGCAGTCACTAAATGAACTGTTCTAACTCAAGGACTAGCAGTATCCTCTATACTGGAGAGATAAACCTCACTCATCAGAAATAACATTCCCAACTAATATAGCAGTCATTGGTATGAACAGTTTACTTTCAGAAGCAGAACTCAGAAACTGGAGTATTTCAAGAGCTGCTGCTGCTCCTTTTAAAACTTCACAGAATTTTTGAACTCCCTGCAAACTATTTGTTAAAGGCAACTCCCCCATTCAGTTCAGATGCTGCTTTTCATGTTTGGTGCCTTTGCACTGTTCTTTTGTCTGCCTTCTTTCAGTGCTTCTCGCCTTCCTTGGATATGACTAAATTTGAGCCGCGGCTGGAATGTGGAACTTGTATAGTTAGAGACTTTGCTAAAGATGGAAAATTTGGCCAGCAAGTTAGGTGGAAATTAAAGCTGAGATCTTTTGACTGGGATATCTTCTATTTTAATATAATGTAGAGAGTTATGTTGCATTTAAGGAAGACACTCCCGTAGTATCTCTTAAGATTTTTGGAGAGGTGAAGCTGTTCTGTTGCGATACTGATGAATAGATATGCTTCTGGCCACAACTGGCTGGTGGCCAAATGTGATGTTACAGCTACCTGCTACATTGCAGCTCAGATCATGATCTACCTATTTTAGAAGAATAATCTATTCAAATTAGGATTGCAGGAATGAAGGGCAGCACTTACTTACCACCTATAAAGCCCTTCATGGTAGTGGATCTGGGTACTTGAGAGACCGCCTCCTGCCAATTACCTCCTCGCGACCTATTAGATCTCACAGATTAGGCCTCCTCCGAGTTCCATCCGCCAGTCAGTGTCGACTGGCAACTACGCGGAGGAGAGCCTTTTCAGTAGTAGCTCCGACCCTTTGGAACGATCTCCCCGTGGAGATTCGTACCCTCACCACCCTCCAGACCTTCCGCACAGCCCTTAAGATCTGGCTATCCCATCAGGCCTGGGGTTAAAGATTATAATCCGCCCCCACCCGAATGATGAATGTTGTTTCTATTTTTAATTATGTATTGTCTTTATACGTCATTGTGTGTATTCCCCTTCCCCATAAGTTGTAAGCCGCCCTGAGTCCCCTCAGGGAAAAGGTCGGCCTATAAATAAACTTATCTATCTATCTATCATTCTGTTTTGATCATTATCAAAGAACAAAGGGATGTTAAGAGGCTGCTAAGATCAATCAGGCCAATGTATTATATAATATATATGTATATATGTGTGTGAGTGTGAGTGTGAGTTTGTGTATGTGTACACACACACAGCAGAAAGAGCAGTGAGTTAGTGGCTGCATTTACACAAAACATAAAATCTGAATTAACATAACTCAGTATCTATTTTTATATGCTATATTTTAAAAATCCCTGTATAATCACTTTGTAACATGATCTGGTTCACTTACATTATTGTGCAAGTGGCATATTGAGAGTACCCAAATAATATGTGTTAAAGATGGATCTTCTCTTTTTGGCTCATTCTATTAGTAGCAAAGTACAAAAGTATTGTGCTTTCTGCTTCTACTGCCGTTGACTTATTGTGCCCACTCAGAAAGTTTGCCATTACCTGCAACACACAAGAAAAAAAACTCTTGAGGATTGGACATCTAGAGCTTGTCATTATATTTGAAAATGATATTATCAAGTTCAGATAGTAATTGCACTAGTGGGTAAATTTTAGTTCCTGAACACATATTAAGAAAATAAGAAGAACCTTGGTGGATCTATCTATTATATCATTCACTTTTCATTCTAGCCAACCCAATGTCACTAAAACACTCAAAAGTAGGACACAAGGCAATCATCTTCTCTTCTTTGTTTCACTAGTAGCTGTTATGTAAAAGTATAATGATAGTTCCGGAGGCAGCAGATGGCTCTCATGATTATAACCACTGCTAAGGAGATTCATATCAGATAAACATTTGTTACCCTTTTCATATGGGTTGAACATTTGTTGAAATGACAGAGTTGAAAATTTAATAAAATTTGTAGAACGAAGACTGATCCTGGTGATGATGGAGCAAAGGAAGAACATATAAGATTGAAGAGTTAATCAGAAAAGTTTCGGTGCAGATTAAAAACAATTGAAAATGAAGCCATTATGGGCCTAAGAATTTCAGAAGACTTTCAAACAGTGAAGGAAATATTTCTGGGAGGAATAGCTCTATATCTTTTGTAAATTTTTTCACAAGGGCAACAATTAAAAATATGAATCAGATATACAAAGGTTCTCCTTGCTCAACTTTGCTCCTGATTTGAATTGTGCTTGTGAGCACTTGCAGTTAAAACTCACCATTGCACTCCTGCCAAAAACAAACTTCTTCCTTTTCTATAGTTAAGTGATGCGTACTGATTGGCTCATGTCTATGTTATCAAGGGTAATGGGCACTCCATTTCTTTGTTGACTCCCTTCCCACCCAGAAGTTTCTATACTTATTATCTGTATCTGTTTGAGAGTAAAGAGTCCCCTGGGATTCTGTTTAAACATTTAATACAAAAAACATTTCAGACACTGCATTGTCAAGCTTCTAATAGTCACTTGCAACCAAGATAGCTACCCTAGATTCTTGCTGAGTTTCGTTAGGGTTTTTTTTTTTTTGAAGGAAAAGGAATTAAATTTCAAAATATTATGAATTAGGTGACCAGACCTTCTTTGTTAATCCTTCTGATATGGAAAAAATGCAAAGCATTTCAGAATTCATTCTGATTGTCACAAAGAAGTCCATTACACATTTGCCTCTTTGAACTGAGAGCAAGCAGAGATCAGATGAAAATTTTACTACTGGTAAAAAGTAGTGAGAGTATTGTCACAATAATGCCTATTATTAGTGAAGTCAGTGAAAAGTGACTGTAGTCAGTGGAAAAAAATGGAATTTTGGATTAGAACAAGAGACAGGTTTAGATCCAAGTGGTCATGGAAGGTCAGCAAGTGACCTGGGGACTGTAATTGTAATTGTAAAGTTTATTTATAGGCCGCCCTTTTCCCTGAGGGGACTCAGGGCGGCTTACAACTTACAGGGAGGGGAATACAAACAGTAATATATAAACACAGTACATAATTAAAATATAGAAACAACATTCATCATTCGGGTGGGGACGGATTACAATCTTTACCCCCAGGCCTGACGGGATAGCCAGTTCTTGAGGGCTGTGCGGAAGGTCTGGAGGGTGGTGAGGGTACGAATCTCCATGGGGAGATCGTTCCAAAGGGTTGGAGCTACTACTGAAAAGGCTCTCCTCCGCGTAGTTGCCAGTCGACATTGACTGGCAGATGGAATTCGGAGGAGGCCTAATCTATGCGATCTAATAGGTCGCGAGGAGGTAATTGGCAGGAGGCGGTCTCTCAAGTACCCAGATCCACTACCATGAAGGGCTTTATGGGTGGTAAGTAGCACCTTGAAGCGCACCCGGAGATCAACAGGTAGCCAGCGCAGCTCGCGGAGGATAGGTGTTATGTGGGTGAACCGAGGTGCACCCACAATCGCTCGCGCGGCCGCATTCTGTCCTCTCGCAGTGTAACCTACCTATCATAGAATATTATGTATATCATCTTGAGCTTCTAAAGGAAAGGAAGGATATAAAGGATGTACATTTAATAAATAAATTAAAATTACCTCCTAATACAAGAAGGCAAATATAAATTAATAGATGTATAAGAGACTTGGGCAGATAACTCCAATAAATGGACAATAGCAATTAATCTATATAATTATATTATATAGCAATTAATCTATATAATTATATAATATAATTCACAAGAAAAGAGATGTAATAGATAGGAATGAGGAGTTAGTTGTCTCCACTCCTGCTCATAAATCGGAGTGAATGGACTTAGTCATAATGCATAGAATATCTGGTTTATAATAAGTGAAGAAACAAATAAAAACATTGCCAATGTTGATGTCTACTATCACTCAACCAATCAAGGAAAAATGTAATAATGTATCCCAAAAACAAATTTTAGATCTTTCAAAGATGCACAAAGTAGTAGTGATTGTGGAATTTGAATTACCCCAACATCTGTTGGGACACAAACTCTTCCAGACATGTTCCTTCCAGAGGATGGAGTAAGGCACAAGAGAACCAGTTTTGACTTAAAGCTAACTAATAGAGAGAAAACATAATCCAGGAAATTGAAGTAGTAAAAAAACTGGGGTAAAATAATGCTACAGTTCTTGATTTGAAGTGAAACAAAAATGGAGTACAGACCAACATGTATTTTGCGCATTAAAAAAGCAGATTTTAATTGATTTAGAGCGATAATAAACAGAATCTCATGGAAGCAGAAATTAATGGAAAGAGGAGCTTTAAAAGTGTGAGAAAAATCACAGTTCTGAATGATTTCAATAAGGGAAAAAAAGGTTATCATCAGAAGAAGCCTGGACATGTTCACATGCAAGCTAGGCAACCATCTGTCAAAAGTGGTTTAACCTGGATCTCTGTAGTGGGCAGGAGAATGGATTTGATAGCTTACATGGCCTCTTCTAGCTCTATTATTTTATTATTCTATGATTCTATTCTATAATGCAGATACAAACATTGTGATAATCTTAGAATGGCCTCTTTTCTCCTTCCCATTCATGGATTTTCTTGTTGATTCTTTTAATTAAGGATTTTTTTTAAAGTCTCGGTGCTTTGTCTCTTCAGAGCACTTTTCATTTCTTGTTGTTGAAAAGAAATTAAGGATGTGAGAAAGGGTCTATCTATTGACAAATCTTTTCTCCTCTCCTGAGCTTGTACTTAAGAACAATGCAAGGTTAATTTGCTGGCTGTTTCTGAAGAATAAACCTAACATCCATAGGAACTGAGAGTGGAGAAGCAGCAGATGGGGAAGATGTGCTTAACACTTTGCCCAAACACTGCCGATTTCCCTTTAAATTGCCACTGTAGGGGATTAAAAAGACTCTAGTTTTGAATGGCCTGATGCCTATCTGTAAGTGGGGACTGTAAATCTTGAACAGCCTGCGTAGTAGCTGGGAGACTTTTAAGGATTCTTAAAACACTGCCACTGTCCCTTCCAAGGGAAGAGGCCCTGTGTGAAACAGGTACATTAACAAACAAGATTTCATGAGGAATGCAGGCCCAATGCCCTAAAGCCCAAAGAATTGGAACTAGTACGATAAAGTTAACATGGAAAATACAGATTAACTATCTAAGAGATTGTTTATTTCTCTTTATTACTGCTGCTTGCTCAGTTTGATATACTTTTATATTTGGTCTAATTTTCTTTCTTATTTTTTTGTCTGTTTGCACAAACAATTTACTGGGTGCAAGTCATGATCCGCAGGTATCAGTTTTAAATACCAGAAAGTTTGCCTTTGCAATGGCAATGTCATGTATGTTTCATACATATTCCTGGTGAGGATCTTGTTCTTCCCATTGAGTTGGCATTTCAGGACCGTTTGTCATGAAATATCAGCTCAATGCCACTTTGTGTATGTCCTTAGGCTGATAGCTGGTGCTGTGAGCTTTTGTTTAGTAGTTTCTGGGGCTTCAGATAAAATCAGGCTCTTGTATTTTTTTCCCCAGGAGCTGAGTCTTAATCTCAACACCCTTCTGTTGTTCTACCAGCTAATTAACTTCTTTCGGAATTGTCTTGATCTTAGCCTTCAACCCTATTTTGGGGGGAGGGGAGGGAGGAGAATAGTATGCACTGCTGTTCTTGATTTGTAGCCAAGTATTTCCAGGATTATATGGTAGTTATCATAGCCTATACCAGTTCATCTGTTATGGTAGTAGTAGGAATTGTTGTGAGGGCTCTCTCGGCATCTTCTAGAATGCTGACTGATGTCCTTCTTCTGTGCCTTAGTAATCTGTCTTGAGGGGTGATTGTAGCTAGCTTATCCATGATCTTATATCTCAAATCACCTGCTGTGTTCTGTAATAGAGGTGGCAGTGACATTACAGCTTCAGGTGTTGGGTGTATATCTAATTGTTCTTCTGGGTCTTCTTGAGACTAGGATGCAACGTGAAGTTGGTCGATCTCAAACTGAAAGAGCAGCTTCCTCTTCACTAGGTTTTTAAACATTGGGTAATTTACCTGCTCCTCAGTTAGTGTGAATGCAAGTCTTCTGTCTATCGATAGTTCCCTCATTTGTTTCATATTCCTCGGTTATTAGGTTTACAGTTGTAGTAGCATTCCATCACTTGGGTTCCCTTGTCTCATCCATGTATGTTTGTTCTAATAACCACTTGTCATCAGATTGTCTTGGTTCCATGACATCTGTTGTGGATCTTGGGTAACATCCAAGATCCACACCAGATATCAGAGAACCAAGGCAATCTTGGCTTCTTGGTTCATGTCACTCTCATCTCCAAAGTGGGCAGGTGAATTGTTAGATTCTTTATCAAAGGACCTCTACTGGTCAGGTAGGTATCAGCCAGGCCTTGCTACATTAATTCATCAGTACAGGACAAATGAACTTCTCAACTCACTCTGAACTTTTCAACTTACCTCTGGCAGCTGTGAGATTGCCACTGTAGGGAGCCAAAAGCAGTGAGAACAGGTTTGATACGGTTCTGAAGAATATATATGTGACTGAATTACTACCCATACCTGTTCACATAACCAAGCTTATTCTAAAAGGGGGAGTATTGTCTTCTATCCTATCTATATTCCAGGTTAGTGAGCAACTTCCTATTTAAAAACAGATGGTGATAGTATAATTACTTGCCTTTTTCTCTTGGAAGAATTACCATATTTAACGAACCCAGGTAGACAGATTGGTAATCTCATGTAACAGTCTAGCCAACTGCTGGTACTGTTGGCAACAGGCAACTTTCCACCTTCTCTATGGAGCCACCCAAACATTTTCTGCTATAATTGGGTTTTCAAATCTGTGTATAGATTTGAAATGGTACTTGCTAGGGAAAACTGCTTGGACAGGCAATTTTTGAATGAGAACTAATTCAGGAGGAATAGTTAAGATACCTATCCCTATTGCACATTTCCTCATTATTTGCTTTTGAACAGCTTTTTCTAAAATAGGGGGAAACAAATTAACTTCACACATAATTTATATGCATATGTTGTTACAAATGTTGCAGATTCTTACTTGGAATTGGTTTCTAGTTAATCAGCCAGTCATATCTAGTTTGGATGACTCAAAGAGGAGAGCAGGACATGCGAGAAATGGGTGTTCTAGTATGTATAAAGCAGCAGCAATTCAGGCTAGGATCCCGGAAATGTCAGGCTAGACTTCAGCACCATGGACAGAGGTCAGAATAATTGCAGGCTGAGCCAGGCAAGTGGCATAAAGCTGAAACTAAGGCAGAAAATGCAGCAACAGGTCATTCTATTGCAGCCAGGAGTTGCAAGTTGCTTTTCATCACAGTCACTGTTGATTTATGGACGCCACTGGTGCTTCTTTGTGACTATAGCAGTCAACATATGAGTTGCATAAACAGAAAGTGGGGAGATCCTTCCAGAAGGCCAAAGTGTGGCTGGGACAAAGAAAGAAGTATAATTTACACAATACTAACTATAAGTACCTTTACCACAATTGTTGATGGATGGTATTGGGGCAAGATAAGGAATGCAAATGGGACATGGTAGCTCTATGGGACATGGTGGCTCAGTGGCTAAGATGCTAAACTTGTCGATCAGAAGGTCTGCAGTTCAGCATTCGAATCCCTAGTGCCATGTAACAGAGTGAGCTCCTGTTACTTGTCCCAGCTTCTGCCAACCTAGCATGTAGGTTCAAAAGCATGTAAAAATGCAAGTAGAAAAATAGGGACCACTTTGATGGGAAGGTAACAGCATTCCATGCGCCTTTAGCATTTAGTCATGCCGGTCACATGACCATGGAGATGTCTTCGGACAGCGCTGTCTCTTCGGCTTTGAAACAGAGATAAGCACTGCCCCCTAGAGTCAGGAACAACTAGCACATATTTGCGATGGGAACCTTTACCTTTAAAGAATGCAAGAAAGCAAAGCAGCCAGAGAAGCAAACTATGCCCATGGATTAGGTGGGGAATATTTTTTTTGAGAGAGAGAGAAAGCAGAAATTCATTCGTGAATGAGACTGAGAAAAAAGGTGTCGTTGGGAAACCCCAAGTAGTTTGTGAAAGGAGAATCTTTCTCTTCTTTTCACTTATCTTTCCACTCTTCTCTCTATAGATGGACCTCTTGGGGTTTCGTTTAGGACCTTAATCCCTTTTAAACCCTGGATTGCATCCTCCATTTCTGGGTCTGCCCTGCCTTTCCACCTGGTCAGTCTCTCTCCTGGTACCTTTTGAGCTCCTTTCACTGCTACAGTGAAACTCCTGATAAAAGCTTGCCCTCTTCACACTAGCATCTTCTAATTGATCTGACACATCTTCCTTTTTTTTTTCTCTTTTTTTCTCCACTCCCCCAACCTCCTTGAGAACTTTGGTGTGCCTTAGGCAGAGCTGGCATTTTGTGTTTGCAGGACACAAAGCACCTCATTTTAATAAACACTTTGGAAACACTACCATCCCAGTTCAAGGGTCACAACTGTCCCCATCCACCCCCAATAATCCAGGATGTTAGATTCATTCTAAGAGGAGGTCATCAGACTTGAATAATGAGGAGGAATAGTGAAACCTAGTATGGGTGGTAATAACTTTAAAAAGCCCTAGTTTGGGCAGTTCCAGGGAAGTAATAAACACATTTATCTGTTGTAGAGGAAAACTGGCTGGACTTTTGGAGTAGAAGGAATAGAAATCTGGTAGCATTCTATGAAAATGATCTAAGAATGCAAATGCAGAATTGTAGGAATGTTTTAATAAACACTTGGGATTTGTATCTCACCCAAGCAGTTTTAAACTGGGGTGATAGTTTGCAACTGGCATAGTGTGTGTGTGTGTGTGTGTGTGTGTGTGTTTAGAGAGAGAGAGAGAGAGAGAGACAGGGTGGGGGGAGGAGGGGGGAGGAGTAGGAGTAGGAATAATAATCCAGGGGGTTGCTACTCTTGCTGCAGAAGAGCTGAGCCCTGAGAGGCTAGTATGATAAGGAGTCAGTGCAATTTTTGCCCACTAACGTCGTAGGCTGCGAGTCCGGCAAGACAAGGGCGGGCAGGCGGAGGTGTGACATAGCTCACAGGCGTGAAAGTCGCCCAGGCGCATCACCTCCAAGGGAAGCAATGGGGACATCTCAGGGAGGGGGCTCTGTGCTGAGACTAAGGATGGCGGATGGAGGCTAAAAAGCGGACGTGGGGCTATGTGCAGGTGGAATGGAGGTGGAAGCCAGGCAATAGAGGCTATGCTTGCAGGAAGCCTCCGGTTCGGTAGATTCCGAGCTGAACCAGCGCCTGTGTAAGCTGGAGAGGGTGTTCGGGAAGTGGGGCGGGGGTGAGCTGGGGATGCTGGACCTTGGCAGGGGGAGACCGGGCCGATCTGGTCCAAGCCAGCCAGCCAGCCAGGCGAGGGTGTCCCCCCTCCTCCCTCAATGCCAGCCGCGGTGGCGTGGGCGGACGTGCGGGGTGGTCTCCTTCTCCTTCCCCCTCAGTGCAGCGCTGGCTCTTTCCCGGCGCTGGCACTAGGGGTCCCCCAGCCCCATCCTTCCTGTGCGGCGGCGGCAGCGGCGGCGGCTGCTGCTGCTTGCGGGTCTGGAAGGAGGAGGAGGGAATGGGGGCCCCGGTTGGTCTTTAGCGCCTCCCTCCTCTCCCGGAAGCGGAGGGGAAAGGAGGAGGAGGAGGAGGAGGAGGAGGCGGTGGGTGGTGGGGAGGGCATCCCGAGCCCTGCGGCCGGAGGGGCCCGGGTGGAGGGCGGGAGGAGGGCGGGCGGGAGGAGGGCAGGCAAGAAGGAAGGGAGGACGGACGGGAGGGCGGCGGGAAGCGGGCGGGCGGGAAGCGGGCTGCCGGGCCGGGCAGCAAGGGGGGAGCCTGGTGGTGGCGGTGGCGGCGGCGGCAGGCGGCGGAGGTGATGGCGGCCAAGTCGGACGGCAGCGGCTTCTCGCAGCTGCACAACCTGGACGACCTCCCGCACTATCATCCGCACCACGCCGCCGCAGCCGCGGCCGGCCCGGGCGGCTGCGGCGGCGCGGGGGACGAGGCCGGGGGCAGCAGCTCCATGCACATCTGCCATTGCTGCAACACGTCATCGTGCTATTGGGGCTGCCGGAGCGCCTGCCTGCGGAGCCTGCTGGGCCGGGCCGGGGGGTCGGCCTCGGGGGCCCGGGGAGGCGGCACGGACCCTCTGGACCCGGCCGACGGGCAGCCGTCCTCGCCCTCGGCGGCGGTCGTGGCGTTGGCGGTGGAGCGGCCGTGGCTGGACTGTCTGTGGATCGTGCTGGCGCTGCTGGTGCTGTTGGGCGATGTGGGCACCGACCTCTGGCTGGCCCTGGACCACTACGGCCGGCGGGACTACCTGTGGTGCGGCCTGACGCTGGCCTTCGTCCTCCTGCCTTCGGTCCTGGTGCAGATCCTCAGCTTCCGATGGTTCGTGCAAGACTACACCGGCGGAGGCCTGGGAGCCGTGCAGGGCCTCACCAGCCGCGGCCCTCCCATGATGGGCTCGGTCGGAGCGGGCCGTCGGGCTGGCCCGGGACATCACGCCGCCCCTCCCGGCGCACAGCGCCTCTGCAGGCTTTCCGTCTGGATCTGGCAGACTGTTATCCACCTGCTGCAGATGGGACAGGTCTGGAGGTAAGGCGGGAGGGGCAGGAAGGCAAGTAGAGCGGGAAATGGGGCGGTGGGGGGGGGGGCTGCCTGCAAGGAACGAAAAGGGGTACGGAGGTCTACGGCCCTGTCGCGCCCCAGGCGGCGGAAGGGTGACCTCCAAGGCTGACTTGAGTACACTCAAGAAATGCATGGCTGCTAGAAAGGTGCAAGGCCCCGTCCCCAGTTTACAAGGAGGAATTGTAAGTGTGACTATCGGGTGGGGGAGATGCTCCCTTTTCTAGATTGGGGGGGGGGTTGTTGGAAAGTCTGCCCTGGTTTTCCCTACAGAGATTTTGCGGAGGGAGGGGGAGAGGGATGGGAGGCAGGCCAATCTTTCATGATGCCCTGTGCTGGAGGATTCCTAGGAGTGTGGTGATATCTCCAGAAAGATGCATATGCAGGAATGGCCAGGGAGGGGGAGAAGAATGCCTCTAGTCTCCCAAATCTCAGACAGAGCTAGGCAAGCTCATATTCTTATTCAAAAGCTTATGCCAAGTGACGTAAGGGAATGCTCAGTTGCGTGATGCACAGAGCCAGCCACTGAGGCCAAGACAGGATTTCTCTTAAAATCTGGTATGTTGGGGGAGCAGCACTGCATGTGTGTGCTTTCTGTACACAGGCTGAAGAAATAGAACAGTTTAGTGCAATCTGGAGCGCTTTGGATTTACTGAACTTCATCCCCATAATTCCCAGAGAACCTGGGTTTACTGGATGATGTGTGTGTTTGTGTGTGTGTGTGTGTGTGTGTGTGTGTGTGTGTGTATGTGTGTATTTCCCTCCCTCCTTTTCTGGGGGCGGGGGGGGGGAATAGAATGTAAGCAAATAGTCTGGGTTAGGGAAGCCTCAAATGGAAAGGAACAACTTGTAGTCACCTCCAAGAATGCAGTTGTATTGTCCCTGTTTTGGTAAAGGAACCACAGACACATAATATGCACAAACAAGCCAACAGGGTGCTGCAGAAAAAAAGGGAGCTTTCTTGGCCATCCCGATCTTGTCCATCCTCTTAGGAAACTAATAAGATCACCTCTTAGAATGAGCCACTGCAGTTGGGATATTTCCCAACTGAAGAAGCAGTATTATGCTCTTGCACAATATTTTTGGTCCTAAAATATTTTTCATCCCTGTGGAAAACCTGAAGTCATCCCCTCAAAGAAAACCTGTGGGCAGAATGCCCTTACATTATAATGGAGGAGAGAAATTTCAATCTGGAATAACTGAGATGCTCAAGGCATGGCCAAAAAAAGAAATCACAACAGTGAGATATTTGGCCAAGGATTACATTTTAATCAGAAAAGATTCTCTGGTTATCATCTAAAATAGATTTATTTCATCTGGTACCTTCCAGATGTCCTGGACTCCCCTTCGAATTAGAGAAGCTTTCTCCAGCCTGGTATCTCCAGATGTTTCGGTTTCCCCCTACTACATTCTAAAATTACCTTGTTTGTTGGATTTGTTCTGCTAAAATGAATCTGGGGTAGAAAACATGAATGTTCTTCAGACTCTGGCATGACAAGATAACATAGAAAAAATGCATTAAGGGAATATAATCTTAAATTCTTTACAATTGAGAACTAAGAAGAACATCCTACATCTCTTCCTTAGATGATCAAGATAGTTATCCTATTACTGCATCTCCTAGAACAATAATCTTTCATTCTGGATCATGTTTAACAGAAATGTGCATTTGGGACCAGAACTTACCTTTTTAAATTGTAGGCATGGATGTCCCAATGATGATGTAAACTGAGATAAGACTGAGACCTAGCGATGTAATATTCTGCAGATTGGTGTCCTCCAGATATGTTAGGAATGGAACTGCCATGATGCCCAGGAGTTGCAATCCCAACACACATGGCAGGCATTATAAAGGAGAAGTTAACACATTAGATTGAGCTGTTGACAATCAATTGTCCTAGAGTATGTTGGAGAAAAGCAAGTTCTCTCTTTCCTGCTCTACCAAGAAAGCACTAGAGATGAGAATGCAAAGTTCCTTCCTTGAGAATAAGTCACATTTAACACAATTTGATTTGCTGAATAAATGAGCACAGTAGTTAAGGATGCAAAGGATTTTTCACTGTAGAAGACAATTCTAGACCCCAGTACTGGAAGACAGGGATAGAAAGAGTGGGGGTAGAAGTGTATCTGCACGTCTAAAAATAAAAATGAAGAGCAATAAGTGGAGTGGTGGTAGGGACAGTCTTCCTTAAAAGGATCCATAAAACCTGAGGTGGCTAGATTAATTTTCTAACCTAATATAAGACCGAGTTGAAAGTGAAAAGCAATTACTTCCATAACCATAAAATGGATAGTGATGTAGAGCCACTGATGAACTTCTTTCCCCAAAGCTGTATGGTTTAATGACAGAAAAATGTCTTTTCATCTGCTAGGCATATGGGACTGGCAAAAAGAACAGCTCAGGGTTGGGTCAAATGCACAAGATTTATGCATCGTTTTCTGTATGCATGCATGCATACATGCATGCATGTACGTGTATCAGGTGATGGTGAGGTTGACAAATTGATGTATTGTGAATATGACATTAGACTCCCTCCTCCCACCCAGGCTTCCTGAAGGTAGAATATTGAAAAGAAGGTCGATCCCCGTGCCTGGCAGAGGGGGAGCTCTAGAATAACTCTGGTTTCTCTTTTCAAGAGAGGAACTATGGGAAAAGATGCAGAAGGTGTCCTGGAGAGACCTTTGCTAAGAGAGGAAGCCTTTGCAGAAACAAGGCAGTGGGGGGAGCCTTTAGCTGCCTAAGAGTCTGCTTGATCTGCATGTACTGTATGTGCAGCCGTAAGCATGCACACATGTGCCTAGACCGATCCAGAATGTTTTTGCAAAAAGGGTTCACAGCAGGATACCAAAATGAACGAGTATTTTACTTAAGTTGTTGTGAAGCCATCAAATGCATAAGATGCCTTGGGGATGGCATCAATCCAAAAGAGTGGATTGGCTTATATAAGCTAATCAAACAGGATAAAATAAAGTTTGAGGAAGGAAAGGATTTAAAATCCCCTTTTGAAGATGGAAATGTGTGTGTGTGTGTGTGTGTGTGTTTGTACAGTGTGCACGTGCCTTTGAACATGTATGAATAGGTATATTTATATATGTGAGATTAGCAACTGGAATAAACTGGATCTTTGCAATATGACGGGAGTGGGGGGGAGAAGAAATTAAATGGAGTGTGAAGAGATACGTTCACTTAATTAAGACCCTTTTCAGTGAAATCATGTGGGTAAAACAGGCAAGGTGGGGTTAAATTGCATACGGGCTGGGCCAGTTTCGTTCCTCTGAAGTTGGAGAGGGAGCAAAGGCTTTGATGAAAGATGATGTTCAAATGAGTTGGAAGGGTTAAAGCAGTTTCTGAGGAATTTGCTTTGAACCAATTTAAAATGGAGGCAACCTATTTGAGTGGCTGCCGGGAGGGGGGGGGATATCGGCTTGATGCTGGTGGGGAAAAACAGTCAAGGAAAAATTGAGATACACAGGAAAGATGAGGGAGGGGGAGAATAAGAGGAGGAAAACACCCGCCTAAGCATGTGTGGGTAGCTTGTATGAAACTGCAACCTGGGAAATACGCCGGTGAAGTCATACACTGCAACAGAATAAATTTCTTGCTTTTTCAAAATGTCATTTGCACTGCTTTATGGCAGGCGGTCTCCTCTCCCCCCCCCCGCCTCTCCCTTTCTCCCCCTCCCTCTCCCTCGTGCATGTTCTAGCACAGAACATGATGTATGCAAGCAGGGCAAGGTTGTAACAAGAGATTTCAGTTTTGCCTGTACCATGAATGATGGAAAAATCATTTCTCTCCCTCCTTCCATTATGCATCGAAATATCAACCATATAAGCTGAGGCAGCTGTTGGAGGAAAATGCATGTGTGCCTGGCAATTTACCCATCTCTTTTGGCAGCTCTGTATTGAGATGGGAATTAGATGGGTATTTTCTAGGGTTAGGGGGGGGGGGTTCTTATACTCGCTTTGTCACTAAATAAACATCTCCGGCATACTGGAAGATGCCAAATCATTGGGAAAAGTGGGAATGGAAAGAAGCAACTGATTGTACTTGAGAAATAGAACTGTATAGGTCTTATTCAGCCAAAGCAGATGAAAGGTAGGGTCTCACTTAACCCTTGCCCATTTCTGAAGCTCTAAATGTTCTTTCAAGCCAAGTGGGATCTACCAAAGAAAGGGCTTTGCCAAATCTTGCTCTCTGTAATGAGGATTTGTATTTAAAATTGAAATATGTCAAAGATTTCCTTAAGGATTAGGGCAGCAACATCTGTTTGGGGACCTCACACAGCTGTTGAAAGTCTATTGAACAAATACTTAATCACCAACAACCTTTTGTGAGAGTCATTTAATACATTTTATAAATAAATAAACAAATAAACAAACAAATAAACAAATAAATAAATAAATAAATAAATAAATAAATAAATAAATAAATAAATAAATGACACTGTTCCTCTTGCTGTTATGGCCGTCATTTGAATTATTCCTGAATGCTATGGTGGGACTAATCCAGCAAGACAGCATGCCAGAAGCTGAATTATTGCTTGTTGGACTAGTGAAATGTTTACATTTGGAAGGATTTATTGGAAGGGGGAAGTAACTTACTGTAAAATGGCCCATATCAAGTTGGCTTCCCTTCATAGGAATGAACATAGATGTGGATCTTATACTAAGATGTTTGTGAAATGTCCTCTGGTCTGTAAAATTCTTGAAAAGGAATCAATTAGAAGAAACAATAAAATAAAATAAAATAAAATAAAATATGTAATAGTGGTCCTACTAGGTGGCAATCTCTACCTGACCTTGACTGATCTCAAAAGCTAAACAGAGTAAGACCTCATTAATTTTTGGGTGGAAAAACCATCAAATGATACCAGGCTTATAGGCTAGATGGAGAAGTTGAAAAATGTCTTGGAATAAAATAGTGGCGAACCATATTCTGTTGCCACAAAAAATTAATTGGACACATCTATTTAGTTCCCAGGGTCAAGTTTGCTCAAAAGTGTCCTTACCTAAATGGTGCTGGAGACAAACTAATGGAAGCTTCCAATCTGACCTTAGTTTATTTATTGTTTCAGCAAATGCAAAAAAAATATAGCAGAATGATAGTGGAATTTTTCCCCATTATCTGACACTGATAAGTTAATTGCATGAGGCTAAGGAAAGACCTAGCTTTAAAAAAAAGGGGGTGGTGGTGGTGTTGTACAACATGTCATCCAAGGCTAAAATTAGGTTGAATAATTTGTATTTTGATATATTATGGGAAATCCAGCTATTCTTTTATAATGCTATGCGAATCAGACCATCATATAAAGTCATAATAAAATTTATTTAGGTACAAAATGCATACACAGCAATTGTGAGCGCTAAATCCAACTGAATATTTCTCACTACAATTGAAGCATTGTGGCTGCTTACTTTTGGCAAGTCATTTCATTTGGAGTGGAGTGGACAAATTTATGCAAATGAAAAGATCTTGGCTACATGTCAGACAGTGTCTGGAGAAATTTGAAAATAATTACATTTTATTTTGTGAAACTAACCCTGATTACATGAAGTGATTTTTCCACAATTTTGTCAACTACTTGATTTAGTTAAAGTTTCTTGGGCAACTATTAGATTGCAGCAAAGAATGGGGTGTTGTACATCTCAGATAATCCTAGCAAATAAGATTCAGGAATGAGCTCTGAATGATACTGTAACTCAGGTGTATCTGAGACATGAAACAACTTGACACTTCATCTATCAGTCTACTTAGTGGAAGAGTTCAGTTGACTTTAGATGAAGTAATGGAAAGAGACAGCTGAGAGACAGGATGTCAACCTTGGCCCATGATGGCCCTGTTGAATTTGATGGGCTGTAGTTTCCCTTCTATCCCTATGGTTTTATCATTTTGCTTCAATCCCAAGGACATGTTTTGGTCACCAGCAACTGTTTCAAATAACCATATACAGGTTTTTGCAGTTTTGTGTCCTGCTTCTCTGTGGCAAACTTCCCTTAGTAAAGATGACTTTGTATATTTATACATTGACTGAAAAAATGTCTTACATACAAGTAGAAACTTTTCCCAGCTTTCCCATGAAATCCTAGGAACTGAATTTGGGATCATTTGCATAAATCTCAGCTTTGTTATTGGTGAACTGTAGCCAATTTTAAATACAAGAAGTATATATCAAATTGAACCATCTCAGTGCTACCCAAGATTGATAATCTTCAAATACATTGGCCTATAACTTCCACCATTTCCAGGGAACATGAATGAATGGATATGATTCCAAACTTTGCAAGATACCATGTGAATGAAGATCAATCCAAATACAGTTGAAATAGATGTGTTTTGTAGCCTGAGATGGAATGCTAACTAAATCTGAGATCTTTTGCTTACAAACACATATTCAACTACAGAACACAGAACTATGACTACAATTCTTGATTCAACGTGCTTTTACTTTTCAAAAAAAGCTTTCTAGGTTTTTTTTGTAATGCTGGGAGGTTTTTTAAAAAAAAATCCTATAGTAGAATACTCTGAAGATGTGTTGCTTATCTTACTTGTGTAACTCATTCAAGTATGTTTAAAAATGGATAGAAGAAACCCATGCAAATACTTAAGGCATTTTATAAATGAGTGCTCCAAAGTCTAGACAAAGATGGAATCATAAGGTCACAAGGGAAATTCTACTTATTTTTATTGGATTGCTAATTGGGACATTTGCTTCTTGCTTATTGACACTTACTTGTTGAGACCAAAAGTTATTTGGATATTCAGCACCACTGTGAAGGTTTCCCAGTTTGAGATAGAAGTAGGAGGAGGAAGTTATGGTAGAGTTAAGAGAGCAGCATGGTCCATCACATGGAGTGAAATAAAGCAAGAGAATGTATGTATGAATGCACCTGTGCTGTTTTGGGTTTTGTGGATACATAGATAGTAAGGGGAGGAATTTTGTCAGCATACTTTCCAAAGGAATTAGGTTTGAAGAAGCAGAGCTACTGACTGCTGGATGAGTCAAGTCATTTTCTTTTCTGATGTAAGGAAAATATTTCTTCTCCTTCTGCATGAATTAATTCTGTGTACAAAAAGAGATCAAACCAACATTGTTTTTACTTCAACATGGGAAAACAATCGCCATTAAATGGTGATTCAAGACTGGTGATATGACAAGACTACTCAGTTATTTATTTATTTATTTATTTATTTATTTATTTATTTATTTATTTGACTTATATACCGCTTCATAGGGCTTTCAGCCTTCACTAAGTGGTTTACAATTTTTTTTAGCAAATTGAGTCAGCAACTTGCCCCCACAGTCCGGGTCCTCATTTCACCCACCTTGGAAGGATGGAAGGCTGAGTCGACCTTGAGCCGGTGAGATTTGAACCGCTGAACTGCAGATCACAGTCAGCTAAAGTGGCCTGCAGTACTGCACCCTAACCACTGCGCCACCTCGGCTCTCCAGTTCTCCAGTATTTTCCCCTGGGGTAGTGCTACATTCTGTCTTAGCTTTTGGAATAGGACAACTTGCCATAGCTAGCTAGCCATGGGACAACTCACTCTGGGACAATTCAACAAAAACAAAAGTTAAATGAATTTCAACACAACTGTGGCCAGTAATAATAAAATAAAGAAAGTCAATCCAGAATACAAGCATTAACAATAATTTCAATGAAAATGTGGTCACCAATAATAAAGATAACTGAATGAAACGATTAATTCAGTATTGTTGTCCTGCAGTGAATTGTCTTGTGGCAAGTTGTTGTAGATCCCTTATTCAGGACCAATCTTGCTCAGCAGGAGAACATGGAAGTGGTATGGTCTAGCTAAATCAAAACGAAGTAGGTATGCTGAGCCCGAAGTAGAAAAGTTAAGGCAAACATAGGTGGCACAAAGTTTTTAAGAAGAGATTGGACAACCATTTGTCTGAAATGGTATAAGGTTTCCTGCCTGAGCAAGAGGTTGGACTAGAAGACCTCCAAGGTCTCTTCCAACTTTGTTATTCTATAGAGAAGGAGAAAATCAAGAGATATAGTGGATGGACAAAGATACAGCAGGTAGGGACATGCCAGAAATATAAATAAAAGAAATCTTTCTCTTTTCTGTATGCTTGGGAGTTTGAGAGTTTTGATTGATACTAATATTTGGTCTACTCGGGGATTCATAGTAACATATTTTAGGTGCTTCAGTATCAGTCCGCTAAGAAACTATATTCAGTTGCTGGTAGCCAGGCATTGAAATTCAGCTGCATGGTTATGGTGGCATCTTGGGACTGCAGATGTCTATGGAGATTCTCAGTCATCCAGGTCATGGTTGTCCCAAAGGTGCTTTTTCAAGAGGCAACTGGACTTTCTGGTAGACTTTGGGACTGCAGCAAAGGGACTTGCAAACACATACAACTTTAGGAATTCAGATTGCCCACTTTGGATAAAAAGATGAGCATAGCAGTTTCTTACAAGCAGTAAGCAGTACAGGTAGTCCTCGACTTACAACAGTTTGTTTAGAGACCGTTGAAAGTTACAATGGCACTGAAAAAAGTAACATGCGACCATTCTTCACAGTTAAAATCATTGCAGCATTCCCATGGTCACGTGATCAAAATTCAGATGCTTGGCAACTGACTCATATTTATGACCATTGCTGCCTCCCAGGGTCATGGGATCCTCTTTTGCAACCTTCTTACAAGTAAAGTGAACGGGGAGCCCAGATTCCCTTAACAACCATGTTACTAACTTAACAACTGCAGTGATTCACTTAACATTGCATTGGATCCATCAGTCTCAAAAGACTATGGTATCGGGCTCTGGAAAGAGGTAAAGCTCGAGTGTCCTCTCTAGAGCACAAGGCCTGGGTGGATTAATATGGGGGATAGAATGTTATCCAAACAGCAGATCCTCCCTCTCCATGTCTAATGGAACAGAAATAGTCCAATGGAACAGCAGAGCCGATACGATTGGTTCCAGCTGCGTAGCAGGAGTTACCAGAACGTGGTTGTACATAGTCACGAACTGCTTCCGGGACTCCGGCTCTGGATTTTGCCTCAAGGTTGACTCCTGAAGTCTTTCCCAGTAATGGATATAGCCACAAGGCAATGAAGGTTTGTAATCAGAGTTTTCCCTTCTCCTAGAAGATGATTCTGCCATTTTATCTGCCATTGGGGCGTAAAACCGTTGACTGTCTTCTCCTGTAATCCTGGAGGTGCTGCCTGCCGGGTGGTCACTTAACATCTGTGGCAAGAAAGGTCATATAATGGGGCAAAATTCACTTAATAATTGTCTCATTTAGCAACAGAGATTTTGGGTTCACTTGGGGTCGTAAGTTGAGGTCTACCTGTAATATTTTGGATTTTTTATGTGATTTTAGTTACCATTTTGCGTTTCTTTCCTCAAAAGTGAACATGTCACGTATTGGACAGTTAAGGATGAGACAAAAAGCTTCTTTGTTGAGTATAAATTTTGCTTAAGTTGTACCCACAAGTAGGCTAGTGGGTCATAATTTGCTTCTGGAAAAATGTAAAAAGTTTAGCTACAAACCAAGATTATATAATGTAATCCTTCTTGGATGTGATTGCACTGTGGCCTATCTGGAGATAGATTTCTAGTTATTATTCTGGTGCACAATACTGGAAACAATTGTGCAAGTTCATGTTCAAAAACTGTAAACTTATATGCACACATTTTATGTGCTCAAATCCAGCTTCAAATTGAAATCAGGTTCATGTGTTGGTTCCCTTTTATTGTTTTACCAGTTATTTAAATGTAGGAGCAAATAATTTATCTATGCTTTAAATGTGGGCAAGCAGAAACTTGTACAGTTTTTCAGTTGCCTTTTCCCATAAATTGTTTCTTCCTTGTTGACAGATGTTCAGAAAGATTTATAAAGACTAGTGATATATTTTCATGCAGTGCAGTATTAACTTGTGGAACTCCCTATTGCAAGATGTTTATGGCCACAAGAATGAGCCTAAAGTAGAGCACTTATGAAGATTAAATGAATCTTCATGTTCTGATGCAGTATATATGCATCTCATCAGTGATGAGGAGATGCTGCACTTTCACTCTGATTCAGCAGAAGTTTTCTCATGTGAGATTAGATTGCAAATAATTAACAGGTTTATTTAGGCAGATGAGATTAAAATGTATGCATACATTATACAGTATTCCAGACTCTTTTTTTTTTGCACTTCTGTCTTTTCAAGTTTGCTTTCTGATCCAAGAATGTTCATTGTACATGTAAATGTACACATGTAAATATAAAACAAAACTACTATGGAGATTTGTATTCAGCATGAGCTACCAGTACCTACAGATGAAGAGCAACTGGAAGCATACCTATGGCATAAAATATATTACTGTACAGATGTAATTTTGTTTAAGAAACATGGAATAAATTATGAACTAAGCAAAGGGAGAGAGGGGAGAGGGAGGGAGGAGAGAGAGAGAGGGAGGGAGGGAGGGGAGAGAGAGAGAGAGAGAGAGAGAGGGAGGGAGGGAGGGAGGGAGAGGGAGGGAGAGAGAGAGAGAGAAGAAAATATTTTGTAAGAAACAAAGCTAAGCCCAATTACCTATGGAGATTCTCAGTCATCCAGGTCATGGTTGTCCCAAAGGGGCTTTTTCAAAAGGCAACTGGTCTTTCTTTGTTTTTCCCTGAAGACAGAGGGGGAGGGATACAACAGCAGTTCAAAGTTCCCAGAAGGTTCCATACCCATTTGCACTATCCAGGTGACTGTGAGGGCACAGATAAACTTCCAAGGGGCCTCAACGACTCTCAGGGAGAGTGCTAACCACCAGTTGACTGCAAGGACTATAATTCCTTCCATTTTCAATCATTCAGTCAGAACTGAGGAAACTTCTTGAGTGAGAAGTGAAATGTCTTCAAGGAGAAAAAAAGAAAATCCAGTTGCCTTTAAAAAAAGGCAACACTGAGCCCAATGTCTCCCTGACTTTAGAGATACTGTAATAATTCAGTCCTTTCAAGTGGGCCTGGGTGCAACCCAGAATCCAGAGTAGTTGAATCAGGATTAGTACAAGGTGGTTTCTGTTAGTAATCCTTGTCAATTGATGACTTGCAACAATTTTTGCTAGCTGAAGCCCTCATACTTCCCTTCAAGAAGAACATGGCAACCGACATGTGGTAGTAGTCTGGTTGATAGAAATTCAATTTCGGATTGTCTATTTGTCCATTTCTGGCAGGTGAAGGTTAAAAGTTGTCCTATATGACTAAATCAAGGTGATGGTTGGTAGATATAATGAGATTGGGGGGAGACGAATGAAGCAGTATGAGAAGTTTATAAAATGGATTTCAAGAGGGTGAATAAGGAAAAGTGATTCCTTCTTAAAATGCGACAGCATATTGTTAAAATGCTGCTGTGACAGAGCCAAATAAATATTTATTCCCACTTCAAATCATTAACAAATATTTTCATAACTAAAAATTATGACAGAAGTATAAAATTTTCCTATGTAGTATTTAGCATTTTTATTCATTCTTGTGTAAATTTTAATAGTGTACCAATGGACCAAGTAAGATGCATAATTAAACTGTAGGGCTGCCAACAGTATGAATTGCTTTGGAAAATAATTAGGTTTCTTGGCCAGCTAGTTATACATGGATGGCTAGTAGCCATCATTGGCAAAAATGCAGCCTACATATTGAGAGGTTTTGGAGCTCTGATTGCCAGATGTTATTGATTAATGGGACACTTGTCACTACCTGCACTTTCTATGAACCGTTTGCCTGAGTTTTGCCTGCCGGTCTTGGAGATGGAAGTCTGAGTTGAGTGGACTACTAATTGCGCATGGAGAAGTCTTTTTCAGTAGACGACTTTGGAGAAGCCATCCCAGAACCTACTTGAATGCTGTTTATGTGTAGAGACCATTGTCTTCGAAAGTCTCTCTGTGCCTGTTTTGAAGCCTTTTTTGAGCCTATGATTCTGCAGGTGTGTATATAGGAGGCCTTTCCACTGGGACTGTTGCCACAGCAAAGTAGCTGTGTTGTGATTCAGCTCCTTGATGCTCTGAGCAACAGGTTCAGAAAAACGAACAGTTTGAACCTGTTCTTAACAACAATACCGCACTGCTTCTCTGTTGGTGATCATTTCAATCTTTGCATCAAATGGGAAATTTGACCAAATGGCTAAAAAGGTCTCCTCCCATCTGCATTATTTGATATTAAACCCTTGAGTCCGCCGTGGACTTACTAGCTATCTTAATTCATTTCACCATTGGCATGAAATTCAGACCAAATTTTTATCCAATGGCTTAAAAAAATCAATTTTCATTGTAGGGCTGTGGGGGGGGGGGAGAATTTGAATAATAGACTATATCTTTCTCATACTTTCTAGAGATAATCAGTAGAAAAACTTCTATTATTATTGTTGTTGTTGTTTTGATTTAGGCATTACCCAACTTCCAAATGGCATTAAAAATGCCAAATTTCCTAATAATTTTATTTACACTGAAACAAATACATTTAAGGGACTGTTACAGGGAGAAAGAACAGAAATGTCCTTGAATGGACAAATGAGTAACATAATAGAGGAAATTGCAAATTTAGCTGAGATAACCAACTATCACCTGATGATTAGGGGTTGACCTGTATTATAACAGGTGTTAAGCTCAAAAGCAAAAGTGTAGTTCAAAATGCTTGAGAACTATATTTCATTTGGAATTAACTTACCTGATTCACATTTCATAATTAAATTCTTTGAACTTTCCATAAATGCTTTAATTATTTACATCAGGATTACATAATTTAAAGTCTTAGGACTGCAAGAGACCAACAATGCTCAGGTATCCTAAAACATCGGATATAAATCCTAAGGATGTAAATCCTAAGCACCTGTGCAAAATGCATTACTAATCTGCGATTTTTATATGACAGAAGGGAGACAAATTAAGAAACATAGTGAATAATCACATTAATTATATTTTTTCCTACATGCAAATATTTTTTTACAGTGAAAAACAATAAAAATAGAATATGTAATCAAAAATGAATTCCAGAGGAAAACAACCATAAGTTAAACAATCAAAATATTCCACAGGGGGTCTACCATCCATTCTGACCCAGGGACTGAGAACAGACCTAGATTTTAAAGATTAACTTAAAGAAGGGCAGGGTGGGGGACCAGGTGAATCTCTGGGTGTAATAGTGTCCTAGATAGTAATGCCAGGCAGTATTGCATGTCATACCTTCCTCCAATTCTTCTCTTTTTTTCCTTCATAGAAATGGAACCCTAGGAGATAGAATGGACTGAAAGTAAGTGGCCCAGAATCAATCAAGTATCCTCCACACACAGCTGAATGCTACCTTGAATATAAGTCTCTTCAGTCTCAATGCAAAACTTTACTATGATACTCTTTAATTGAAATTTCATCTCTGTGTCAAACAAATCTAATATAGTTGTCCCATAATGTCCTATCTCATTCACTTTGGGGAATGTAGCACCACCATATAATTAGGGTATCAAGTGTGGCCTTCAGGCTGACAAATGGTGTACTTTTCTGACTTTTAATAAGTGGTCTGAGGGTTGCTTTAGCATCTGTTATCATTCTCCTTTAACAATTAGATAGTAACTTGTAAGAGTTGGAAATGCTTTTCCAGAAGCATCTCAAAATGCTCCAGGATGGTATATTGACTTGTGCCATCATAAAGGACTATGTCAGTAAAACGTGATTGCCAAAGTCAAGTTTTAATAGTTTCTCCCTTGCTACATCCCCATCTTTGCTTTAAGACTAGATTTACTAATCTGAGTGTGTGAATGTGTGAGACACCTATCATATGTGAATTCCTTACCAGGGATATCCAGGAGTGTGATCAGAATTTATGGCTTTAGGAGGAATAGCTTGTTCCCCTTGTTAACACTGTCTAGCATTCATGTAGATACATTTTTAGATTTTGCTGTGTTTAAGGTTCTTACTTCATTACCTCACTTGTTAAACTTACATGGTTGATATATAGCTGGAATTGCCCTTTCCTTCCTCTATATATATCTGGGGTTTTATACCTCTATGCAGGGGTGGATTCCTGCCAGTTCTAACCTCTTCTATAGAAGAGATTCCACAAATCTACAGAGCCATTTAGAACTGTTCCAGCTCCCTTCCCCCACCCATCCGCACATCAAGATGAAGAGCGAGAGGAGGAAATCTGGGAGTTGAAGTCCACAAGTCTTAAAGCTGTAAAGTTTGAACATTCCTGGGTTTTTTTCTAAAGGGTTAGGGGTGCAAGGGTCTTGTAACTTGACAACTTTAAGATTTGTGCACTTCAATGCCAGAGTTCCTGAGCCAACATGACTGGAGGAGGAATTCTGGGAGTTGAAGTCCACAAGTCTTAAAGCTGTCAATTTTGAACACTCCTGGGGATTTTTTTCTGAAGGGTTAGGGCTGCAAGGGTCTTGTAACTTGACAGCTTTAAGATTTGCACACTTCCATGCCAGAGTTCCTGAGCCAACATGACTGGAGGAGGAATTCTGGGAGTTGAAGTCCACAAGTCTTAAAGCTGTCGGGTTTGAACACCCCTGGGTTTTTTTCCCCTAAAGGGTTAGGGGTGCAAGGGTCTTGTAACTTGACAGCTTTAAGACTTGCGTACTTCAAATGCCAGAGTTTCTGAGCCAACATTTTGGTTGCTAATCAAGAGCATTATTGAGTTTCACCACATTTTACATGTTGGCCATGCCCATCCAGTCATATGGCTGGTAAGCCACTCTCACCCGGTCACATGGCTGGCAAGCCACTCCCACAAAGCAAGCCACACCGACAGAAAAGGTTCTAAAAATTTTGAAACCCACCACTGCTCTGATGTAAAGAAGATAGTGCAAATATAAACTGTTATTTCTTTTAGGAAAAGAAGTTGAATCATTTCTTTATTTTATTTGTATTTACTTGAATTGCAGCATGCCTTTTCCCTTGGAATTCAAGCTTTTGTGCCACTTGCCTGCATTTTATCTTCACACCAAGACTCTGAAATAAGTTAAAATGACAGATGATAGCTGACTTTGATAGTTGAATGGGGATTTGAACATGGGTCTCCCCAGTTCTGTCCCGCAAGTAGGCTGGACACGTGTAGTTCTTATTGTCATTCTGGACAATAAGTTAGTTCCTACAGGTGTCCTGCCTACTCTTGGAAGTAGGCAGGACACCTGTAGTCCTTATTGTAATCTGGATAACATGAATTAATCTCCGTGTGCACGTGAGATGTGTGATGTGGTTTACATTTTAAGGCACAGCTTAGAGATTGCATGAAGGTACTGTATCACTTAATAGTGTCTTCCAAATTCATATAGAGAGGGAATTTCCTTTGAAAAGTGAAAATCCATGTTGAAATTAATGTTTAATAGCTTTGAAACTGCATTTTCTGAAGGCTTGTTTGCTTGTCTGCCTGTTTTGTATTTGAGCCTTGTTATGTGATAGGTGATCAATTGTATTTCGTTCTGATGAAGATAACAGCCAAAACTGCAGGGAATGTGGTTATATTTAACCCAAATTATAGCATGACAGATTGAAAGCGGCCGAGGGCAGAGGCTACATGTAATGTAAAGTCTATTTAATCATACAGTTGATATGAAGAACAAGAGTTTACAATCTTTTGCATAGAAAGCATGTGCTTTACTTAGTTTCAGCCTTTTCCTGTTAGCTAAATTGCCTGGCTGATATAACTGTGTACCTTTGGTCAGTCTAGACTCCTGGCAACTTCATAGACAAATGCATGCAGTTTCCTTGGCAGAACTTTTGCATGTGGTTTGTCATTGCCTTCTTCCTAAGGCTGAGTAACTGGCTCAAAGTCACCCAGCTGGCTTCCTGCCCAAAGCAGGACTAGAACTCACTGTGTCTGGGCTTCTAGTCCAATACTGTTAACCCCTACTCAAACAGGCACTCATGCCCATTAATTCCTGTATCTGGGCAAACAGACTGTGGCTAAGGGGCAATTCTTTGTTTCATGGTTACATTTGCAAACAAACCCCAGAAATAAATCATATTAACATAATGATCTGGTTCATGCATTGTGCTAAACCAGGATTTGGTTCCTACCATATGCTGAGTGATAACCTAATCCAACTCCTAGGCAAAGTTTTGGAGTTTATAGGCATACTGAGAATTTTAAGAACACTTGAGGACTTTCACAAAATGGTTGCCGAGGGAGCAACTAATTTATAAAAAGGCTATACTCACTATCCATTTACCAGAAAGCAAGCTGATGGGACTAGTATTACCTTCCTGCCTTCCAGATAATCTTTCTTGCCACCCAGTTTACCTCTTTTTCCCTTTGGGTCAGATGTTATACTGCGTTGTATTGTTTTTTTGAAGAAGTTTCTTTGGTGTTTCTTTGGGCCTGGAGCAGTAGTGAAATTCAAAAGTGTTTACTACTGGTTCTATGGGTGTGGCATGGTGGGCGTGGCAGGGGAAGGACACTGCAAAACCCCCAATCCCACCTCACCCCGGGGGCCAGCCAGAAGTGGTATTTGCCAGTTCTCCAAACTACTCAAAATTTTCGCTACTGGTTCTCCAGAAGCTGTCAGAACTTGCTGGCTGAGGTGGCGCAGTGGTTAGAGTGCAGTACTGCAGGCCACTTCAGCTGACTGCTATCTGCAGTTCGGCGGTTCAAATCTCACTGGCTCAAATCTCACCAGCTCAAGGTTGACTCAGCCTTCCATCCTTCCGAGGTGGGTGAAATGAGGACCCAGACTGTGGGGGCAATATGCTGACTCTGTAAACCGCTTAGAGAGGGCTGAAAGCCCTATAAAGCGGTATATAAGTCTAACTGCTATTGCTATTGCCTGGAGGTGTTCTTGATCCAAAGCCCTTGCAGCTGATACTATATCAGCTTCTACTCTAATTTCATTTCTAAAAATATTAACAGAATTTTAAAAATATCATCAGAATAGAGCAGTGGGACACTGGTTCTCAGAAATACAATACAATCTACCCCCAGTTCAGACTTTTGTTCCTTCTAGCACCAGTCTTTCTGTTTTGTTCTTCTAGAGCAGCGTTCTCAAACATGGCAACTTTAAGATCTATGGACTTCTATGGAACTGTCTGGGAAATTTGGGGAGCTCAGGTCCACACATCTTAAAGTTGCCCAGATTGAGAAATATTGTTTTAGATCATGAAGTTCAGTTTGCTTTAGATGCCAGGCCACTCCTTCCAACTCACATGTCCTGTCACTGGCTACTACTGCTCTTCCCCCTTTTTAAAGGCCAGCTGTAGTAAAAGGAGATACAATAATATTTCTCACTGTTTCAGTTGTATTATTATTATTTTGGAAAAAGGTTTGGGTGAAAGAGAGAAAGAGACAGAGGATCAGATCCATTTTCAATAATGCGGAGCTGAGTACCAAAGAAGAACATGCTTCAGATAAATGTAACCAAGTTGCTTATGGAATTATCTCTCCCCAATTATCTCTCCCCATCCAACCTGATCTGGCAGCAGGTATATGCTCTGGGTACTATTGGCTATGGAGCGTCATCTGGCAGGTCCCAAAAGAAGTGCCCAGAAAGAGCTCCAGCCTTTTGGAACATTATCCCTTTGAGGTTAGATTAGTATTGTTCCTTGCTGGATAAGACTAAAGGTACTGAAAACTTGGTTTTGTGTCCAAGCCATGCTCAACAAAGCCCATCTCCTGGCTGTGTTGATAGTTGTTTTTTGTTGCTTGGCTGCTAGGTGTTTTATTTTTATTTTTTATGCTATATATTTTATCTATTTTATTGTAAGCTGTCTAATGTATGTAAGGCTATATAAATTAAATGAATAAATGAATGTATGAAAAAATGAATAAAAACATTAACCCACCGTCCATTGCATATATAAATTCAACTCACCTATTCAAGCCTGAAGTATCAAAATTAGCAAGACTAGAATCTAGGAATGGGCAGAATTATTAATAGCATGTTTTCTCACATTTATTTATTCATCTGTTTGTTTATTTAGCCGAAGACCTTTATTCCCACTGTATGAAGAAATTGGCTAATTAATGATTATTTGAAATCAGTGATAAATTTGCTGTAAGCCATCTGTTGATCAGTCAGTTAATGGGAAAAGTAAGAATGGATAAGAGTTACATATAATTGAATTTTGCTTGGGCTAGAATTAAACTGCCATTATCTGCTGGGGAAACCTACATTCAAGAGCTGTGGTAGTGTAGTGGTTAGAACGCAGAACTTCAGGCTACTTCTGCTGATCACTGGTTGCCAGCAGTTTGGCAGATCGAATCTCACCAGGCTCAAGGTTGACTTAGCCTTCCATCCTTCCGAGGTGGGTAAAATGAGGACCCAGATGGTTGTGGGCAATATGCTGACTTTGTAACTGCTTAGAGAGAGCTGTAAAGTACTGTAAAGCAATATATAAGTCTAAGTGCTATTGCTATTCTCCATGAGAATCTCCACTTCTGTATATCAGAGGGCAGAGCATCTGCAGATCATGAATCTGTTGCAACTCCTACTAAGGTGGCCACACCTTATCTTGGAATATAATTGGATCACCATCTCTATCTCTTGCTTCACCAAAGGAGAATTATAAAAATGCAAAACAGATACCCACCCCTGCATTAGGTGGACCTTCAGTCTGTTAAAACTACACTCAGTTGGGTAATCATTGTCTAAAATAGTCTTGCTTTTCAGTAAGTAGATCATTCCAAAATCCTCAGGAATAGCCTTGCTGGCTGGTGAATTCTTGCAGCTAAAGTTTACATATCTGAGGGACACCTGGGGAAGACTACTGTGAAATCTCTGCTGCAAAAATCTGTTAAGAAAGTTTGAACCATTCTTCATGCGAAGGTTTTCTATTGTGGCCATCAACTCAGTTTTGTTTCTTAGTAGTCACATTAATAGAACGTATACATGATGATCTGTCTCCAACCTGGCTTTCCAGATCTTCCAATGGTATGCTCATTGCCACAATAAATGAGATCATCCATGTTGCTGCTGCTCATCTTCTATTTCTTCTTTTCATCCACCTTTCTCATCATTATGGATTTCTCAAGGGAGCTGGGTCTTTATGTATCCCAAATATGATCATTTGAGCCTGGTTATTTGTGTCTCACATGAGACTCCGGATTGATTTGTTCTAGGACTCGTTTGTATTTTTTCCTCGGCTATCCAGAGCAATCTCACTCTTCTCAACATGAAAGCTCAAAAGCATCAATATTTTTTCTATCCTACCTTTTCAACGTTCACTTCCAATGTGTCACCCAGAAAATTCATTTCCTGCATTATTTTGATCTTTATAGGTTTATACTCAACACAACCTTTAACCGTATTTTCCAAGACGTTCATTGCTATCCTACCCAGTGAAGGTCTACAATGCATTTCTTAACTGCTGCTTTCTGTTATTGTTGATAGTTGACCTTAAAAGGCAGAAGATACTCACCACTTTGGCATTTTCATTATCAGTGCTAAGGCTGGTTGCTGTACTTGTCATTACTTTTCTTCTTTATATAAAATCCTGGTCCATTTTTTTCAATGTGTTAATTGACTGATCATTACAGGTTCTAGAGCATTTTCAGCTATCAAAGCAATGCCATCATCATAGTTCAAGTTTTTGATGTTTCTTCTTCATTGGCTTCAGCAGGCTTTCCTCCCTTACTATAGGAAATCATCAACTGGCAGAAGACTTGCATGTGTTCTATTATAGGTTTGAGAAGAGATAGCCAACAGTGGCCAAACCTCCTACACCTATCTCTAATCCTCTAGCCCTCTCCCTCCTCTGGTAATCTTAGAACAATACGTGCAAGTCCTGTTTCATAGACAAAAGATTGAAAAAGCACCAGGCCTAGAAGGAGTAACCCTTTCTTCCTTGAAAACCTATGCTGATCAACTGGCTCCTATCTTCACACACATCTTTAATAAATCACTGGAGGTATTCTGTGTCCCTTCTTGCTTCAAATGCTCTACTGTAATCCTGGTTCCCAAGAAACCCTCTATCAAAGTGCTGAATAATTACAGACCAGTTGCACAAAGATCTGTAGTTATGAAGACCTTTGAGAGATTAGTGAAAGGCATCATGGATCTGCTGTTAGATCCTTTGCAGTTTGCCTACTGAATTAATAAGTTGACAGATAATGCTATCAATATGGCACTGCACTACATCTTGCAACATCTTGAATTCCCAGGGACTTATGCATGTGTCCTTTTCATAGACTTCAGCTCAGCATTCAATACTATCATTCCAGAAATTCTTCACTCCAGATTTATTCCGCTAACTGTACCTCCCATACTCATAAATGGTTATTACCTTTTTGACAGGTAGGAAGCAACAGGTGAAATCACATCAACATCCCATCAATTACCACAGATGCCTTCCAGGACTGTGTGTTCTCTCCATTGGTTTTCTCTGTATACACCAAAGGCTGCATTTCTAAGGATATGTCTGTTAAAGTACTGAAATTTGCAGATAATACAACAGTCATTGGTCTCATTCAAGATGGTGGCAAATCTGCATATAGATGGGAAGTGAAATAATTGGCCTTATGGTGCTTCCAGGATAATCTGGAGATGCACATGCTTAAAACTGTAGAGATGAGAGTGGATTTCAGGAAGATCCCTCCCGACTCTACCGCTGATTACTATATTTGACAACACAATATCAGCAGTAAAATCCTTCAAGTTTCTGGATTCTATAATTTGAAATAGACACCTAACATTAGAACCATCACTTTAAAAAAGCACAACAAATAATGCTTTTCCTGCATCAACTTAGGAAGTTAAGACTGCCCCAAGAGCTGTTGATAACAGTTCTACAGAGGAATTATTAAGTCTGTTAACTGTATTTTGATAACTGTCTAATCTGGCACAACAACTAAACAGGACAGGTATAGACTCCAATGGATAGTTAGGTCTGCAGAAAAAACAATTGCAAAGAGCCTGCCTTCCATTGAAGACTTATACACTGCACAAACCAGAAAGAAGGCTGAGAAAATATCTACAGACCCCTCGCATCCTGGACCTAATCTATTTCAACGACTCTCCTCAGGATGGCGCTATAGGGCATTGCATGCCAAACATCTAGACCCTAACCCCCAGTCCATGGACCAACATTGGGCTGCAGCATGCCAGAAACCAGGCTGCACAAACAAGTGAATCCCCATCCGTGGGATGTAGCACACAAACCATACTCCATCTGGTCCATAAAAAACCTCTCTCCCTGGAACTGGTTCCTGGTGCCCAAAAGATTGGGTGCCACTGATCTAGAGGGACAGTTTTTTTCACTTGTGCCATCACTTTGCTGCTGAACACCTAATCTTCACAGTATTGCTTCTAAGTATATTTTACCTACGGTATATTGTAACTTTTCATCTTCTCTACTACCCTCTCTCATTGGTATTATATTGTGGTTATTATTACTCTGTGGCTTTGCATGTACTTTCCATGTACCTTCTGCACTGGAGACAAATTCCAATTGTGTGTCTATTCACACTTGGCCAAATAAAGTTACTCTACTCTACTCTACTCTACTCTACTCTACTCTACTCTACTCTACTCTACTCTACTCTACTCTACCATACTCATACTCATACTCATACTCATACTCATACTCATACTCATACTTTTTACCTTTTTCTCCCTCAATATATAGTCAGATTATAAATAGAAGATAAAAGGAGAAAGGATATAGTTTTGTCTCATTCATTAGTTAGGTTTGCCATGTTCTATCTGAACTGTGGCTCCCTATCCATGTCCCCACTGATCACAAATGAAGACAATGAGGTGTCATGGGATTCCCATTTTTCTAAGCACATTCCACAGCTTGACATGTCAACATAACTGAATGAGTTCAGTTATGAGTATAATGAGTTTTTCCTGGAATTCTTTGTGTTTTAAATTAGCCACTGTGCATCAGCAATCATATTCCTTGATCTTTTCTAAAATTAAATTGAGTACCTCATTTTCCATAAAGAGTTCATCTGTGTTGGATGATGCTAAACATTATTTTGCTACTACCTGAAATTAAGGAAATCCAATGTGCAATATTTTGCACATTGTCTTAAGTCTCTTTATTATGTAGACTGACTTCTTCCAGCCTGTTAATAACTGTGTCATGCTGTAGATTTGCTGGCATAGTTGGGTTAGAAGCTTTCTGATTTTTGTATATATTTAGTATATATACTCCATCAGTTTCCATCTATGGAGATTCTATGGAGATATTCCATCAGTTTCTGCAGACTTCCAACTTGGAAACGACTTGAGAACGGATCTAACTTTATCTTCTAGTACTAGAGAATCTTGTAAGTAGGGAACATTTTCTAAGGTAACTTTGAAGTTTATCTCTTTACTACATAAAATTTCAATGTATTCTCTCCATGTTTTTTTTCATTTTCTTTAAATCAGTTATTATCTGTACATTAGTGTCCTTTGGCATATCAGTTTGAGGTGGGAACCACCTGAATTCAGAATACTTTTGGAAGTTCTTTTCCATGTCAGCTTCCATTTTCAATGTTTTTACAGATTACATTATAATATTGCTTCTTGTCTCTTCTAACAGTTCTCTGAAATCATTTGGTAAGTTCCTTCTTGAGATCTTGGTCACAGTTTCTTTCAGCTTCCTGGCAATTTTCACTATTTGTTCTGATATCTAGTTCTCTTTCTTCTTTTTCTTGGCCTTTGACAGTCTCTTTTCACATTCTTTCTGAACAACTTCATTGATTTCATTTCAGAATTCTTTTAGTTTCTTATCTATGAGATTCAGGATGTAAAAAGAATCCTCAGTCTTCTCCCTGAAAAATGGTGGGTATATGTTCAAGATCGTATTGTGGAAACTGGTTGGTTTTGTTCTTCAAATTTAGCTTGATTTGGAATTTAAATATGACTAGTTCATAAGCTGTTCCACAGTCAGCCCCTGGCTGTTTAGCAAAGAAGTTATAACTGATATCTTTTATCTCTTTGTACCAATAATGTGATCCATTTGATTTCTGTGTGTTTCATTTTATGATTCCATTTGATATACTGGCTGTTGGAAGGCTATGCAATGAAGAAATCATAGGGCTCTCAGAATCTGATAAGTTGTTCTCCTGCTTCAGTTCTGCTCCTTGGGTTTAGAAATAATCTAATCAACTTTCCTGCTTACTATTTCCAACATTGGCACTCCAATTTCCAAACATAGTAGTGCATCTCGTTCCATGTTCTGTTGATTTCCAATTGAATTTGACTTTAAAACTTGTCAACCTCCACTATGTCTACATTGATTGAAACTGGAACTTCAATAAATGTCATATTAAAGGGTTGTCCACAAAGTCTAATTGATATTACTTTGTCACGGACTGTGTTGCATTAAAGCTCTGTTTTTATTATAGCTTTCCTATCTATGTAAGCAATGCCATTTATTTTTTTGTTTTTCACATCCTGAGTAGTAAACAGTACAGTCTTTTGATGGAAAATGTCTAGTTCCAGTCCATTGCATTTTACTGTTGTCAGTGTGTGGTCAATTCATTTCACCTTTCACTGTGATGAACTTTCCCATTTTTACTCTTTTACATTCCATATCCCCCCAGTCTTTACATCTTCAGATTCTCTTTTCCTGCATAGAGATACCAAAAAATAGATGCCCTTAAGACCTTTAATCTAGTTGTGTCATAAACACCATTAGTGTCAAGTGCCTGGAAAATCAGGCAATTCAAATGAGTATATAGATTTATTGCAAGCTTAAGCTCTCTACAAGAATCTGGCCAACTAGCCATTAAGGGAACATGGTATGAGAGATAAGAAAGGCATTCAAGGTGGGTCGGGCTTAGATCTCTTGCAGGTGCGCAGGAACTCATGACTTATGACATGTTTGACCTCTCCCTCAGGCTCAGCCTAGCCATTTCCTACACTCTGAAAGATCTTCAGCTCTTCCTCAGCACCATGAGTGTTATCATCCAACACTAAGTCACCAATCTTGTCTGTCCATATGCTTTCCTTGCTGAAATACTTGAATGTTTCCTCATTGCCTTCTCCCACACAACATAAACACGCTCCTTTTCCCATGATCAACCTCTTTCAGCATCTTCCTGGGCAATGTATCTGCCTTCCTGCTTTAACTGGGCAGTTTGAATAACCTGTACAACTTGAGTGAACCTCCTGGAAATACATACTCTTGGCGTACAGTCCTGGTATTCTTTGCTCATCTCTCCCAGGAACACACCATCGTCACTTCAATGAGGCAACATAGCATATGACCTGAGGGATTATAGTTGTCTCACAGATATGCATTAATAGCCTGGCTATTTCTTTATGGTCTCACCGGATGTGCATGTGTTCCTCTAGGAGAAAGCACACATGCTTAATCACATCAATTAAAGGCAATGTGCAAAGCCTGGTTGGTATTAAGCACGAATAGAATTGATGCGTGGGTGTGAGAGAGTGAATATGGCTTAACATGTTACATGAAAAGAATCTGTCTGGTTATTTTATGGTTCAATATATTGCACCCATCCATCCACCCAATTGATTAATTCAGTAACTTTTGAGTATAGTTAATTATATACTCTCTCCCTGTCTTCTCCAACACAGTACCCTATAAAAATATTGGGGTGGTAACAGGAGTGGCCCCTCATTTAAAATCACAGTAAAATGTACTTTGATTAACAAAAAAATTGCAACACATGAGGGTTTAACATTTGGGATTTCTGAGTGTGTGGGGGTGTGTGTGTGACTGTTTATGCGCCTGACACCCACTGCTGAGAACAGAAAGCAATCAGATTTGCCCTCTCTAGCACCTCCATCAAGTTAGCTAGCAGTGTTAGAAACATCAACAGCCCACAAAACGGCAGCCATACCCAGATATGGATGTCTTTAGGCTCCGGTTGGATGCTATCCCAGTTCTTTCCAAGCCGAGGAAACACTCAACAGATTGTTTATAAACAGAAAGCTTTTGACAAAATGCACACACAGTCTGACGCAAACGAAGAGGTGGGAGTTGTTCCAAGAATAAAGTATAAAGTAACTTTGAAAAATAGAGTGAGATCCAACTAAAATCAGTTGATATTTCAGTTACAGATAAATGTCTAAAGAGCTACAGGATCCAACCAGCAGCCATTGTCTTGAATTGTCAAATCCAGGATGCCTTGGTAAAGATCATGGGGTTAGAATATGAGATTTTCTTTTATTTTTAAATAAACCTTTTTAAAAAAGAATATGAGATTTTCTGCTTGCAAAGGGTATATCTAATGCTTGGGTGTAAATACACATTTAAAAGCAACAAGTCAAGATTAAGAGCTTTTTATTAGAGTAGAAGGGGGTTTGGATAAGGTTCAATGTTGAGTTGTGTAAGTCTTCAGTGTTACAAGAAAAGAAACAATTTAGTTGATAGTTGATGCCAACTTCAACAAGGTTGAATATCACATGGAAAGAAACAATTGACTTAAGATTGTTACTGAGTTCTGGAAGCTTTCAATGTGCTAAGGAAAGAAATTATTTAGATGCATTGGATTCTGAGTCTCATAAGCTTTTGATTTTTTATAAAGAAATAAACAGTTTTGATATATTTGGTCCCATGAACATTTGACAGTCATAAAGAAAGAAACTGTTGGTTTCCCTTTGGCTCTATCTATCAATGAGGAAAGAAACAATTCAGACAGGACTAGTAACTCTTACTTACTATGAGGACATAAAATATTTTAGAGGTGATTGGCGTTGTGTTTTTTGAACCTTCAACATTAGGCTTTGGATTGAATGTGAAGCTCCTGCATTCTATACCCTTTCCTGTGTTTTGGGGCTTCTTGTTTTCATCAGATATAATTTGATCTGGTCATTATACCCAGCTTCAGTTTATAGCAGATAACAAAATCAACAAACAAACAAAGAAATGCAAATGTTTTCTGTTAGGGACATGCCACTTGTAGTCTTACTTCATCTATAACCCTTTCCCAGTGCCTCTCTCCAAGTTGCTGTTGACCTCTGGAGAAGGAGGAGGAGGAGGAGGAGACTGCTTTCAATAAACCATTTTAGATATTTAGGTTCATGCTGAAAATACTTGCCTAGCTTCCTCATATCCAAAACCAACAAACTAGATCTTGGACCTACCCTTGTTAGATTCTGAATCACTAGAAAATAGTGACATAAAATAAAATAAAAATCCAATGCATAACTTTTTGGTAGACAATGTTTGCTTTACAGATACATCCATAATTACAAATAGATGCCAATTGCTAGTAAGATAGTAATTTAACTCTGCAGATTTTCTGAGGCAAACTATCATTTCTTATGTAAAACAACATAATTTTTATATGAACATTTCCACTATAGAAATTTATCAGAAAGAAATATCACATTACTTAAGAGAAAGTTGGATTTACAAGATATTTAACTCATTCCATTACTCTTCCATTAAATTTTTATAATCCCCATTTTGTGGGTTAGATAACTAGAGCCTGTTTTGTTTTGGAAGAGGTTACACACACTATATAAATGACTAGAATATTTGTATATTAGATACATATTCAGTTTGTCATGTAGTTCCTGCTTTGGGAGGAAAAAGCAAGATAAGAAGTTTTTATGATTGTCCTGAAGGTGCTTTTTTCAAGAGGCAATTGGACTTTCTGGTTTTTCAGCTGAAGAAGCTTCTTGGATGAGAAGCATAACATAACCAAGTCCAGTTGTCTCTTGAAAAAAGCACCTTCGGGACAACCATGACCTGGATGACTGAGAAACTCCACAAGGAAGTTTTCATGGTATTGTGCTTGGTATTTCCTCTTCTCCTTCATTAGTACTATAATTAGTAGTATCTCAAACTTAAAATGACAACACAGTGAGATATAGCGGTTAGGGTACTGGAAGAGGATTGGGATCATTTGGCTTTCAAACCATCAACAGTTATAAAAATCAAATGGTAAGTTTGACCAATCAGTAGCTTTCAGCCTAATCGCAAATTCTAGTGGGATTAAAATAGATGAGTTTATTTGTCATGAAACTAAGTAAGCAACTAAACAATCAGTTCATCAGTCCATAAACTGTCCTGTTTTAATCTGATAGTTTGCAAAGACAGCAGATTATCTCTGAACCCACAACTATGTCAGATAGCACACTCACTTGCTCTCTTTTAGCCTGCTGGAAATAAACTGCACTCCTCTCCAAAGACTCAGCAGAATGCATGGAGGGGTTTTTCTTTGTCATCAACTTGTCCAAGCCACTGATCAATTCTGGAGGCCTAGACTGTTGTCCTCTACATATACACAGACCACCAGGAAAGCAATTTATACTATATTTCAACTACACATCTATCATGTTTCCTGACTTATCTGAAATCAAGCGATGCCATCCATTTTCTTTGTTGAGCTTCATTGGAGGTAGACTACTGCAATCTGTTGAGTATTGTGTGTTGCAGAAATAATACAGTGTACTTTTTAGACAATAGTCACTTCTCTCAATGGCCATATTCTTTTCAAGTTCACCAGTAAAACAATGGACCTATCTATTTTTGTAACAAGTTCATTGATGGACTGGTGAAATGATGGACTTGTTATTAAATCCTCTTCTAGCTCATATGATAGGAAAAATGACAAAACTGTGGCCCTTCCTTCCTTCCTCCTTCCTTCCTTCCTTCCTTCCTTCCTTCCTTCCTTCCTTCCTTCCTTCCTTCCTTTTTGCCAGTCTAAGAGGAGTAAATAGAGGGATTCTGTTTGAATGCACTTTGTACAGAAGATCAGGCCACTGTTGACACCAAAGAAGAAGGGGTGGAAATCCATGGATGTATAGGATGCATACATCCTCCTATCTGGTCTGCTCAATGCTCTTAGATAGATTATCAAATATGTAAACCAATAAAAATGGTAAATATAACAAAATTCCACTGAAGACAGAAACTGGGGAGATATTAATGCGTAGTCCTTTTGCGAATGGAGAAGCAGCTGTTTAAAAGATCACAACTCCATAGTAGCTTTTAAGTAGGAAAAATTAGATTTAAATGAACAGATGCCATTTAAAGTATATTGCAACTAAGCCAGAAAGAAAGTAATTCAGTCCTCAAATGCAGCTGATACTGTGCAGTCATAGAAACTAGAGGCTCTTTCTGAAATGATGCAGACCTGTGGTTATGCTATGTACACAGAGATGTATGATGAAAGAATTATAATTAAAATAAGTAAAGAAAAGACATATTTCCTGGAAAAACATTCTGCAGTTTTACAAAGTTATGAATGATTTGGGCAAAGTAAACCACAGGAGATGGCCATTGTATTACTCAGAAAATCTGGCTGGCCATTGCTGCAAACCAAATATGGAATAAAAAGTACCACAACATGGCTAGCGAAGCAATGCTAGATTTGCTTCTTTCTTTCTATTGATGTTTCATTTATACCCTGTTGGGCCTTTGGTGAAGAATATTAGTATGCATACTTTTGAGCTGTTGGGAAAGATAGCACTTTGTTTGCAGCTTGCTGATTGAAGATGGTTAACAGATAATGATGTCCAATGATTCATATGCTTTGAATCATTTGGTTTGATAAGTATGAATATGCTTTTTTTTGCATCACTGAAGCATAAGCAAAGAGACTGATCATATCTTCATTAGAATCTATGTAGAATAATAAAGAACTCAAATATATATTTGCAATTTTTTTTCTTCTAGAAATACAATTTTAGACTTCTGAGAATGGAACATGAATAATTGTGATATGGCTTCAATTTGAATCCTTATTAAATATCTTAGGGACATTGATTGTAACCCAAGGAATATGAAATCTATTTTCATATTTAAATCTTTTCCTTATAGTATACCTTGTCATCAACAAAAGGTTTCCTAACTTGGTAATAGACTGTCCTTTAGGAATACCATTAATTGGATATGTGAATTAATTGTGGACTAAATTTCATTAAGCTGCCATTATCACTGCATTTATATTCTTTCTGTCCTAAATCCTTAGTGGAAACATCTGTTCATCTGCTTGAAGAAACTTTATTTTTCAAGAAGTGTTTTCATTGTTAAAAAAAACTTGAATTCTTCTATTATATATCCAGGCAGTATTATATATACATATACATATGCATATGCATATACACATAAACATGTATACATATACATATACTTAGTGTCACAACCCCAGGTATTCCCCAATTATGGGAGGAAGCTAACTGCTTCCATTATCTGTTAATCGGCTCGTCACAAGAGTCCATCATGACAGAAACCCAATATTTTTTACTGTTGCCTTTGTTATATTTGTGTTATATTTGTGCTGATAAATAAATAAAGGGAGACTAGTATAGATCTATTTCAAGCTATTTAGCTCTCATCAGCTAGCCATATTTATTTATCAGCACAAATATAACACAAATATAACAAAGGCAACAGTAAAAATATTGGGTTTCTGTCATGATGGACTCTTGTTACGAGCCGATTGACAGATAATGGAAGCAGTTAGCTTCCTCCCATAATTGGGGCATACCAGGGGTTGTGACACTAAATATATACCTTCTTCCCTGGCTTCAGCTGATAAGGAGGAGGACCTGTGGCTTAATGGCTAAGACGTCTGCCTAAGATAGCCCAGGTTCGAATCCCAGTAAGGGTATGGCTAGCTGATGAGAGCTAAATAGCTTGAAATAGATCTATACTAGTCTCCCTTTATTTATTTATCAGCACAAATAAAACATGCATATACTTGTATACATACACACACACACAATACACACACCCAATATACATACATACATACATACATACATACATACATACATGTTGCAATTTGTGCTGATAAATAAATAAAGGGAGACTAGTATAGATCTATTTCAAGCTATTTAGCTCTCATCAGCTAGCCATATCCTTACTGGGATTTGAACCTGTGCTGTATTACATCTTAGGCAGTGGTGTTAGCCACTAAGCCACAGGTTCTCCTCCTTTATCAGCTGAGCCAGGGAAATAGGTATGTATTTTGTGCCACAACCCCTGGTATGCCCAAATATGGGAGGAAGCATACCGCTTCCTTTCTCTGTCTATCAACTCATCACAAGAGACCATCCAGACAGAAAGCCATTATTTTTACTGTTGCCTTTGTTACATTTGTGTTGCAATTTGTGCTGAATATTTCCAATGAAATGTTCTTAATTTAATGACATAATTCAATGTCAAGTGTTACATCTTTTTTATCCTGCCCTATGGAGTTGGTCTCTGACAGAAATCCACTTGAAGAGACTAGAAGTATTTGAAATGTGGATTTACAGATTGCTGCTACATATAAGCTAGGTTGACAAAATCAGAAATGAGGAGGTGATAAGCTGCCTGGGAAAGCCAGGGAGATCATCAAAACCATTAAAAAGCTAAAGTTAGAATATTTCGGACATGTGATGCGACACCCAGAAAAATACTTCACTTAATACTCCAGGGAAAGATTGAAGGCAAACAAAGTCCAGGCAGAAGAAGAACACCATGGCTTTAAAATCTAAGGGACTGGTTTGGATAAAACTCAGCAGCACTTTTTTATGTGGCTATCGATAAAAATAGGATCACCAACATGATCGCCAACGTCCGATGACGGATATAGCACAAGAAGAAGAAGAATTCTTAATTTCTACATACAATAAAATTCAAAGACCATAAAGTAGACATGGGTAATCTTTTGCCTGCACTGATACCATATGTACATGGTAGGCCAATGTGAGGTTATTGTTGTTGAACTTCAGTCCTATTATTACTGGGTTACAGCTTCTTTCCAACCTAGCTACTACAGCTGGGAATAATGTAATCCAACACATCTGGAGGCTGATATATTCTAAAGACTAATTTGTAGTATCTATCATTAGCAGAGGTCTATAACAGAACTTCTGGAGAACTCAGGGGTTAAAGCTGGCTGGAGTTTAGTGTTCCATCACTAAACAATCACCCTTTCCTTTCATACCAAACCCGCAAATATCAAAATAGGAAGAAAATAGCAGATTCATGTAAAAATATCACATATTTTCTGCAAAATTTGCAAATGGAGATCATGCTCCTTGGGGACTTCTTAAGTTTGTCCCTTTTTTATAAATCTAATTTAATATGAGAGGTTTTTTTATTAATTTTTTCTTTGTCATATTATGATCACTTTTTGCCTATAAATTATATTAGTCACTAAATGGTTAAATTATGCAATGAAATATTGTTATATTTTAAAGCTGTAACTAAATATGACCAACACTTATGGCAAAGCAAAATTAAATATAATGATAGTAGTAGAAGCAAATGATATCACATGTTAAAATGAATAATAATATTTTATTATATTATATTTTTATCCTGCTCACCTACCCTACAGGATAACTCTGGGCAGCTAATAAAGCAAGAATACTACATATGAAAAACTACATGTTAAACTATTATAAGAATTTGGTGAAACACCAAATTTTAAACACAGTTTAAAATAAAAGGCCATTTTAGTCTCTTGACAGCATCACAGAGAAGACCCTCACTGAACTTTCTGTGGTGTCTCCAAAAATATGGCTGCTAAGATTGACTTTAATTTCCAAGCAAGCTATGTCTAAGGTAACCTGGTCCTAAGCCACTGAACTTTTAAAATTTCAGACTTGTTCTAAAATGGAAGTCTATTGGGAACGTCTGTTAGAATGGAAGTTACATACTGTAAGGTTTGTCACATAAAAATGTGCTTGCTTCATTTTAGATCTTGCTGAAGCTCCCAGCATTTCTTCAAAACCAGCTCCATACAAAGTATGTTACAATAGCTGAAGCCCAGAAGCTGATGCTAAATTTGTTCTCTGCTGGAAAAGGTGAAGGGGTAATATCTGTTAAAACTGATAAAAGACACTCTTAGCAACTATAGACACCTAAGCATTCAGAGAAAGGGATGAGTTAAGGAACCCAACAGTCAGATAAAAGTTGTTCCAGGGAACTACAGTTAATAGTACTTCACTTGGATTATCAAGGTGTGTTAACTTGCCTGAATTAAGTTTCAGTATTGTGGCCTCCATCCATTCTGAACAAAATATAGATCAATCCATAATCTGGCCTATTTAAGTCCTTTGAATAAAACAGTTTTATATGGTTGAATCTGATAGTGTCCAAATACAAATGGCATCATCTTTCAGAATCCTTAGCTAGCATGCCTGAAGACGAAATAATGAGAATAGAAGTCTAACACACCTGAAAGTCATTAAATCAGGTATAGTTCATGTAGATATGAATCCTCTGATCCCATTTGGCTGGTTTTTAGATTACTATTTATATTATAGCAGTGAAACAATTAATAGTACCATTCCTTTTTCTCTGGAGCATCTGACATCAGCTAAAATGCTTACCTGTTCCTTAGCCCAACTTTTTAGCTTTGCTTCATTCATTGTCTACTTTCAATGTCAGTTCAATATTTTACGCACATGGATTAAAATGAGCCAAGGTGGCGCAGTGGTTAAAATGCAGCACTGCAGGCTACTGCTAGATCAGCAGTTCAGCGGTTCAAATCTCACCGGCTCAGGGTTGACTCAGCCTTCCATCCTTCCGAGGTGGGTAAAATGAGGACCCAGATTGTTGGGGGCAATATGCTGACTCTCTGTAAACCGCTTAGAGAGGCCTGAAAGGCCTATGAAGCGGTATATAAGTCTACTGCTATTGCTATTGCTAAAAACAGTGAGCAAATCCCAAAATAACTCTCTATGTACTGTATGTGTCTCTTTCTTGCTCTCTTGCTCTCTCTCTCCCTCCCTCCATCCCTTCCTCCCTCCCTCCCCCCCCTCTCTCTGTATAGGAAAGGTAGCCAGAGTCACCAAGGCTGTCTCACCAACCCATCCTTATACATAGAAAATAAGTAATAATTCTCTATCCTGAAACATAGATCCAAATAGCGATTTGTTGTCCACTTCTCAATTCATCATAACTGTGCCTTGTTTCTTCCTATGCAGAAGGAATCTGGAGAACTCTGCTTCTGACAGCCAAGTTATGGCATCTTTGTGTCCAGGATCAAATAATCAAGTGTTCTGAGTAGCTAGGAATCTGGAGGGAATCAGTTAACAGGAAGAGGATATATTAATGCTTTCAGGATCAGAAACATCTGGGGAATCTGGTAACCCTTAGATGTAATTGTAAGATAATAAGATGCATCATCTCCTGCAATATAATTTTTCTGTATTAGAAGTAGGTCCTAGAGATAAAACTCTAGTGAAGGGACCAGAGAATGGGAAGAAGAAAGGAGAGGAAGGATTTCACTGCAATAAAGCTTTTAAAAAGTTATCTCTATATAATGATTAAAAAGGAGGTTGACTTTCTGGGCATTTACCATTCTTAAGGTGTTCCATCCTTTTCACTTTCATCCTTATTTCTGGGTATTAGAACCAAAATACAAAATGTCTGCCCTAAAAATGACTTTTTACTCAACTCAAAGGGTATTGGCTTTGGGTAATCCTGAAGAGATAAAGAGAGGCTGAAGGAAAATCAGTCTACAATAGACAAGAATGGGATATCAGTGAGAGGAAACTAAGGTAGAAAACCAGTGAGAGAAAACCAAGGTACAAACAGCTTAATATTTAATCCATCCTTCCAAGGAATCTTTGGGGAAAGGATGAGAAAGCTATGTCATTTGGCATAAATGGTTTGTGGCTGGCTATTTCTGGCAGACTCCAATTTTGGAGGTCCTGTATTATTGGGTTTGTGAGAAAGTTTTGGGGATTTTGATCCCACATACTTGCAGCATTGCAAACTTTCATTCTGCACAGCTATTTTGTTAGTGCTGTCCAATAGTGCTGCTATTTATTCAGATTTTTGTGAGAGGTTTTGAAAAAGCAAAATCGTTGTTTCATAGAACTGTCTTTCCTTAGTAGTTTATTTTGAGTTGTTAATAATCAGAACAATCTGATATATTCTTGAAGTTTTTTTATTTGATTACATCTTTAATAGAAAAAACAAGATTTATTTAGATTTTTCAGTTCAGGCAGGAAACTTTATTAAAAAGTAAACATATACAGACTAAGGTCACCCATCATGCTAAGCATAAAGCAAAGTTGCACAAATGTGTGTATAATGTGCACCAACACATTATAGCCTAGTATAATGTAGTAATAGCAGTTGATAAGGTGTGAGGAGAACACTTGCAAAAAAAAGAGTATATAAATAGGAACTTCAGAAAGAATTGGAATCTATGTGTTGCCGCCTTATTTTGTCCCAGATCACAGCAATAAAAATATCCCTCTATCTTATTCATTTTGAATCTCTTGCCTCTCAACTACAAGCTTGCACGTGCATTTTCAGTTCTAATGAAACAATCCGGCACTGTTACAGTGAATCTCCACATTATTAATTTAAATGAGATGATTTGCTTTAACTGTGATTGTCTCTGCAGACCTCAAGCTTCCCACCTCATTCAATTTATTTCTAATAATTTTTATTAATATCTCCACTTATTCAGTGGAACAGCTTAACTCATTACAGATCATTCTGGGGCAGCTTCAACCAAGATATGTAAAATAGCTTCAGGTCACTTGAAAAAAATATGAAGAGAACTAAGCAAGAAAGTGTTCTTGGTTTGGACTACAGGATTGGGAAGAGGACTAGGCAAATATGAATGGGAGATGCTTTTACCACAAAGAAAACAATACTGTTTCCGCAAATAGAAACGTAACATGCTAGGCAGAAAAAAATATTTAATTCTATCTCTTTGCATGACTGTTAACTTACTATAAGAAATAAATCACATGAAATATATCTAATTAAAAGCCTGTTCAGAAATAGTCAAAAAGGATTACAATTTTTATAAGGAGGATAAGGTCATTCATATTCACACCCATTTGGCAAATCTCCCAAATTACTTTCTATTATTTGAACTCTGAATAATCTTCAAGGGCAGCTACTACATGATATATTGCAGTTTCTAAAACATGCTGCAATATAGAAATGAATGCACCTTCATAACTTGTAAAAAAATATTCTGATCCTTAGGATGGGATAGGAGGTCATGGAATAAAATTATGACTTTCATGTGGCATGAGATTTTTTCTCATATCATGGAGGATATATTCAACAAGATAAACACTGTCCATTTTTCTATTAGAATTATGAGAGGTTCTATTAAAAGTGAACAGCACATGCATTGTGTTTTGTGAGCAGCAAGAGATGCTCTGTGGCTAAGAGATCTTGTTGAAGAAGGAATAGTATATAAAGCAGAGTTCATGCACAAATTGTGTGTGTTCCTAGAAATATCAGAGTTGGCTACCGTGATACATGCTTGAGTTACATCTCATTTATATTCTATGCGACAGCATTTCAAGGACATTTAGAAGTTTCATCAGTTCTGAGATACAGAAATCTGATTACTGACTGAAGTTAAATATCAGGATTTCTATTTTTATGCAGTTACATTGGCTGCTGGTCTTTTTCCAGACACAAGCCAAATGGCTGATTATGGCCATAAACTGGTTTTATATCATTTTTTGAATTGATGTTTAACTGCCTTTTTTTAAAAAACATATTTTGTCTTTTATTTAAGTGTATTTGTATTTATTTATAGCATTTAAGGTAAAAGTAAAGGTTCCCTTTGCACATATATGCTAGTCATTCCTGACTCTAGGGGGCGGTGCTCATCTCCGTTTCAAAGCCGAATGGCCAGCGCTGTCCAAAGACGTCTCTGTGGTCATGTGACCGGCATGACTAAATGCTAAAGTCGCACAGAACACTGTTACCTTCCCACCAAAGGTGGTTCCTCTTTTTCTATGTGCATTTTTACATGCTTTTGAACTGCTAGGTTGGCAGAATATGGTATAAGTAACGGAAGCTCACTCCGTTACGCAGCACTAGGGATTTGAACCGCCGAACTGACAAACTTTTTGATTGAAAAACTCAGCGTCTTAGCCACTGAGCCACCACATCCTGAATTATTGCATTTATATTACTGTTATTACAGGCAGAATGGTGGGGTACCAATTTATCAAATAGTAAAGTTTTCTCACCATTTTGACACATTGTCTCTCCTGTTCTGCTTCCATTTCAGGAGACTGTCCCAATCTTCTGCAGCCATTTTGGCTGCTTCTCTTGTAGCTGGCAAAAAGAGCTTTCTCCTGGATCGATCAGGGACTTTGCGATGTCCCTGAGATCAGCAGGACATGCTCTTCTCTATCACTATTCCTTCAGAATGGTTTAGATCCAAAAAAAGGACCATCCAGCAACAGAGATATCGACAGCAATCCTGGAGCCCCAAGATTGCATGTCGTGTCGTCGTGACATCAAGCCTGCCTGAAAAATCTTTTCTTAGCAAGCACCCAGATGCCAAGAGCAACAGACGGCCCGAATTTCAGGTTTGTAGGCTTTGCATACACACACATACACACACACACACACACACACACACATTTATGCTTTTAAAATGTTGGCGGGGGAGAAATATGTGTACATAATTGTACATAATTATTTGTTAGTCATTACTTATAATAGTTACAGTACAGTTTAGTCCATGTTACTGAGTTTTCAGTATGTCACTATAATTGCAACAAGAGCTAGAAGATTCAGTCTTCCATTAATATTTATCTAAGAAACAACATGATTCAGATAGCAATTTGCATTATTGTTATTATTCATATGATCATCCGAAATATCTTGGGATGGAACTGCTCATCAAGTATTCTTCTGGAGGAATGAGAGACAAGCAGTTCAAAAATAGTCAGATAATTGACACTAGAGATTGCTCCTACCACCCAAAAGAGCTATATTGGATCAAAGTTCTTTTGACTTATAGAAGACAACTAAGATAACAAGCAACCACAATTAATATAATAAGTGACTTTCTGCTCCATCAAGGAATGTATATATTAATGTTCAAAATGAATCATGGACCTTCTTTGCTAAATGAGTCTCTCATATTGGATCCACAGAGTATCCAAAAGTAAGCAACTGTCCCTTCCCAGTTATTGTTAAATTCCCTACACAGCATCAGGCAGTGGAAATGGGACAACTTGTCACAGCCAACTTGCTGCAGTCAACTCACCTTGACCAACTCATTGCAGCCAACTCACCATGGGACAACTCACTGCAGGACAACATAACAATTCTATTTAATTATTTTTTAAAAATAAAAATATTTTATTTTTTGCCATTCACATTTTATTCTGCCACTCCTTCTGCATCCTTTCTTTAATGATTCTATTCCACCATTTCTTTGATATTAGCGTTATCCTGTGGCGAGATGGCTGTGGTAAGTTGTCCTGCAGCAAGTTGGCCATGGTAAATTGGCTGTGGCAAATTATTCATGGTGGGTTGTCTGTGACAATTTGGCCATATCGAATTGTCATAAACCCCCATGCACTGTGGCCAATATTGAAGAGGTGCTGAGAACTGTAGTTCAGACATCTCGGATTTAGAGCCACATGCAAAATGTAAAGCATATCCTGATATGCAGCCAAGTCACATAGTTCCCATTTGTATTGCACAACACGGGTTGTAGCATCTCCCAAATTACATTGTAATATCAGAAAGTGCTTATCACATTTACAAACTATCCATAAATTCAAGTCCATGGGTTCTCACATAACTTAGTTCCAGATTAAATGAGATGTTTTATTTATTTATTTATTTATTTATTTAATTGTTTGTTTATTTATTTATTTATTTATTTTCATTTAGCAATTTTATATGCCCACCTATCAGTAAATGTGACTCTCGATGTGAAAAGCCAACAACCAACCATTAAAAACACACATGAATAAAAATGAAGATTGCAGGAGAATAGTGACTACCTAAACACAATGTAGCCCACTTACAAGCTCCTCATGGGATCCCAAAGTTGTTAGAACATTTCAAAGGCTTTCTGGAAGACTTTGCAAGGATGCTAATCTCACTTCAGGGGAAATGATATTCCAAAGAGTGAGAGCCATAGCAGAAAAGGCATGTTGCCTAGGTCCTATCAGAGAAAACACTGTAATGGATGTAGCCCATGATACATCCCTCCTGCTGAGAGGAGGGAACAGACAGTCCCTGAAATAATCTGATCTTATGTCACGGAAGGCTTTAAAGGTCAAAATCAGCACCTTGAATTGCACCTGAAAGCCAGTGGTGGATTGCTCTTACCATCGCCACCGGTACGCTGCTCGTGGTCTGTTCGCGCATGTGCTGGATGTGCGCTGTGCATGTGCCTGACATGCACGGTGCATGTGCCTGACATGCGCTGTGCATGCATGCATGCATACTCTACTGTCCCTGCGACACCCAGCTGCTCAGTAGAGGTTACACAGGCGCTGCACACTGTGTGCGCATGCACAATTGGTCCAGTTGCTTCAAAAACAGGTATGGAACATGGGTGTTCCAAATGTGCTATCCTTGGGGTTGACATAACTGTCAATGCACAGTAAGACCAGTTAAAGCTTCTGGATGCTCTTCAAGGGCAACCTCAAGTAGAGCTTATTACACTAATCTACTCTGGAAGCGATGCAGAGGATGATTGGATGGTCTCTGGGCTCACAGAGAAAAGAGTAGACCCATTATAGAACTATTACTCCAGGGGAGGAAGAGTAAAATGTGAGAAAGAGACTCAGAATAACTCTGCCTTAATTATGCCAGGTATAAGTTGATCTGGAGAATTGCTTTGGCAGGCTCACAAAATTCTGTCACATTATGTTACCCTACTAGCAATCAAGATTGTTCCAGAAATCCAAATAGTCCCTGTTTTGTGAGTTTCCCAATTTTGAAGGATGTGACACACAACAACCCCCTCCCTTTATCATATTGCTATAAAAAGATAAGAAGAGCTGTACGGATTAGATAAAAGGTCAATCTAGTGACTAGATTGTAGTCAAATAAAATGCTTCGGGAAGCCCAGAAGCTAAGCCTAAAGGCAATACATCTCTACAGCTATTGCTCCTCATCAGGCGGTATTCAGCTGTAAGCTAGTACCCATTGATAGTTTTATCCTCCATTAGTACAGTCCCATTTTTAACAGCAAATGACTGGGAACCTAGAATTGTGGGTATATTGAGATTGGAGAGCTGTCGTTAAAGGTCTTTGGGTATTGTACATGGGGATTCTTGGACCAAAGGAATTTGGAATAATCCCATTAACCTAATCAATAAGAGCAAGGGGGGCATGTGGAAGAGGAGGGTCAAGTCTATTTTTACAAATTGAACTAGCTTAGCATGGCAAACTATTGTGTCAATTATATTGGAGGTACAGCAGTGGAGAGGTAACAAATAGAGAGTTTAGTTGCTGAGGAAAATGTATTTTACATAGCATTAAAATCAAGGATAAACAGTTCTCCAAGGAAGCACTTCTAAATCTTATGAGATGGTTCTGGATTACCCTTCTCTTGCCCCATTCCCTACAACTTGTCTGATCACTGAATCCTTGTTCTGGCATGTATAAGTTTCAGCCAAGTTACAACTTCTGTTTCACTTCTATTCCGTGAACTCCACTGGCTGCTGAGTTGCTTCTTTCTGGATGCACTCCAGGGTGTTGGTTATTATCTATAAAGCCCTGCACGGCATGGTTCCGAGGAACCATCTCCTCCTAATGGACCTGGCCCACCCACCCCCAACCAGCAGAAGAGGCATGCTGCAGATCCCATCAGTCTAGGAATTTTGGCTGGCAGGGTCCAAGAGAAGAGCCTTGTCTGACATGGCTCCTTCCTTTGGAACATCTTACCTCCTAGGGTGAGATCTGCTCCCATTCTCCTGACCTTTGATAAGGGCCTGGCTCTCCCAGTGGCAGAGAACCATACTGGAAGTGGTGGATGGACTAATAGCAGATCCCAACTCACCCCCTGCAAACCTTGTTCCCTCCCTCCCATCTTTCTACCTTAACTTATAATTTTTGTTATATACAGTATATTTGTATTATTTGTTGCTTTTAACTTTGTAAGCCACCTAGAGTCGACTTCTTGTGAAATGGGTGACAAATAAAATGACGATGATGATGATGATGATAATGCAACTTCTATGCATGTGTATTGTGTGTTCTCTAGCATTTTTGCTAGAGAAGTGAAATTTATCATTACAGAAACCTATAATGGGTTGCTTGTAAAAACATTTTGGCCATTTTTCTTCCTTTTCTTTCTCCTTTCTCATGTGAAGCCTATCTAATCTCACATTATATACCTTTTCCTTAATCCTAAAGAAATAATAAATGAAAGATCTGTGTTGTAAAAATGTAGATATATTCATTGTTTTTAACAATCATGAAAAAAGTGATTCCTTATAACCAGTATAAATAATATTGGCATAAAGTCATAATATTGTCAGCATTTACCTAACAACTGTAAATATTCAAAATGGTTCACATATTCCAGTGTGCTCCAATACCATCCAGATGGATGCATTTGAATGAGGGGAATGAAAATTTAACACATCGAAGCAGGATATAAATTATTTGATCTGTTGGCAGTTTCATATATAGAATATTTGCATCTTGAAATATGTCCATTTTTGAACATTTCATAGAATCATAGAGCTGGAAGGGACATGAGAAGTCTTCTGGTCCAACCTCCAATCCAAGGCAGGAATCCTAGTAGCACAGTGGTGGCGCAGTGGTTAGAATGTAGTAGTGCGGGCTACTTTTGTTGGCTGCCAGCAGTTTGGGAATTGAGTCCCATTGGCTCAAGGTTGACTCAGCCTTGCATTCTTCCGAGGTGGGTGAAATGAGGCCCCAGATTGTTGGGGGCAATATGCTGACCGCTTAGAGAGGGCTGTAAAGCACTGTGAAGCGGTACATAAGTCTAAGTGCTATTGCTAAGTGCTATTTCAGGCAAATAGTTGTCCAGTCTTTGCTTGAAAACCTTCAGTAATGAAGTACCCACAATTCCAGTTGGCAAGCACAATTCCAGTGACAGCACTGTCATGAAATTCCTCCTTATTTCCAGATTGGATCTCCTTCTGATGAGTTTCTACCCATTGCTTCTTGTCTTACTCTCAGGTGCTGTGGAAAATAAATTGATGCCTTCGGCCCTGTGGTAATGCCTCAAGTTTTGGAAAACTAATACCATGTCTCCCCTCGGTCCCATCTTCATTAATCTAAATATGGCTAGTTCCATTCTTCATTGGATTTAAACTCCAGATCTTTTATCATCTTTGTTAGTCTTCTCTGAACTCTTTCTAGTACTTCAGCATCCTTTTTTCGTATTGTGGTGATCAGAACTGGGTGCAGTATTTCAAATGCCTAGTTTTCATTCAAGATTTCCTGACTAGCTAGTATATCAGGAGAGATTATAGTAGTCACAGCCTGCTGCTCTTGATTAGTCTATGTATGGTAGTTTGGGAATAGAGGGCTGAAGGATAGAACAGGCTTCATATACACATATGTCTATATGGAGTGTATTCCTATAGATTTCATTCAGACAGAAGGCTTCTTGCACTGTCTATCTCCAGTCAGATAAATTACTGTTTTTAGGAGGGGAGGGGGCAAAAGAACTTTTCTCCTAGAAAAGTTGGGCTACATGTTGGTGTGTGCAAAATTGCACTTTTATTTTATTTGCAGGCACATAAAGGTGCATATTGTGCATTTTTGTAAGACTGCGTATCTGTTGCTACAGCTGTTCAACTTGTACAGCTGCAAATACTACTACTATAGTACAGATCTGATTGCTTTGTGGGTATGAGTGTAGCCTGTGACCTAGTCACATTGAGTTTCAAGGTTCATTTCAAGATGCAAAGCTTCTTTCTTGCTTTGGGCTCATTTCTTTGTTTTTGGTGTACATGTATGCATCCTCTGTGTGGTTTTATGTCCTATTATTGAGCCTTCAGGATACCTTTAAAAATGAAAAGATTGATTGATTTGTGTTACCTGGGATTGTCAGAGTTCTAGTTCTGCTCTTTTGTACTGTCTGGAAATGTATAATTGTTCCATGAGATTTCAGAATATATTTTCCTTGTTGATTGTAATGCAGAATATATTATACTATCATATTGTGGTATAATATTATAATGCAACAATTGCATTTATAGAATAATTCATAACTTGCACTATTAATTAATACTTAATAAATTTCATTAAGTCGCAGGCCTACACCATCCCCTAGGGGCTACAGGCATAAATGGCCACCTCCAAGAAGGCTCAGGCCTCAGATCAATCACCAATATCAGACAAATTCAAATGAAATTCATCACTTATCTCAAGAATAGGCAATTTGCTATGGAGCAACTGGGTAACGCATCTGTCCTCACTGAGGGACTGAGTCAAAAGCTGGGTCTACCTAGCAACAGGGGTGTGGCTTAATACTTCTCATCAGACTCAGTCTTATCAGTGAGCGGATGATGTCAACCCAGTCTGGATGATACTTCCATCATATGGAGAATAATTCATAATTTACACTATTAATTAATACTTAATAATTTTCATTATGTGTCATAGTTGCAGGGATAACTTATGTGTAATATTAAAAAAAATAAGAAAAAATACAAAGAGAAAAATTGTGCTGTTTGCTTCTAGGAAAAATATAATATTTTATTTATTTATTAAATTTATATGCTGCCAATCTCATTCACCAAATTGATTCTGGGTGGCTGAAAAACAACCTAGTATACCTGATACTCTTAAGTTACTTATTTTAAATGTTAATATAAAAGATGTTGTGAGATAAATTAGCTTTTCCCCGTTAATGTGTTGGTTGAGCACTTCAGGGGTTTACTAAACAAAATGAAATACTGTTGAAAAAAGGGGAGGGAGTTTTAAATCTCCGCTCCAAGAAATTTTGTTTCAGATTGTTCACTTCACATCATACCATATTATTATTATTATTATTATTATTATTATTATTATTATTATTATTATTATTATTATTATTATTATTATTGCGAGCTGAGAGTTTAATAGTTATCAGCATGAATTGCTTCCCCATCTACTCTTGATACTTGGGTGAAAAACAAAGGAACAATAGACTTGCCTCAACTTTGCATTGTTTCCTATGGAATTTTTCAACTGCTGTGAAACACTCAAGCTGTTTGAATGTTGCTTTGTTGCAACATTGCAATACAGGCTCCAGGAGCATTATTTTCTGAGTTCAAAACAAAAGATGTTTTCCATTTTGTACACAATGTTATTATTAGCTTAGCTTTGCACTGCGGAAAGGAATCAGGGAGTCTTTACCATCCCTTGAAGCAAAGGCAGTGTGTGTCAAGATTTGGGTTAATATCAGGGTTCCAAGTAACACTCCTAAAGAAAGAAGACTCCAAGGCTTGAAGTTCCTCAAAGTTCCATTTTATTAGAGATGCCATTGCCACATCTGGGAAAACCTGAATCTGAAAGTTTCCAGGTTTTCCCCACCCAAATGAAAGTCCAAGTCCCTGCCCAAGTCCATCACATGGTCCAAATCAGGCACCATCCAAAACTGGAGATGCCTCCCAGTCACCTCATCACAGCGGCCGGGCAAGGTGGCCTTAGCTTTCTGAGAAAGAATGTTGTTTTGACTACATATCTCCCATACTCCATATAATTCCCCCTCCCATTTCCCCACAGCATTAAATGTGGCAGGCCTGAAGGCCCAATGCAAAAGATAGCTTCCAGGCCTGACAGGGAGAAGAATAAAATCTGCTTCATAAGAAGACACCAGTGTAATGAAGGGATTAAAAAGTTGGATCTGAGCTATCATGGGATGGTGCAGGGTCAGTGTTTTTTTTCTCACATGAAACTCTGCATCGGAGCTTAACTCAGTGGCCATCTCATCTTATCAGATGTGAACATGGCTGAAACATCACTAGCATCCACATTTTTTACACACACAGAGAGACGTGTGTGTGTGTGTGTGTGTGTGTGTGTGTATGAAAAAGGTTAAGAGAAATTCTAGATAAAAGTATTTTTCCTCTTTTGTATTTCGTAAAGTCTATTCAGCTCAGATTATAATGGGGTGGGGGAAAGGTGGGAGAAAAAGGACCCAAGAAAGAAGTTTAGAGATGACTGGCAGATCCCTGCAATCAGACTTGCTGCAGTACTGTGATGATTGGTGGTAGGGCTCCCCCACCCCCCACCCCCGCCTAGCTATCCAGTCACATACAAAAAAGGGAGTATAGCAAATCTGTAGGAAACAAACTCAAGACAGCACCATTCAGCAGTGAATCAGAACAGAGCCCGTAGAGGCAGGATAGGGATCAGTTAGAGGGTCAGCAAATTTCATGCTGGCATAGTTTTTGCTGACTCGGATCTGGGAGGATAGCGTTTAAACTCACCTGTAGGGAAAATCCCTGGTGGTATATCTTTTGAACTAGGCTCCTGTTGACAGATTTAGAGTTCCTGGGACAAACAAAGTGGATCCTGCAAGCCCAAAATCCAGCCAACAGCTATTTAGGTTGCCAAACTCTTGCGTTGGTTGACTACAGGGGATTCCTTTAATTAATAAACATTTTATCTTGTGGTGGAAGGAGTAATCAAATTCTCCCATTTTCAACCATTGCTCGAAGTCATCTATTCTTTAAAATACCTGAGTGCCGGAAAACTAACAACCTGCAAAGTGAAAAGCTGGTTGAGAACAGGAATTGCCATCTTTCTGTGTTTCCCCATAGCAATTGCTTGCTAGCGTTACCTGCTTCTCCTTTAAGAACAGAATAATATCAAGGAGTGAGCTAATCTAGACACCAGAAGAGAGGATTCAGGGATCATAAATAAGCTACTGATCAAAATATGGGGTGGGGGTGGGGGTGGATGCCAGAGAAACAATTATTTATGGACTATCTTCTTATACTTTAAACTGCACAGAAGTAGTAGGCAAAATGTTTTCACCTGCGGAAATATTTCATGTTAGCATGGACATTTGGGAAGATTAGAGTAGTAGAACTGGAAGTATTTTAGGCAATCGACAGACTCATCTCTATGTCTAGATAAGGTTTCTAAAGAAATACTATCTGGTGGTGTTGGCCAGCATATTTGAAAGGAATCAGCCTGGGGAAAACTGATCTAAACATTTAATTCTAGAAGGTGGTGGGTTAATTGTAGAGTTAATGGCGCAGTGGTTAAATGCAGCATTGCAGGCTACTTCAGCTGACTGCAGTTCTGCAGTTCGGCTGTTCAAATCTCACTGGCTCAAGGTTGACTCAGCTTCCATCCTTCCGAGGTGGGTAAAATGAGAACCCGGATTGTTGGGGGCACTCTGTAAACCGCTTACAGAGGGCTGAAATCCCTATGAAGCGGTATATAAGTCTAACTGTTATTGCTATTGCTAATTGTAGGTACAGAAATGTTATTGTTAAAAGTTAAAAGTCCTTTGCCCTCTTGACTCTGCAATAAACTACTTGGACTCTTCAAGTTTTACTTATAATAAGGTGTGTGTGTGTGTGTGTGTGTGTGTGTGTGTGTGTGTGTTCAGCTTGGACACAATAGTTCCAAAATCCTGGAATTCTACTCATTTCATTTAAATGAGGCAGTATTAGTTTTATGGCCTTCCTGTGCATTTTTGTTTCTTGCATTCTCTCTTCCTCCCCTGCATTATCCAATGTATAGAATTTCTTTTTTCCCCCTGAGTGATAGTAGTAGGATCACGACATTCTCCTTAAGAATAGAAAGCAATACCAATTAGCGCAGAATAACTCGGTATCTTAAAACTCTGGTAATTGTTGGAACAGAATGAATCCATCATGACTTGATGGAGTGTAGAGTTGCCAGTTACTCTTTTTCCTCTCCAATTTTTCTGAGCATCTAATAAATTGTTCATCAGCAGAGACTTGTAAAAATGAACAGCGATTGCCTTTTATCAGTCTGTAATGTGCTTTCATCATCCAGAAGAAATGTGTGATTCTGATATTAAGTCGGTCTCTGGAGAATTCTTGAAAGATTGTTAGTGTTTCTGTATTTAGTGTACTGAGTTTCCCATATTAAAAGATATGAACCCCTTTGTTGAAGGAAGAAGACACATGGGTAGCATCCTCAGAATGACATCAGTTATAGTGAGCAGAATTATTTTATTTTAAACTATTTATTTTTGGAATTTTCATTGTGTTCATTACTGCCCAAAAATTTGTTTGTGAAATTTTGAGGTAGGCTTTTAAGCAGAAGAAACATTTTGATTTATTGTAATGCCACAAAATCAGGTATGAATGATTTGTAAATATAAGAGTCAATAACGCAAGTAATCAAAGATCCCATGTAAGTGATAGGACACTTTTTTTTTGTTATTCTAGAACAGGGCAGTCAAACTCACAGCCCACGGACTGGATGCCTCACACACTGGCCACACCCACACCTGCGAAAAAAGTTGTGATACATCACGTGACGATGCCATAACAATGGGAGTTTGACAGGCCTGTTCTAGATGTTGACTCCAAACCAATGGAATCAAGAAAAGAATCTTGCTTAACTTTAAAAAGAACTTCGTTTTTAATTAGAGATTTTGAAGCACTTGTAATGGTTACCTGCCAAAGTTGCTTTTGCATCAACAAAGCTTAGGCTAGATGACTTTGGGGATTTCTTCCAACTCTGCAATGATATCCCCCTTTTTTATGATTCATATCATGTCACTCTATTGTTTGGAGAAATATTTATTCTGATGTTTCAAAGAGCTAGACAATCCTGATTTACATGTCTTTTGAAAACGCATACAATGGAATGTAACATAGCAATTTGTTTGAGATGGCTATAGTTTATAATTAGATTACCAAGACCTGAATTCCTGCTTTGCTCAGCTGTAGAATATGAAACACTTTCCATGTCCGTCTGCTTCTCTACTTCCTGAGGTGGTTGGGGGAATAGAGAAGGAAAGAAACCAAATGTGCTTTTCCAGGAAGGCCAGAATAAAAATGGAAACATATTAAGAAATCTCAGAATGTTAATAGCTTGGAAAAGAAAAGCAGGCATAGGTCAGTCAGATGGCGATATACAGTTAAGAAGAAAGCCAGAGGTTGGCCAGAAGGTTGATGAGAGTGGAGGACATGAATAGTTGAACTACTTCATAACATTACAAATTACAAAGAATATACAGTGTTCTTTGTAATTCCTTTATTTGGCACTGATAATTGTGAGGTCAACAAATATGTTGTCTGGGAAACATGAAAAATTCCCACATTTATTTTTAGATACAAGATTTTAGAAGTTGTTAAAGAGATTTACTATCATTTCTCATGAATTAAGGAAGGACCAATGTTTCTAAGCACTTTATATATATCAGTGGTGGGTTCTGGATTCCGTTGCAACCAGTACGGTTGCAATAGGGCCCGGTGTCCTCCACATGAATGTGCGCAGCGCTCAGTGCGCAGCACACACATGCGTTTTACCTTCCAGCGACGCCTCCGCAGGCCTCCGTGACACTCCAGCTGCTCGGCAGAGCATCACACAGGCACTGTATGTATCATGCGCATGCACAGAAGTGCTGAAGGCTTTATATACAGGTAAGTAGTGCGGGCAGGCAGGTGGGCCTCCCAGAGCATCATACCGGAACGATACCTGGTACTCCAGGCAGGCTCCAGTACACCCGTACCGGGGCATACCGCCTGCAACCCACCACTGATATATATATTAACCAGCTAACCCATGCAAGAATTTCTGTTTCGTACCAACTGTTTTTGCACAGCTACTATTTATAGGTGATTATCATTCTCTCAGACGTCTTTTTTACCACTAGCTCCTTCCTCTCACCCAACAACAGAATATATTTCTATTTTCTTCCTCAGTGCTCCATTAAACTTGATGAAGGGGATAACCACAAAAACCTATCCAATAAAGCTATGAAACTTTAAGGTATCACAAGACTGTTTGTTCTTCTTGCATGGGGGATTAACAGGCTCGGTTCATCCTTCCATCCATCCCTAGCTTGCCTGTCTATCAGCTTCGGGATTCTATGGTGGATTCCAAAGCAAGTATTTGAGCTTTTCAAAGTCAGCTAAAGTCAGCTAAGTGTTGTATCATATCAACAGATCTTGTGACGTTTTCTCATGAGTATATTAATTTAGTAATTTGTTTCTTTTCTACCGAGTTTTACCCCACAATCCTTGATAAATTGAGAAGGCAGTGGTGAAACAGAATGTCCTATGAAAATTGGATTTACCTCCAGGAAATAGAATTATGGCATAAATATATCTTTAAAGATGAAGCACCTGCAGCTTCTTTTTCTTGTTTTTTAAACTGAAGAAGAAAAACAGCTTTATTGCTTCCTTAAGTGAAGGTACTCAGCCACCTGGAGTATCCTCTTGAAATTGGAGACACAATACTGCAAGGTAACAATGCTTCATCCTGAGGTAGCATCATTAGAAATATTAAGTTATACTTTGGACAGAAAGTACATCCAATAAATAAATAAAGCATGAGAAGCGGTTTTTTTTTTTTAAGGTAGCTGTCGTACCACGAATAATATCAAGTTGTGACATAAAATTATTCCCTTTAGACATTTCGTCCCAAATTTCAAAAGAGAGTGCTGTCAGGCTGTTGAAAGCACTTTAAAAGGTGGCAAAGCTGTTTTATCTTGTTAAGAAAATGAAAAAGGAAAAAAATGATAATTTTATCTTTAAGTCAGCCCAAATCCCCACAGAAATGGAATTCCCTGCCCTCCTTTTCACACATTCACACACACAATCACGCATACGCAGCCCTTGCAAAACTAGCAAACAGATTTTAGTCTAGTTTGAATTCTCCCAAATCTCTTTAAATTCTTTTTTGCAAACTGAGATGTTTTTGTTAGAACGTTAGCGGTGTTTTAAATGAATTTTAATTTAATAGAATGAAAGGACGGTTTATTCAAGTTATAACAGGAAAAACAAGGAGGAAAAAGAAACAAGCACTTATTTTCAATTTTTTGGGCAGGGAGGGGAATGTGTTAGTTTGTACTGTACATGACTCACAGAGGTCTGTTTTCAAGGTTTACGGAAGTTGCTTGCATAGAGTTTGGCCACCTTGCAAGAGATTGTTAACAAACTAGTGCTGTGACTTTAGACTTCTCAATGCAGATTTCTTCACTTCATATCTAACAATTGTTTTTCACTGACTGGAAGATAACTACAATTTATGTTAATCTCAAGCACATATCAGAAATAGGTGAACCTGATAGTTTAAAATCACAGGCAGATATTAAACTAGTTCTGTATTTGATATCAGCCATGTCCCTCTATGATTTTGAACTGTATTGTTACATGATTAAATAATATTTGGCACCTGGTCAAAGGCTCAAGAACTTGCTGAGTTTGAGTATGACATACTACTTTTACAAATGTTTAGAATGTTCTACCTGGCTTAGAAGAATCTCAAGGCAGTCGTCCATCTGCTGACAGTGTCCTTCTAATAATGAACTTGGGCCAGACACATCAGACATATTTCTCCATCTCTCTACAGAACAGAATAAATGGGACCTGAAGTTAAATGATGCTACATCCGTACAAGAACATTTTCCTAGACAAGAATAGTGCTTTGTTTTGCTGTTACTGTTATTTGTATATGAAGTCACAAAATAACCAAGTTCTTATATTTGCCAACTAGTATGGATTCTGGAATGACTAATTCATGTTAGCGTCAGAGCATTCCATCCTTCCTAGGTGGGTAAAATGAGGACCCAGATTGTTGGGGGCAATATGCTGACTCTGTAAACTGCTTAGAGAGTGCTGCAAAGCCCTTTGAAGCAGTATATAAGGCTAAATGCTATTGCTATTTGAACATGTCACAAATAGTATAAATATATCAAGTCCAAAAAGGGTAACCAAAAATCCTGAAAAGACAAAGATGCATAGGATGGGATTACTTTGTTCAACTTTGGGAATGTATGTAAGACATTCTTATGAAAACTCAGTGGGACAGCAAGAGATAATTGAGTCCACAGAAAAACTCTGGAGCAACCTGTTAAGATATTTACTTTCAGAATGATGTAGTGGAGCAGATAATAAGTCATTTGGGTAGGCTGCGTCAGTGCCTTGTAGTGGAACTATAATTCACTGCCAGCATACAATCTTTACTTGCAGAAAATCCAATTCCTGCTGTTTCCAAGTTAAGCAGGGATCTCTCATGTGGTGGGGATATATGAGGGACCTGAATTGGAGCCCCAGGAGAGCTGCTGCCAGCCAGAGTAAACGGTTCTGGGCTAGACCAACAAAACAGATGGCTTAAGTATAAGGCCATTTCCCATCTGGCTAAATGGATGCAGATTAAGCAGCGAAATGGCAACTTCAGGAAATCAAGTCAGTTTCAGCTTCCAGAGAACATTCTGTTCAACCTGTTGAAACAGCCATTCTTTGGCAGCAGCAAACATTTCGAAGGATGTCTTTAAGATAAATTGTTGAGCTGGAATTCATCAGCAAATGTTTGCACTCCATAAAACTAGGGGTGCCCAATGAACAATAAGCACTGATACTTGGTGTTAGGTTCTACTATCCTTCTCCTATCTGTCTTATTCCAGATTTATTAGACTATGACTCTTATCTTTGTTTATACATATACACACACAAACACACACACATGCACACATGCTCAGACACATTTTTATGAAAATTCATTTTAAAATAAAAATACAAAAAAACTAAAAGTGAGAAAACTGAGAAAGAAAGAGAGAGAGAGAGAGAGAGAGAGGGAGAGGTGGTGGCTTTTGGCTTTTTTTCAGTGAAATAAAATACAAAAAGAGAAAGAAAAAAAATCCTCCAACCTCAGTCTTTTGCTTTACATTTGACAACAGTTCATGCCATTTCTACAGTAACAAAAGTATTCTAATAATCAAAACCTAAAATCAACATTTCAGGTTTTTTTTCCATTCTGAGCAAGACGTCCAGAAATGGTTTCCAAGCAGAAACAAAATTAATTAAAACAGTTTTGCTATCTCTTCTAACTCTATCAACTTTATCATCCACTCTTCCATTGTGGGAATTAATGTATCTTTTCTTCTATGACCATATAAGATTCTCATGCTAGATTATGACTCCTAACACCCATAACCATGATATCTGGTTGGTTGGTTCAGTTCATGCTGTTTACCTTGCTGTCCCCACTTTATTTCTTCACTAGTGACATTGAGCATGGACTTTCTGATTCAAGTATATTGTTGTGAATTGAAGAAAAGGAACGGGATCGAGATTATTTCTGTTTCCAAACTGACTATCCAGATACTTCAAGGAAGATCACTCATAGAGAATGCTCATGATGCCGCCCTTGTTGCTGATGTTCTTCCCCAACTGGTACTAGAGATATTACAATATAAACTTATAAACACTCATAGCCATAATGGCCATAATTGCTGTGAATCCTTCTTAACTGAAAGATTCCCCAGCTAATGACCATCATTATTACCTCTCATGGTAATGAATCCCACAATTGAACAGCTGTCATTTTAACTAATTAAGTACTTTTTTATTCTGTCCAATAGGCATATCTGTTTAAGATGGCTAAGTAAGTATGTACTTGCCAGGCCAAGAAAGCAGCTTTGGCATCCAGAGGCAGCAACCAGGACTCCACTCAAGAGTTTTCCAAAACTATAATTAGTGCTCAGTCATTACAACCGGAGGCTGCCCTTCCTAATCCCCCAAAATAGCCCTACTATATCATTGCTTCAGAGTATCATGGGAAATTAAAACAGTGCTCCCTTAAAAATCTAAGACCTGTTATGAGAAATGTTCACAATGCTCTCAGATCTGGCTGGTCAGCATAGACCAAAGTGCAGCAATTGCCTGGTGGTGTCACGGCTATGAAATAAGGAGGGCATTCATACCAGAGTATTCTTTTCCATGGACCTTGTCTAAACTGGATCAGACCATGGTATTCCTTTGCTTTTGTACTCAGGTTTTGCAAATTTGGCTTTTCTATCTATATCCAGTTTCAGGAAAGTCTATCAAGCCTGTGACATGTTGCGTCCAATGAAAAATTGTGCCACAACAGATTAACCCTCCGGTGGTACCATAAGGGCTCCTTGACACAAACTCTATTCTAAAGTAATAGGTTCACCCAATAGTGACAGGGGCTTGCCTGATGAACACAGAGCAGAAATAACATTAATGGGAGAGTCACAGCTTCTCTCCTCTTTTTTTTTTAAGATTTGGATTCCAGTATTTGTGTAAGGGCTACATAGTAATTTTCCTCTATGCTATCATCTAACATTTATCAGGATTTTTGCAGTCCAGATGCGATAGTCAGATCAAAGACTACTCCAGATGCAAATCTTGACCAGCAGTGTGGACAATGCTGAGCATCATGGACCAGTAATATGATTCCATGTCCTTTATGCTGATGGTCATAGCATTCTCCTGCCTTAAATTAAGTTCCAAGCTGGCCATTCAATATTTACTTTGAAGAAGGAGACTAGAAGAGGATATTTTTTTTGTTCTTGGAAAAGCAAATAAAAAAATTAAGGTCACTGTGACCAACTTTTTTTAGAGAAAATGCTCATGCTGACATAAGCATGTTCTCTCTTAGTGGGGTCAGTTTCTGAAATTGAGCACAATGTGAAAATTATTATTGTTGTTGTCTGAAGCAACCAGAGAGATCTCGTTAAATGGCACAGAAATAAAAAAACTGCTTCTTTTCAAGTGAAAAGAACCAAACTAAATTTATTTATATTTAATGATGTTGAATTGTATTGATCCTTCGTTTTTCTGATCCTGAAGTAAAAGTATGAGTATTGCATGCAAAGGATATAAGTATATTTTACCACATAGCGTAACTTTCTATCTCTAATTGGAGCTGAACCCAAACTCCCATTACACAAAGGAGGATCTTGTTATTATTTGTTCCTATTTTTTATTTTAAATGTAGGCTTCCAAAACTAAACTTACCTACAATTCTGGAACAGATTGGCAAACCACTGGAGAATAGTTCTTAACAAATACTGTACTTAATAAAATTTCTTGTAAAGTGAAGATTCATTTACAGTGGCCCCACTGAATTGAATTTTATGAGACTTGCTGCCAAATAATTTATTGAACATGTCCAAAGGCTGAATTCCAAGGACTTGCATGCTTTCTTCTCTCTTCTGGGCAATGTGTGACTTGATATTATTCCCTGCTCAGTCTGAAATCCATAGGAGAAAATGAAAGATGATAGGAATTTGGAATGAATCCTATATTTTTCATCCGAACCCCCCCCCCTCCCCATTTCCCATACCCTCCAGTTCCATAACCATGAAGGGAACCAGTCTTTGTAATAAGGGAGATGAGCAGAATAATAAATAAATATACATAAAGCATATGGTGATTTTGAAAATAATTTTGAATGCATTCTCTATGCCTGGTTCCCACAACTTTGATCCCAAATGCTTTGTGAATTGTTTTTAAGATTACTGTATTCTTTTATCAGTTCTCATCCAGTTCAATCTAAGATAGCTTGTTATCCAAATTTCTTTCAAAAGAAAATTTTGATGAAATTCCATTATATTTTTGCACTTATTTTGTTATCAGAGCCCAGGTGGTGCCTGTGAATATCCTGTTTGTTTGCTTTGCATCATGATCTGTTCAAAACAAAATGTAAAGAAAATATATCAAGGGGGAATTATTCCCATGAAGCTCTTTCATACTGAGAGTATGGGAACCATGAAGTTTCAGGGTATTGAAAAGATGTATACAGAAAACAAGTACCATTTCCAACCATATGGAAGTTCAGAAAACATCAGAAGAAAGAATGGGGATACCTTTCAGAGAAATGAGTTTCAGCTAAGCATTTCAAGAAATCTCCTACATTTATGTCAATGGAACAGATGCTGAGAGGTCTTTTTCTACTACTTAAACTACTGGTCTAACTACTTAAACCATGGTTGATAGTTATCTCTTAGAGATATTATAGCTCAGCCCTACAATGACTACAAAGTTAATTTAGTATTTTTTCCTGGATTCTTATAATAGAGAAAAAGGAGGTTGAGTATGGAAGTCATGGCATCTGTGAGAATTTTGTTGTCAAATTTTATGTTAACAGAGGCAAAATATCCTGTTTGATCAGAATATGTGATATTTTCTGTGTACACACTTGTGTAAATAAGGCACTCCTGCACTCCTGATAAGGATACCCTCCAAGCTAGCCCTGTTTAAGATCTTGGTTTTTTAAAAACAAACAATTCACTAAATTAGTTATAAAAAAATTCTTAAGAAAACATATTCAAGTGTTTGATCAGTACAAATCTATATCAATCATGTATGACCTAAAAGTAGTTTTAAAATGACAAGGTTATTCATCTTTAGGATACCTAGTTACCTAAAAACTAGTAATTGAACTTTGAATTGTAAATCCTATGTTGAACAGAGCTTTGGAAGAAATCAGTGGCTCTCCTTCATTCATTCGATTTCTTTCTTTCTTTCCTTTCCTCTCTCCATCTTTCTTTCTTTCTTTCTTTCTTTCTTTCCCTCCCTCCCTCCCTCCCTCCCTCCCTCCCTCTTTCTTTCTTTCTTTCTTTCTTTCTTTCTTTCTTTCTTTCTTTCTTTCTTTCTTTCTTTCTTTCTTTCCACACCAATGATTTAAAAGGTTTAGGTCCACAGCTGTCCCTTTATTAGAGTGGATGATCTCCAGCAACATTTCTACTTCTACAACAGAAGAATTGAAAAGAACAGAATTATTTATTTATTTATTTATTTATTTATTTATTTATTTATTTATTTATTTATTTATATTTTCTACTTTGCCCAGCTTTCAGCCTTATCCTGATTACTTGGGTATCATTGTGGTTCCTATTCTTTGAAAGGCCTAAGAAATAAATTCATTCATGATATATGTATTTATTCATATGGTACACACTCATTTGATTCTATTTTTGCTCTGATTGTGATGCTTCAAACGTCAATTAGATGTTTCGTCTCCCCGCCCCCCACTTGAAGATATAAGTGTTGAGTCTTAATATATATGAATGCATGGGATACTTCATTCAGTTCTGATTTAAGCCTCAATACTAATCAGTGAGCAGTGGCTCAGTGGCTAAGATGCTGAGCTTGTTGATCAGAAAGGTTGGCAGTTTGGTGGTTCAAATCCCTAGTGCTGCATAATGGAGTGAGCTCCCATTACTTGTCCAAGCTTCTGCCAACCAAGCAGTTCAAAAGCATGTAAAAATGCAAGTAGAAAAATAGGAACCACATTTGGTGGGAAGGTAACAGTGTTCCATGAGCCTGGCTCTTTGGCTTTAAAAGAGATGAGCACTGTACCCTAGAGTTGGGAATGACCAGCACATTTATCTTTAATAGTCAGACCTGTAGCTCAAAATCAACTCTTTTGTTTCATAAAATAGACTGCTCAAATACAAATAACACTTATTTTTGTTGACTGTGGTGCCTTTTTAAATACCCTCTAGCCTTAAAGTAAAATAGGGAATTATTACCTGCTTTGTAATTTTCTATAATGAAATGTAAAAAATCCATTTGTTAGCAACGTGATGGATAAACAGGATCATTTATGCCTTAATCTATATTTATGGGCTCTTTCATTCCTCCTAGCTGTAATTGCACACATTTTTGTATAAGGATTCATCTAGGAGTCACTAAATATACTTACCAGTATTTTTGGTGTATGTGCACACGTGCATGTGCACACATTTCATTCTCCCAATCACATTACTTGCAAAGTGAGGTGGCCAAGTTGCTTGAAAGATGCTCCCTGTGGAATAACTTAACTGTTTTCAATAAGTTGTTCTGCATGTTAAGAATAATAATGCAAGTTAATTAGACTTCAGAGAGTATAGCCCTGGCTCAGAAGAGGCAAATGAAAGGGATGAAAAGGTCAACTGAATTCCACCCTTCCCTGGATGATCAGAGGTCCAAATTGTTCTCTTTTGAATAATGTTTATTGGTTTGATTGAAGGGAAGAAAATAGATTGAGCTGGATTTTCTGCAGATTTTTGCTCTCTCATTCTTCATGTGCCAGATCTCTTCCCTGGCTTTCATAGGTTGCGTTTATATTTCCAATTTTCTAAGTTAAAAATTGCTTTGAGGGATGATACAAAAAGAAGGCAACAAGACTGTCAATGTTATGAGGAAAGACTGAAGTTACTGTGGTAAATCCTAACACCCTTCATAACCGTAATAGAGAGTTAAAAGAGCTAAATCTAATAAGTGTTAAGATACAAGAGGATAGAGTTTGGTTCAAACTTATAGGACACTTTTGAACAGTAACAACAATTTAGGGATAGCTAGTTGGTGCCTTCCAAGTTCTTCTTAACCATACTTCTGTCAGCACACTAAGCAGGGTTTAATAGGGATTGGGGGCATTTTAGTCCATAACATTCAGAGGATTATAGTTTACCCTTAGATGGTGAGCTCTTTCTTGCTAGAGCTGTTTGAGCAAAACTTGGATAGCTACCCTCTATTCCTAACTCTGAAATTATCACACTGAGTTGAGGAGGTATCTAGATGACCAACTGGTAAACCTTCCTGTTTTCAGTTAGGCTGAACAATATATAGTGGCCTGATTCACACATCATGCTAAGTCATACATACTATTTACTAATCTAAATAGCTGGATTCACACATCATATAAATCCATAACAATATTATGACTTAGCACAATGTGATGATGATGATGATGATGATGATGATCATCATCATCATCATCATCATCATCAATCAGGTCCATTCTTGGCAATTCTATGTAATACCTCTCTGTATTTTCTGATCTTCTTTCAGTTGTTTTATGCTCTGGCTGATGTTGGCTTTGATAGTATCTAGCGCAGTGGTTTTAGGTAGCCTGTCACCATTGGCCATTCCTTCCATAACATTGTGTGAACCTCTGACATACATACATACATACACACACACACACATACACGTACATATATACCTATACCTATACCTATACCTATACCTATACCTATACCTATACCTATACCTATACCTATACCTATACCTATACCTATACCTATACCTATACCTATACCTATACCTATACCTATACCTATACCTATACCTATACCTATACCTATACCTATACCTATACCTATACCTATACCTATACCTATACCTATACCTATACCTATACCTATACCTATACCTATACCTATACCTATACCTATACCTATACCTATACCTATACCTATACCTATACCTATACCTATACCTATACCTATACCTATACCTATACCTATACCTATACCTATACCTATACCTATACCTATACCTATATATATATATATATATATATATATATATATATATATATATATATATATATATATATATATATATTCGTAGATTTTCATGGGTGTAGGTATGCTGGTCTTCTTGTATTTGGGTCTTTTCCCATGTAAGATTGAGATTGTCTTGGCAACGTTTCAGTGAGGTCTCACTCACCATCTTCAGGCTGGGTTTTGGGCTTAGAATGTGATTGGAGCTGCCGTCTTTCTATAAATCTTGGTGGGGGTGTGTGGAGTGCTGGCTTTGTTTCAGAAAGTGGAGTGATTGGTTGTGTGGTTGTATCATGATTGGTAGATTGGTGCTGATTAGTGCTGGCTGTGTGTCCATTGTTGCTTTGTGTTGTAACGGCCTGAGTGGTGGGTGGGGCTCGTTTTTTGACTAGGGCTGGTTTCCAGATGTCTGGTAGGTGGGAGGTATCATCACGTTTATTCATGTTGTGGGGGTGTTTCTCTATTTCGATAGCTTCCATAATTATTCTCTTGTTGAAGTGTTCAGTATTGGAGATTAACCTGGTTCCTTCAAAATTAATTTCATGTCCTGTAGCTTTAAGGTGCTGGAAAAGGGAGGAAGTTTTTTCTATTTTTCTTACTGCATTCTTGTGTTCTGCGATGCATGCATTTATTCTTCTATTCGTTTGTCCTATGTATGTTGCAGGGCAGATTTTGCATGGTATTTCGTAGACTCCTTGGTTTTCTAGCTGGATTTTGTCTTTGGGGTTTCTTAAGATGTTGGCTATTTTTTGGTCAGTGTTGAGGGCTGTCTTGATATTGGGTTTGTGGAAAATTTTGCTGATTTTATCTGTGGTGCCTTTGAGGTAAGGGAGAGTGGGGGATGCCGTTGTCCTGTTCTGTGTCTTGGTTTTGGGGGGAGTCTCCCTTTGGATTAGGTTGGTAATTGTTTTTCTTTGGAATCTTTGGAGATTAATACGTTTGTGAGAGTGTGTAATTCAGTTTTCAGGTGGTCTTTGTTGGCTAGGCATTTGGTTCTGGAGATGAGGATCTTGACTACAGAGTTGATCTGTTGATCTGGTGTGTCCTAGGGAGCCATTGGGTTTTTTGTAGATTAGGACATCCAGAAAGGGAAGTTTGTTGTTTGCTTCTATTTCCATGGTGAATTGTATTTTGGGGTGTAGCCTGTTGAGATGTGTGAGGAAGTTGTCCAGTTTTTCTTTCCTGTGTGGCCAAATCACGAAAGTGGCATCAACATATCTAAGCCAGAGTTTGGGTTTGTGTTCAAAAAAACAAAGCCAGCACTCCACACCCCCCCACCAAGATTTATAGAAAGACGGCAGCTCTGATCGCACTTTAAGCCCAAAACCCAGCCTGAAGATGGCAAGTGAGACCTCGCTGATTAATCTTACACAGGAAAAGACCCAAATACAATAAGACCAGCATCTATCTATCTATCTATCTATCTATCTATCTATCTATCTATCTATCTATCTATCTATCTATCTATCTTCCAACTATCAGTTAATTTGGCTTGGTGGATGCCTCTGTAAATGGATAGGCGTTGTGTGAAAACTGACCCTATACTGTTCTCCTTTTATCTGATGCTGATCATTTCATTTCTCCCAGAAGAGCGACTAGAATTTTGTAGGAAATAACTGTTGATGATTGGACTCTTGTCAGATCCATCCTGTGTCAACTTCCTCAGTTTTAGCTACAGTACTTTAAATGCAATTCTTCAACTCCTATCTTGATTTTAAAATGCTCAATGGTACAAAATGGCTTAGCCAAAATGTCAGAGGCAAGAATAGGTAATTGAGGGACATTCATCAAGTTAAGAATCCAGTCTTTTGTTTCTATAATCCCCAAGTAGATAGCACTAAGAAAGTAGTGAATATAAGGCCACATTAAAAATGAAAGCAGTTAGCCCTTGTTTCTGCTTGTATTTCCCAGCAAGTGATAGTGAAAGGCAAACTATCTCCAACGCTGACATAGGATAGGAATTATGACTAGTAGCCATTGATAGTTTTATTCCTTACTATGGGATTTATCCTCTTGCACAAAAGCAAATATTCAGGCTTTGCCTAGGTTTCTCCTTGACATGCTAGTTTAGTTTCCCCCCACTCTGTCTTTGATGAAGAATGAATAGAGGGAACCTGAAGCTTTTCTCTTTGTGTTCTGAGGTAATGTTGCACTGGTTTGTCAACAAGATAAGGAAAATGTAAAGAGCATCGCTTCTGGAATTCCTTTCAGCCACTTTGCCACAAGGGTTCATAGTTGTTGCCTTGATTTTCTTCTATGTCAGAGGTCCCCAAACTTGGCAACTTTGTGGACTTCAAATCCCAGAATTCTCCAGCCAGCTATGCTAGGACCCCTGTCCTATGTAATGATTTATTGATTTGTATCAGTGAGATTATGACGGTTTGGGTGAACCGGTAGCTCCGACAGTCAGCTGGGAGTGAACCGGTTCGCTCTGACAATCAAGTGAGCCCACCTGCCCGGCCTTGTGCTGAACTGACCTATATGTTCTCAGCTGAGTTGCACGGCAGAGCAGATTGCCATGCCTCTGCTGTTTTCCTCCCCAGCAGTAATGTGGAAGGTAAGTTTTCTCAAAACTGCCCAGGTGAGCAGCGAGCACATACAAAATGTGTGATCACCGAACCGGTTGTTAAACTGGTAGGATCCCACCACTGAGTTGCATATATGTTCTATTACTATATGTGGACGGTCAGTTCACACAATCAGGAGGAACCAGTAGCTGACTGACTCCCATAATGATGCATTAAGGGACATTTTTTCTGGAATGTTTTTCTTCATAGCCCTAGGCCAAAGTTGTCCCATTTGGGGACTCAATGTTTTCTTTGTTGGCTTCATCCGCAGCATCAAATTTAGTCTCATTCAGTTTTGTTTTTGGAGAGTTACCTGGCTGATGGACAGGCTTGGCATATCGTCTTTGCAACATTCTGTTGGATGGAATCAATAAGAAGCATTCCAAATTTTGCATTTAGAATGAATGATACGAATTCTGATTCAAGTAATGACAATTGCTTAAATTGTTGATTTAATACGGTCACATATTGTTATACAAGCAAATTTCATTTTCCTAATTAACCAGTCATTTATCATTCATTCTGTTTTTAAATTATAAGGGAACTATAAATATATTATAATAAGCCAATAAATAAGAAGTAACTCGCTCCCTCTCTTGTTCTTAATATGCACACAACAGATAGCAACTATAATAAACAGCAACCTGGCTTTCCTTTTTAGGAAGTTTTGGGACTTGCCAAATCTATTTTGGCACATGTTACAGTGTAATGTATCTAGCTAAATCAAAGGCAAGTGCATGTCTAAGAAAACCTGTCCATACTGTATATTATTGTCATCAGAAAAATAGTGTTTTCATGGAATAAAAAATGATTTTGAAGGATGATTCTTTTCTCTCTTCCCCACCCCGCTTTCCTTCTTCCTGATTGTTACAGCCTGTAGGTGGTTTTACTGAATTTGGGCCACAGGGTAAGGGATTCCATTTTCCATGTTTATTATTTAATGCATTTCTTCTTCTAAATATAGGCAGCACAGCGTACTGGGAACTTCTCCAGGGCAGCATTTTTTGCATTTCCCTTTCTTTAAGAAGAAGCATTTAATGCTGTGAAGCTCAGCATCCACCAGGAGCAAATGCTTCTTACCAAAACAATTCCATATAAGCCCTATGTTACCATCCATCACTCCTCTTTTTCCCTTTGGAACAAATTGTCCAAATCAGAGGTAAGTTCCTCCCAGTTCAGACTGGTTCAGCCAAATAGGTAGTAATGCCATTTTGTTTTCTACTTCTGCTCATGCATGTGTGCGCAAAGCACCTGCACGCTCCTGAAGCACGTCTGTGAGCGAAACGGAAGTAAAAGAATCCAGAACCCACCCCTGGCCCAAATCCTTCCAAAATGGTTTAAAGGTTCTACTAGAACCAGAAAGATATAAGCATGGTAGCAGAAGATTCAAGGAATTCAAGTCCACACATCTTAAACTTGGCTGAGGTTGAAAAATTACCAATATGGATAGCCTATTTCTGTTTGGGAAGTCCAGTTCTGGCTTATTAATAGGACATGGTGGCTCAGTCGCTAAGACTGGTCAATCAGAGAGGTCAGCAATTCGGCAATTTGAATCCCTAGTGCCATGTAATGGAGTGAGCTCCCATTACCTATCCCAGCTTCTGCCAATCTAGCAGTTTGAAAGCATGTAAAAATGCAAGTAGAAAAATAGGAGCCACCTTTGGTGGGAAGGTAACAGTGTTCCACGCGCCTTTGTCATTTAGTTATGCTGGCCACATGACCACAGAGATGTCTTCGGACAGCGCTGGCTCTTTGGCTTTGAAACGGAGATGAGCACCGCCTCCTAGAGTTGGAAATGACTAGCACATATGTGTTAGGGAACCTGGCTTATGGTAGTATGTTTCCACTCATCTTGAAACTAGTTCTTTTGGAATGAGAATGGGAGCCAATGAAGTTTCTGTAATTTGGATCTAATGTAATCCTAATCTTAACTCCAGGAAGTAATTTTGCTACCATATTTTGTACCAACAAACTTGGATGAGAATCTTGGGCAATGGGACTCATATTAATGAGGTTAACTGTACCAATTCAAAATTCCAGATTGTCTTCAAAAGCATCCACAATCCAACAGCATCCTGAAGGATGAAATTCTCAAGGTATAAAGTGTTCTAAAACTTGGGTGTGAAATCTACATCAAGCAAGTGAAAGTCTACTTTTGAGTCAATATATTTTTCTTTTCTTTTGCAATCTTTGAAATCAGGAACATAGATTCCCTAATTCTGCAGAGAAGATTATTGAAGGTTGTAGGGGACGGAATTGCTCTTCCATTCCACTTAGCATGACCCTAAATTCTCAGGAACTAAGCTAAAATAAATCATCATTAATTTGAGTCCCTTTGCCTAAGATTCTCCTCCAGGCTTGTGTAGCCCAGCCAAGGTAGAAAAAAATGGCACTAGGATAACTGTTGAAGGATAACATGTGCCAAAATGTTTCCTTGCAAAGAAGAATACTTTGAGGATCAAATGCATTGCTCTCTTGAATCCTGACTCAGATTGGTTTGAGGGTTTTGTGTTCTGGACTGGTTTAGCTAGTTTTGATCCTATAACACACTGGATTAGAGATTTAGTATTTTATCATTGAACATGTTGCACAAACCCGCTCATCACTAAGTAATGATATAGTTGATTTGTTTGGTCACACCTCATTATCTGAATACTATTTTTTTTTAAATGTGTGTGTGTGTGTATTGTACTTAATAATTTTATTAAAGAAATTTTCAACAGACTAAATGCCATTAAATTTTGAACTGAAGAAAAGAATAGAGAAAAGTAATAAAAATGTAAAAAAGAGAAACGACAAAAGAAATAGAAAATAAAAAGAAAAATGTAACTTTCCCTCCTTTTTCTGCTAAAAGTCCATAAGGCATGTCCAGTCACTAATAAGTATAGTTGTTGCTCTTTCTCTAATCAAGCTAGTTAATTTTGCCATCCCTGATAATCATATCATATTTACCAACTTCTGTTATGGATATTTCCAGATTTTTAAATTAAAGTTCAGCCTCTATGGCAGTTAAGACAGCACAATGTTTAGGATTCAGTCTGGAAAAGGAGCTTCAGAAGACAGGTTACACCTCTCTATGACTCATTAAAGCAGCTCCAAACATTTTCAGGTTGGATACATGGCTGTGAGCTTTCTAAAGTGTTCCTTCCAAATCAAATTAGAATAGTCCTAATAATTATATTTTTATCACTTCGATCTCTAAACCTAATCCAGGACAGGATATTATATTATATATTATTGTAAGCAGAAGTCTGTTCAATTGCGGTAGAATAACTAGATATATTCAGATGGAAATGGGCAAATGGGTCTTATTTCTATTTCATTTCCCTTTAGGTTGTGGTCAACCACAAGATTCTTCTGTACTTTTTAATATTAATTTGTATTTGCATATTTGGCTTTTGCATGGAATACCTTACCATTAAATCTCCTTAGAGATTCATTTCTACTATAGCTAATATTAAGGTATAGTATTAACATAAAATTAATATTTTCCTGAATATAATTAAATAGTTTTAATGTAGGTTTAACAATTCTGAATATAATTTTCTGGATTTAATTTTAATTAAATTTCCTGAAATTGCAGGAAAATAATAATATGCAACTTACATAAGTAATATTTTGGCCATACTATGTCCTATCTATACTGTAGGATTTTTATGAGGAAAATGAGTTGTTCTGAATTTCCCATTTTTCTAAACATATCCCATATCTTAAGTTGGTGGATAAAATTAAAGGTCTTTCTATATCAATGAAGCACATACCGACCCCTTTGGGGCATTGATTTCCCCCCAAATTAATGTCTTCTATTTCTTGGCCTTTTCTAAAACTGATTTGAATATCTCCAGTTTTAACATGCCAGTGGAGTCTTTTAGCATGCCAGTTCAAGGTTGGTACCTCCTTCTGAGTTTATTTATTTACTTGATTTGTCAATCATTTGCAAAATAATAGGCATAAGAATAAACATGGATGCGAATGGAGTGAAGTCAGTAGTAGACAGTTTAAGGTTAAAGTTGTGGGGATTTGAAGCAGTGTGGGGTGATAAGTTCCCTGAAGGAATGAGGCAGGAGGCTCCTGAAGTAAGTCAACAGCAGTTTATTAACAGAACTGTACAGCAGACAAGTTAGCGGTAGACAGGGACCTCCCCCCTGCTTGACAGCTATTTATATGGAGGTGTCAAGCAGGGAGGCCAATAGCCGCGCGTCTGACAGCCCGCGCTCAGCCATGCTGCACCATAGCCAATCAGGCGCGGCCTGGCTGTTGCTGGCTGTCATTCGTAACTATGAGGACTAAACAGTGGGTTCCTACCGGTTCGACCCAGTTCAGCCAAACCAGTAGTGGTATGGCGGCCTGTGTTGTTGGAACCAGCAACAGCCCAGGCCTGCCACACCCCCAAACTGGTTGCCCAGTCACCGCCATCTTGTTTTTGAGTTCTATGCACGCGCGGAACAATTTTAATTGAACTGCACATGCGCGAACCGGCAGTAAAGCCGACCGGAACCCACCCCTGATTTGAAGATGTAACAAAGTTCAGAGAACTTTGGGGATTTTTTTGTTGTTGTTTTTCCATGGTTGTTTTCATGCTTTTGATATTGCTCTTGTGTCTTCTAACCACTTTGAATTTTTTTGTAAACTTCCTCCCTGATAGCTCTGTCTTTCTCAGCTTTGGCTTCTCTTCTCTTGGCAATTTCCCTCATCTGTTTTGACATCCATGTTTTTTTCCTTCTTGAATTTTGGCAATGTATTTTCATATTCATCCTGAACAACCTCTTTAGGTTCATTCCACAGTTCCTCTAGTTAGCTGTCAAGGCAGGTCAGAAAGAGATTCCTGATTTCTCCTTGAAAATGAGAGAATATGTGATCAAGATTGCATCATGGACACCGGTTGCCTTCTGCTTTTTAGTTAACTTGGAACTTGCATATGAGCAGTTCATTATCTGTTCCCTAGGCATCCCCAGGCCATTTCTTTATTTGTTATTACCGAGCTGTACTTCCTTCTTTTAGCAATAATTTAGACAATTAGATTTCTGTGCATTTCATTTGGTGATGCGTGTGTGTGTGTGTAGATTTTGTGGTTGTTTGAAGACTGTGCTAGCAATGAGGGAATAATTGGGTTCACAGAAGTTGATAAGCCATTCTCCTGCTTTATTTCAGTTTTATAAGTAATAAAGTTCAAATACATTTTCCTTTTTAATATTAACATGGCATTGTGGTCTCCAACAACATACAGCATATCTTGCTTGTTTGTTCAGTCAATTTCAGATTGAGCTTGATTTAGGAAAAAACCTCTTTAATTTATAGTATCCTTCTTCTGCATCAGTGGTTGAAACATAAACTTGGATAATTATAATATTAAAGGTTGTCCACAACATTTAATTGTTATTATTCATTGACTGTACTATAGTCAATTGGTACTATTGGTACTGCTATATCCTTCCTAACTATGAAAGCAACATTATTACTTCTTTGATTTTCATGTCCAGGATGGTAAATAGGATGATCTTCTGACAGAAAGTGTCCAGTTCCAGTCTATCTCAATTTGCTGTTGCCTAAGATATCAATGTGTAGTCAATTCATCTCATCATTCACAGTATTGGCCTTCTCCCATATTCATGCCTTTCATATTCCATGTTCCTACTATAATTCTGTCTTAGAAATTTGTTATTTTTCTGCATCACAACATCAGCATGTAGATATCCCAAAGGCTTTAACCTATCCACATCATAAACACCATTAGAACTCTGAAAGATACTCATGTCTTCCTTATTAGTATGTTGATTACTATCCAAACTGAGAGGCCCATCAGCCAGCACCATATTATCAATCATTTTATATTTTCTACCCATGTCATTTTCTTGGTAAAATACTGGTGTGGTTTTCCAATGCTTTCTCCATGCAAGGTGAAAATATGTCTTTGCTGTTGTCACTAAAGGGATCTAGAAATATCTTATATTGCTGCTGCTCAATATATGTCTTTTTGTTTTAGCTATACAGCTTGGGTGGCAATCATGTCTTTTATGATCTTGCCAGGAGTATATTCTTTTGTCATACATTCCCGGCATTCTTCATTTATCCCTCTCAGGAACATTATACATACACACACATATTCACACCATGATGAGGCAGCATGGCATGATTTGGGGAGGTTCCTCTTTAATTGTGTTTTAAATATTTGTTGTATTTATTTTGTACAATGACAATAAAGGCTATACTATGTCATAGTGAAGTTACAGATTACAATTTTGAGGCAAGTGCTCTTAGTGCCAATGCCCCTTTCAGGGACAACAGCAATATTTGTTATAATCTTTCCCTTTTGTTTATAGGATCAACAACTAACTTTACAGGTGTCAATACGGCAGCTGGCACAGGTGACTGCAATATCACTGTGGCACTTCATTTTGGAAATCACCTTAATATTACTTCATGAATTTGGTGTGTAACACTACAGACTTATGGGTAATCAATTTTATGGATTGGAGAGACAATCTCTTATCAAGTTCTTCACCAAACCTCCCTTTTGCTTAGATGCAGGCCCCAATCCATTCTTTGCTTCAACAAGTGTCTCTTGGTGATTATAACTAGTTTCATCCTACAAATGGTACCAATATATTTATGAATTTCAAAGATTCAGAATCTTTACCATTAAAAATGACCATCCGAATATTTTTTTTATTAAATATATGACAGCTATAGTGGCAATTTCAACTTGAGAATAGGCTATAAATATTTTAATTAAGTAAGGAAATAAATAAATAAGATCATAATATACCTTCAGGTAAACATCTGGCTTATTATTACTCTCACAAGAGAATACCTTGATTATTATTTATCCTTAACTTAATCAGTGCTAAATTTGCTGGGTCTTTTCATCCACACACATACACCAAAATCCACCTCCTTTCTTCCTAGAGCTCCAATTCATTAGCATCTGTCTGATGGAGATGACTTTATTCCAATTAGCAGATTCAGCCCCTGGTACCATTTTGATCAGACAAGCCATAGTAGTCACCTGATTGGACATTTGGCTTCAGTGATATCTAACATTTCTTAGAGAACATGTTCCTCCTAAGCATTATTTCCTCATACCAGTCACCGGAGGTATCAAACTCGTGATTTGTGCGTCAGATGTGTCATGTGCTGGCCCTGCCCCAATTTAGCGAAGGGGAAAAAGTCCTGATACGTCATGTGATGCCACCATGACAACACAAGTTTGATACCCCTGCCTTAGACAATAGATTTGTCTGTACAATTTTAAATTAATTTAGATATTATTATTGTGGATGTTATTGTTTGTTTTCATCATACTGTTCCTTGTTCTATGTTAATTACCTAAAGACTCTGGGTAATATAGAAATGCATTCAATAAAAGCAGCCTAAAATACAGTTCAATAAATTTGAAAGTATCAGTTAAAGTCGAAAGCCTTATGCAAATCCAAAGTTGGCTTCCAATTATGACGTATCACTAACATGACCCTGAAATCATCCAAGCCTCCTCTAAAGGGAACAAATAGTTGGAGTGAGTCATGGATGGTGGCAGCTGAGTCCTTGAATCTCCAGCACAGCCTCCCATGATTTATATTGTCCTCTTTTCCCACTGCACATCTAGGGATAATTTATCACTGAGCTCCTCAAAATGAACAAACTACTTGGGGCAACAGAGACAAGGGAGATGTCTGTTTATGATGTTAAGGCTCTACTGAACATGGAAATTGCAACAACATGGAAATTGCAATCAGTTGAATTCTACAGGTTGTGAATCATTTTGAGTCTGTTACTTACAGGAATGCAGAAAGCTACTTTATATCAGGTCAGAGTACTTATAGTTACTCCAACACTGTCTTTGATGTTGTCTTGGGCAAATGATAGTCTATTGCTTTCTACTCTTTCTCCCTTTAATCTGAAGTGGATTTTATGTATTCTTCCCAGAGGATATGTTCCACCCCAAATATGTCACTGTATTGTCATAGAGGATGTAAAATTGCCTTCCACTGAATTTGCATATTACCTGTTCAGAATGGCAGGAACTTTCTGATGTCTTGATAGCAACAGTTTGTGGAATCACATTCAGGTTTTTCCCCAGCTCCTGACCTCTTGTCATTCTCTACAGTTAACTTTAGCCAGTGGTATAGAAATGTTCTTCCAGTTGAATAGGCACTGATCTGGTGTCCATATGGGAAACAATTGGGAACCCTATTGAGTTATCCTGTAAGATAATTACAGTTCGGGGATAAATATTAGGCTAATATGAGACAAACTCTTCAACTCAATTTTGAGATGAGTCTGAAAAACTAATATCAGATTAGAAAGCAGTTCTTATTTATCCCAAGCTTAGTCCTAAATTCAGATGCTACTATGGCCTCAGTTCTCATGAAGTTTCCCAATATACTTGATGCTGTGTTTCTGATGGTGGGCACTAAGATGACTTTAAAGTCATCTGTGTGAGTTCTTCTATGCCAAAAACTAGAATTTGCTGAATTAAATGCTTGGGGGCCTGAACAATATAATTTCCAGATAACCCTTTAAGGCTAGGTGTCCAGAATTATGTACTCATGATCTCCTAGCCCAAATGATAGAGCAGCATGTAATACCCACACCACCTGAGATAACAAAAGGTTGGTTAATAGTACAGCAGTTGATAAATAGTACTGAAGCTGTAGTACCATTTCAACTGTGCTTGCCAGTATTGATCATGGTATAAACGATATGTATGCATGTACTAGTCCTCAGTGAAAAGGAGTCCTATCTGTCTGACTATCTCTGTCACTGCATGTGGCAGCTTCACAGAGCCACCACATGTCTCTTTTCTCTTGCATGCTGTGGAAAACCCCTTGTGCTCCAGAAAACCAGCTGAGCAGCTAAAGGTATAAGAGGGTTCCCCTCCTTCTGCTTTCAGTTGTGGTGACTTAAGAGTGCATTGCAGCTGACACAGATTTGTAGCTGTTTCCATGGTTACCAAACAGGAAAGTTGTATGTGAAGCTTGTTCATTGTTAAGTTTCTAATTTCAGAAGAGCTTGCTGGATTCTTTGATCACTCTCTGGAGAAAAATACTAGGAGCATTCAGTCTCAGCTTTCTACTACATTTTTCATTTTTAAGTCCTCATCTGGAATCTGTCATTGAGCCAGAGATAACAGTTCTAGAAGGAAAAGTATCTGATAGTGCTTACAGATAGAAAAAATGTTCCAACCTACCAAAGGTAGCACCATGGGAGACAGAACATGAATGCAAGTCAAAATAGACAAATATAAGGTAACTCAGCTTGGTCAACTTGCTGAGGCCAACTTGCTGAGAGACAACTTACCATGGGGAAGAGTTACACTAATATCGAAGAAATGGAATAGGATCATTAAAAAAGAATGCAAAAGGAGGGACAAACTAAAATGTAAATGATAAAAAATTAAAATATTTTTAAAATTATTTTAAATACTTAACTTGAATTGTTGAATTGTCTTGCAGCAAGTTGTCATGACCATACCAAGTTGTCCTGCGGTGAGTTGGCTATGGCAAGTTGACCATGGTGAGTTGTCCCATTCTGGATTGTCTACATCCCAGGGTTTTGAAGGTGCTGATAAATGAATAAAAATGTTCAGAGCTCCTGGAGCATGGTGGAACTGTCACAGGAAAAGAGCTGATGTGTTTCCAATCTACCAAAAATGGGGAAAAAGTAAATCCAGGAAACCTCAGATCAATCAGCTTGACATCAGTCCCCAAGAAAATATTGGAAAAAATAATCAAGCAGCAGGTTTGATTATCTAGAAATAACAGAATGATTACCAGAAGTCAGCCTGGATTTGTTAAAAACAGATCATGCCAGACAAACCTTATTTCCTTCTGTGATAAAGTCACTAAATTAGTGGATCAGGGAAACACTGTAGGTATAGTATACTTAGATCTCAGTAAGGCAATTGAGAAAATAGACCACAGCCTACTTGGTAAAATAAAACAATATGGGAAAGACAATACAACTACCAGATGGATTTGTAGTTGGCTGATCAACCACACTCAGCATGTAGTCGTCAATGGAACTTTATCTACTTGGAGGGAATGAAGTGGGGTATTTCAAGGTTCTGCTTTTGGGACCAATGCTTTTCAACGTCTTCATAAATGATCTAGGTAAGGGGGTAGAATGGAACTCATCAAATTTGTATTTGATGCCAATTTGGGGGGAATTGCTAACACTTTGGAAGATAGATTCAAGATTCAGAAGTTTCTCGACAGGCTTGAATATTGGGCCCCACCTAAAAAGATGTAGTTCACTGGTGAAAAAAGTAAGGTCCTGCACTTAAGCAGGAAAAATCAAATGCACAGGTATAAAATAGCAGTACCTCACTTAACATTAGTAACTGGGAAAGGGATCTTGGTGCCCCAGTGGGCCACCACTTAAATATGAGCCAGCAGTGTGCAGGCATTGCCAAAAATCCTAGGATGCATCAACAAAGGAATGGCATCAAGATCATGAGAAGTAATAGTACCATTTTATACAGTACTGAGTCACATTTGGAATATTTGGAATCCAGCTGCTCAGAGTTGCCTGAATCATAAAATAGGCAGAAAATAAATTTGATAAATAAATATAATACCATGTCCAATTCTGGTCATGATACAAAAAAGCTGCTGAGAAGAGCAACTAAGGGCTCTGCAGGAGAAATTGTACAAGGTTAAAGGAACTAGGTATGTCTAACCTAACGAAGAGAATAATTTGGAGTGACAAGATAGGTTTCTTCCAGACATAGAGAGATGGAGTTTGACTTATTGTCCAAAGCTCCTCAGTATAGAACAAGAAACAATGGTTGAAAGCTTGTTAAAGTGAGATCTCATAAGGAACTAAGGAGAACTTTCTGAGAGTAATTAACCAATTGAACACCTTGCCTCCCAGAGTTGTGAGTGCACCATTGCTGGAAGTTTTGAAAAAGGATTGGACAACTATTGCTCTTACCATGATAAGGGATAGGACTAGAATACCTTTAAGGTCACTTCCATCCCTATGGTTCTATGAAAAACCCAACCATTTGATCAGCTTATGGTACAATGAGTTGTATGAATCCATCAAATGGGTTAATCCCACAAATAAGTTAAGTATGTTGTGGAAATGCAGCTATTGAATGCCATGTCTTTTTTGGCATCACTTATTACATGGCAAGTAAGACCGCACCCCTCTATTTGGAAGTGTCTGAGTTTTTTAGCTTCTATCATCAAGTTTTTTTTAAATAAAAATCCTTTGCTTAATGCTTTGCAATTCTCTCACTTCGTGTGTTACAAAAGCTCTGACTTTAAATGAAATATTAAAATGAAAACAAAGGGAATCTTTCCTTAGCTGCTGCTTCTCACCTCTAGTGTTACAACGATGAATAAAATTCTCTTTGCAGGATTACCTCTAAGATACTGATTAGATAGAGGTGTGTCTCATTAGGGCAACTTTGGGAGCATTGCCAAGAAATCTACATCAGAAACACTTATTAAAAAGGAAAAGAAAACACCCAAGAGCATAGAGGGATATTCATAGGGAGTATCAAGCTGGATAACACAAGGACTAAGGAGTCCAAATACATTGTCCACACCTCAAAGAGAAGTGTCAGTAGACTTGGGTGGTGTTCTCAAACACTGCAATGAAAACTGTACGGGGCGGGGGGGGGGGGTGATGATGGGTGAGAAGAGAGATGAAATCAAACTTCATGTAGGAAACAATGGTTAGCTAAATAACAAGACCAATTTTTAGGAGTCCATATGACAGCATTTTGTTGCAGAGTCCTTTGATCTGTAGTAGCAAGTATTTTTGCATTAACAGATAATACCCCTGATTAGATTTCTGCAATCATAAACTAACAGACATTCTCTTTGCACAATTCCCTTCACTATGAAATAAAGACGAGACTGACAGCATCTTTTTTTTCCAATATGGATGATACAGAGAGGGTTGCAATTCAGCTCTTATGCTGCCCAACCAGGGAAGCTCTATTGCTTTGCCACATTCTGGAATATGTCATTAGTCTGAGAAAGCACCCAGTAGCTGAACAGGGCAGGGCAGGATAGTAATTGATGAAATAATACAATACCCAGCTAGGTGTCTGAGGGCTTCTCAACTGAAGAAGCTTCTTGGATGAGAAGCGAGACGTCTTCAAAGAAAAACAAGAAAGTCCAGTTGCCTCTTGAAAAAGCACCTTTGGGACATTATTTAGCCTTATTATGTTGCATGTAGAACTGAGTGACTCAATGTGTCAGCTGATGCTGGATCTGGGTTAGCATTTGCCAATTTTCCAGTCCCTGATGATTTATTTCTGCTTTTTTTTCCCTCTCATCTGACATGGATTTTCTTCTTTCTCCCCTACAGATTTACATAGTGTAAGCTTTCATTCTTAGAGATGAACTGAGTATTCACAGTGAACTTCAAATTCAATTAATTTCACAAAGCCTCGTGGGTATACACAGTGGAATGCCAAATTCTTCTTTCACTGTTCAAACAGGATGTATTTAATGGCTGCATAGTATTAAACTAGGCTACTGGCTTTGATGGGTTAAGGAAAGGATAAATGAGAATTTTGGATTAATTGGTTCATAGATTCAGCTGTTGGATTGTTGCACTCTCGTAAAGGAAATCTGATTTTTTTCGATGGTTTCTGTGATTGATGGGTCAGTCTCCCTGTTAAAAGTGCCTTTGTGTTCTATGGATGGAAGCTGGATATATGCTGGGAAATCCTCCTAGTAGTGATCGTCTTTTATTTTTTTCACTGCATTTATATCCTATCTTTTCCAGGGGTGGGAATTCTACCAGTTGGGACTGGTTCTGGTGAACCGATAGCTCCAACTATCAACTAGGAGTGAAATAGTTCACTCAGACTTTGAAGTGGACCCACCCACCCACCCCTGCACTGTACTCACCTATATTTCCTTTTCCAAAGCCCAGCTGATCGGCGCAGCAGAGTGGATTGCCGCAGCTCAGCTGTTTTTCTCACCAGCAGTAATATGGAAGGGGAGTTTTCTGTATACTACACATGCAAAGTGCACGCTCAGCAAACCAGTTGTTAAACCAATAGGATCCCACCCCTGATCTTTTCCCTTGGAATTCAAAGTTATATTCGTGCTTCTCCAATCCCATTTCACCTTCAGAAGACTATGAGCTCAGACTGATTTTATGATGTCCCCAAATCGAAGTATAACATTCTACTACTATGATAAATAAATAAATAAATAAATAAATAAATAAATAAATAAATAAATTTCCCTCTCTCTTTTTTCCCAGATAGCAAGAGATTCAATTCTAGGAAATAGGATTACTAGAATGAGGCTAAATCCCAATAAAGGGACACTAATATTTCTTTATTCTGTTTATCATGAGATGAGGGAGATGGAAACTAGAAGATTTTTATTTTTATTACATTTGTAATGGATTTTTTAAAATTAGCTACTTATTTCATTTGAATTGTTTTAAATTGCCATGATTTGACATGATACAAACTTCCCTTTTGACTTTTCCCACACCAGTCCCATTGCCACCACTAAGGAGACACTAAACTGTCTTTCTGACTGTTTTTCTTTCTCCCAAAGAAATTGTCCATCCAATTCCTCCACATCAATATAACAGAACAGGACAAGACAGAACAGAATTCTTTATTGGCCAAGTGTGATTGGACACACAAGGAATTTGTCTCTGGTACATAAGCCCTCAATCAAGCAACAAAGTGATAGGTCACAGATCATAAACCATAGTTACGATCATTAATCATAAAATACAAATAACAAGTGATAAACCATAAGAAACCAATAGGAGAAGATAGTAGGAAAGATGAGAGGATTGGAAAGGATGAGAAATGAGAAGATGAGAAAGATGAGAAGGATAATAATAATACAGGCATACTACATGGATAAATATATTTAGGCCTAAGAGTGCTGTAGCAATTAGGTGTTCAACAGAGGGGGGGGCACACACACACCATATTTATGTCTAGTTGTTTTTGAATGCAATGCCCTATAGTGGCATCCTGAGGGGGGAAGTTAAAACAGTTTATGTCCAGGATATGGTGGAGTCTGTAGATATTTTCTCAGCTCTCTTTCTGGTTCATGCAGTATACAGGCCCTCAATGGAAGACAGGATGGTTGCAATTGTTTTTCTGCAGTCCTAACTATCTGTTGAAGTTTGTATCTGTCCTGTTTGATTGCTGTGCCTAAAACAAACAATTATAGAGGTACAAATGACAGATTCAATAATTCCTTGGTAGAATTGCATCAGCAGATCCTTAGGCAACCTGAGATTTCTGAGTTAATGCATGAAGAACATTCTTTATTGTGTTATTTTAATAATTATTTTAATAATTATTAGGTGTCCATTTCAGGTCCTGAGAGATAATTGAACCCAGAAACTTGAAGATCTCTACTGTTGATACTGTGTTGCCTAATACTGTAAGAGTTGGTAGAACAGAAGGACTTCTTCTAAAATCTACTAACAAGGTTACTTGTATCCCATCTTAGACTAAAAATGCTCTGAATTTCAGCAAGTTAGGGCCTTGGGAAAATATTCAGCAGGCTAACTGACAGCTTAGAACTTTTATTCAGCAAATTCACAGTGTACAGATAAAGCCTTTATCGTGTTTCACCTAACATACACTTTTTTGTATGCATGTTTTTGATCATCAATTTATGAACATACAAAGCTTGATATGAATACATTTTATATAAGCTACAGAGGTGTCTGTTTGGAAAATGTGAATTTGAACTTGTCAGTACTTGAATAAACTTATCTAGGCTTGGTCATACCCATGAAGTTACCAGGAGCCAGAGCTGATTGAGGTCTAAGAGCAAAAGTATATAGATTAGCAAATCTAAATTTGGGCATAAGAACTAGTATCACAAATAGATCATATTCTGGCTTTATTTATTTATTGGCTGACTTTGAGTGAGTTATTTTCTACTGGTTTAGCCTACCACATCGGATTCTTATTTGAGTAAAATGGAGGAGAAGGATAAAGCTGGATGAAAAATACTCGTAAATCAAGTAGATGAAATTTAAAAGATTCTGTTATCTGCAGAAGACAAGATATTGAAAATAGCTGTAGCTGAAGTACAGCTTGTTTAGTTTTTCAGCTATAAAATATAAATAGAGATTGACCATTGATTGTTCCCTAGCCAGCACATTACTGTATATTATTTCAGCTTACTATAGTGATGAAGTGAGAATTAGCTAGTGTCTAAAAATTCTCAGCTTTCTTCTGATAGTTTATAATCTCTCAGAGAAGACCACTGAGAATCCGTTAAAACACTGGAAGTAGTATTGGATTTTTGACCCCAGTTCTCTCTGTCTTCCTGCTTTGATGCTTGAATTATTTTATTCTGGTTTTAATTCTATAATATGACATTAATTTAAATAGATATGTAATGGGGGTGGGTGAATACTCACGTATTTTATAAAGAATAATAGGGTATAGAAAATTGTTTTTTTTTTAAAAAAAAAAGGTCAGCAAATGGCAAGAGAGATACAATTATATCTGATGTATAGAAGAAGGTGTTTCCCCCCTTTAATTAGCAGACACTGGGGTCATCCTACAATGCTGAATGACAGGAGATTCAGGATGGTCCAAAAAATACTACATCACATTTAAAATATATATATATTGTTGTATCGTACAGAATAAAATACAGAACTGTAAAACAAATAAACAAAATGAAACAAAACAAAAACATACATTCAACCCTAACAACAGCAACAACAACTAGTGTACAAAAAAGGAGGAACAAGTGGTCAATTAAATTTAACATTTAACATGTAGGTTCCAGCCTGACTGAGTGCTGAAAGAACAGAAAAAGCAATAAATCCAATAATTTTCAAATCTCTCTGTTAACCATCTGTTATTATATTTAGCACGCAGAAAGTCCACCAACGGTTTTCAGTCTCTTATATAGCTGTCTAGTCCATTATCTCTAATCAAAGCAGTTAATTTCACCATCTCTGCTAATTCAGTCAATTTCAAAATCCATTCTTCAACCGTTGGCACCTCTTTTTCTTTCCAGTGCTTGGCAAGTACAATCCTCGCAGCTGTCACTGTGTGGAGGAATAGTACCCCAAACTGTTTTTCAATTGACTTGTCTATCATACCTAAAAGAAAAACTTCAGGTTTCATTAATGTTTGTATCTTAAATATTTTTTGCATTGACATTGTTATGTTTATCCAGTATGTTTTTACATATTTGCAAAACCACCACATATAAAATGAACCTGGATTTTGATTACATTTCCAGCACTAAGTAGATATCCCTTTATACATTTTCCCTGGTCTTATCTGGGGTCAAGTACCAACGATACATCATTTTCTAAAATGTTTTCTTTCAAACTATAAATTAATGTAAATTTTAGTCCCTTCATCCATACATCCTCCCATCTATGTAGCTTTATATTATACCCCCTTAAAATTGCCCATTTTACCATACACTCTTTAACATATTCATCTTCTAAATTCACCTTGAGTAGTATTTTATATACTTTAGAAATCAAGTGGTCATCTGTAGACCATAAATTAACATCTAATTTAGATTTAGTTCCTGTGAAAACAAAACTTTTTTTTAATCAAGGTTTATTAAATCTTTCAAAATAATTGAACCAAACACAAGCAAATCCTTCCTTTATTTTTATATTATTACTATTAATGTTATTATTAATTATTATCTTGTCTTTATTTTAAATCCCTCTTTTTCAAACATCAATAAGTCTCGATATGTCACCTATTTACATTCTGAAAACATCTATGTTCTATGTAGTGCAGTTGTGGTTTGGCGGCCTGGGCCACTGGAACTGGTAGTGACCCAGGTCTGCCATGCCCCTGAATCAATTCCCCAGTCAGCGCTATTGGCGCCACCATCTTGTTTTTTTCACTTCTGCACATGCACAGAACAATTTAAATTGTACTGTGCATCCGCGTGCAGCGCGCATCAAGCACACATGTGCGAAGCGTGCCCAAGAGCAAACTGGCAGTAGTGCCTGCCGAAACTCACCCCTGATGTAGTGCTTCATAAAGGTATGGCCAAAATGGCACTTTTAATCTTTTTTTATACTTCCACCATACACATGCAATTGATTGCCTAAGAGCATGAATCTTAAAGCCAGGGTTAACTTTACTTCATCATACCACGGATAGTTTGGTGTATTTCTCTTCGGATTGTATAAATCTTATGCTTTTTACATCACACTTGTGTGTGTAAGTGTGTGAACATTGTTGACTCCTGGTGTTTGGTTCAACAACCAAAGTTTTCTTAGCAAGATTTCAGAGGTGATTTCCCATGGACTAATTCCTAGGGCTATGAGAAAGTGACTGGCCCAAGCACAACCTGCTAGGTTCAGTGCCTAAGGTGGAACTGAAATTCACAGTCTCCCGGTTTCTATGCTGGTGGGAACTGTGGAATTTACTACCATTTAGTGTTCACTGATTCTTGGTGCAGCTTTTAAAGGCAATTAGAGAAATCCATGAGGAGAAAAGTTATGTGTGGTTTTTACTCATGGCGCCTTTCCATTACAATCAGCATCAGAGACCAGTTGCTTTAGGGGACATAGTCCGATCATGTCTTATTTAGAGGGTTTCCAGTAACAGCTTGCTGGAAACTCTGGGAACAATATATCCTCAACCTAGTAGGCCCGGACAATGCCTGTGGCTATTCACTTGTGTGTCCAGAGAGCTGGCTTTGCATGCCACTTCCGGCACATGCACCAAAAGTTTCTCTATCACGGGTTTAAAGAATACTTACCTTCCAGATTGCTGTTTGGGAAGGAAAACAGCTGAGGTGCAGCAATCCATTATGCCGCATGACACAGCTGAGAAGGTAAAGAGCAGGGGCAGACTTGCTCATGGGAGCAAACCAATTCACTCTCAGCTGATCTTCAGGTTCGCCCGAACTGGTCCCAACCAGTAGAATCCCACTCCTGTTCATTTGGAATCTATTAATGTTTCCAGTGTGGATTCTGCCTTCAAGGTGTCTTCCTTGGGAAACTCCATATGTCAGTTGAATGGAGTGTGCAAACCAAAAATCCCCAGGGTTTTAGGGTGCAGTTCTGTAATGTATATGGGAGTATGTCCCATTTGAAATCTGTTGCAAAGAACTATAATCATGTTTTAATATAGTTGCAAGATATTTTTCCCCTGCAGTAGGAGCCTGCTGTTTTTACATATTACCTTGTTTTACTGCCAGGTATTTATTTATTTTTATTTTTCTTGTAAGTATTTAGCACTGATGCTTCAGGGTATAAACCTCAATGAAATAAAACAGTAATAGACCCATTCATAGTATTTAACTAAGGCATATTATGGGAAGGTTGATAAGTTATTAAGTGAAAGAGATACTTACAATTTAAAATACTCGCTGGTTCTTTTTTTGCATCTTCTGAGCAGGTTGTTTCAAGAGCCAGAATTGCTAACCCTTGCCCCTTTAAAACCAAGACTGTGAGAGGCTCTGCAGCTATGTTGGTGGCCCTTGACACTCCATTAAAAATGCTAATTGTACGGCTGTTAATCCACCTCACACTTGAAATAGATTCTTTTCATTTATGTTCACTATCCCCAAGCACTCTGCAATCCAAAGAAGTGAAATTAAAAATAAAAACAGGAAATATATCTTTTGCGGTGCAATCACAGTTCAGTAGTGGAGTTCACATTTTGCAAGCGACATGCTGCTAATCCTTCATTTTTATTTTCTGCACTATCTTGAAAGAAATATGTTCCTCTTCATCTACACTTCAAAAATCACAAAATCGTAGAATTGTGGATTTGGCAGAGAACACAGTGTTCATCTACTCCAACCTTCTGCAGAACACAGGAAAATCAATTAAACCCTCCTCAAAAGAAAGCTGTGCAGCCTACTCTGATTCATGTATTTGCAAACCAGTAGATAGTGCCTGTCCTCATTTATAGGGACATTCGACTGCACCTTTAGCAATCTATAAGCTCAGGAAATCAATAAATTACCCTGTGAATCATGAATCACAAGGAGCAGAAGCAAACTGGGTGAGTAGGAGGTAGCAAGGTTGGGGGAAGTCACTATGGGTATAGAGGTTGGATACATTTATGGAGACAGATGAAAAATGTCTCGTGGGCATTGATTCTCCCTAAGACTCCTTTTTTACCGGTTACCTTTTAGTATAATCATGTCAGTGTTAAGTGTGGATTTCCTGAAGTCTGAAGTGTTATGCTTCCATCATGAATGTGAACATTCTTTTACACAAAACAAGAGGATATCCTCTTTGATGAAGGATGAATAGCCAGCCAGCTGTAGTGAGACTAGAGTTCTCTTTAATAATAGGCCTGTGAGTCATTTTGCAGGTGTGTGGGAGACGACTGCTGATCATTGTTCATATTTCATACGAGAAATTAAAAGGGTTTTCTCTACTCTGATGGAATGCCCAGCCCATCTCTTCTGAGGTTATAGTAACTTTGTAAGAGCAATAGTAAAGCTCACAGAGAACATTTCTGTTTTGTGAAAATTGAGTGGAGGAAAGAGGAGACACTCCTGTTTTTATTAGGTTGTATCTTCTGCCCAGTTGTCCTCCTCATATCAAGGCAGGAGGATGACCGTTTGTTATGACCATTTGTAACAATTCTTTTGGGCTTTTTGCCAATGTTTTATCCGAGATAAAGAGATTTTCTGATTCTCAATTTAGGCTGTTCACTACTTTAATATAATTGTTCTGGGTGTAAAATCTTTGCGCTCATCAGTTCATGTTGAATCCTTTCACAGAAGACGTTCCTTGTGCAGTTACAGTGAAATATGTGTTGTCTTTGTTGGATTGTTTTAGATTCAACCTCATTTTTGTATTTTAGAAAAACTTGGGTTCTCCCACACCTTTGTCACTTGTGCAAAGATCATGGCTCTATAAAGATTTGCCCCTGAGAATAATCACAATAAATACAAAGAAAATTAGTTGAAATCTACATCATACATTGACCGTAAGCTCTGGGTCTCATTGCTGAATTCATTACAGCACCTTTAAAGTGTTAAAACCCAAATTATCCAGTTATATCAGTACAGCTGTGCTGAACAGCTAATGAGTCTTAATGCTTGAAAGATGTTGGGAGAAAAATGCCTATCATTCCATAGAAGTGAATAATAGGTTCTCAAAACTGTATTTAGATTTGTATATAGTTATACATATTGATGTAGCAGTACATGGTCACAGTGGTTTATCATTGTCTGGTTTCTAATAAAGTATCAGAAGGAGGAGAGGTATTTGTCTGAATTAATTATTTTACCCTTGAAGAAAGCTTATGACATCACAAATACTTTTGACTGAACAAGGATCAGAAACAGTTTACTTCAATAGATAGTCATGAGTAATAACTTCTGTGCCTAAGAGAAGGCCAGAATTCATGGTCTCCCGGTTTTAGTCAAGCATCATAACCATTACATCTAATTGGCTCTCGAATGGATTTCCCAGATGATTAACTCCATCAGAATTGGGCAAAGGACAACCTAACTCAGATACAGAATTGGTGGGTTCTGCAGCCCAAGATTCCCAGGTTTAGTGTTTAGGATGGGCTTTGAAGGATAAATTGCTATTATTAAGGCAGACTTTAAACTTTCCATGTTGGTTTCAGAAATTATTTCCTTGGTATATTTTTAAGTATCTCTCTTGATAATGGCATGTATAAGCCATATGTGACATTCCATATATTGCTGTAATCCAGCTCCTGCCTTAAAAAAATAGGGTAGGGTGTTGGGCACTATAATTCAATAATATTCAGAGTGCTACAGTTTACCTGCCCTTGCAGCTCAATTATTGTTTTAGGCCATCACAAACTTAAGTTCTATTAGAGACTCAGAGCCATCTAAATATGACTGTGTTTTCAGTAAAGAGGAGACTCTTCCATAAAAGGATCCTACCTTCTTTTATGGCCTTTCATTTGTACAAGGCAAGAAAGTCAGTGTGATTTTTGAACCCTTCAAGACAAAGATGGACAGTCTAAACCAAGTTTCTATTTTGGAGGCATTTCCAGGGTAGTAAGACCAACCCAAATTGATTTAGAAAACAAATTTTATCTCCCATTCTAAACTCAATAGGCTTTGCTCTAAGGAAAGTGTTTTTTTTAAGGTAGATGCTATTAAGAATGCATTGAGAAGATGCTCAAATGTGCTTTTAGTTTATGATAGAACTAGGAAGGATTTCAAGGTTATACCATCTACTTGTGTTCTTGTTAGAAGCCAATAGCTGTTGACTTATTAGAAGTCAAACGATCTACCAAGGAAAAAAGGTGATATAAGATTTGGTCTGGAGACAATGGCAAAATGATAATTCAGGATGTGAAACTTCTTTCCTATTTTGCCCTCCAAACTGCATGGAGTTACCTGGATGAAGAACCCAAAATTTTTATTTGTCTTAGTCAATGCTAGTTGAGGAATTTGGGGAGTTGTAGTCCATCTTAAAGTTGATGACAATGAGAAGCACTGGCATAGACTATAGCTCAAATGGCAGCCAGCAGAATCATCTGGGCAAAGGCAATAATGGAATTCATTGAGGAATACCGAGGCTGAGGAATGTGACTAGCCAGGCATGTCAAAGAAAGTTGTTTTCTTTGTAATTTGACTTATTATTGTGAAATGATTGGGAATCAGAAACCCTTATTGACATACTGCAAGTCACTGAATGGTCAACCATTAATGCCAACCCATCTTTAGCCAATCCATCCCATATATGTATTGCAAGATCCTGGAAATCCACAGCAAGTCCAGGTTTGTGTGCATTTTGAACACCATCAACATCTCAAAAGCTACTGACTGTTTAAATTTATTTCAATAATTAATAGAGCCATGCAGGAAATCCTGTGGTTCAGAAGGACATTATTCCTAAAAGAATATGCTTTCCTCCCTCCCCGGATCCTCGTTAGCGTCTCATGGTCTGCTCCACTGAAAGCGTCTATGTTTCGACTATCACAGATCGTGCAGTTTTGTAAACAGTTATTTAAGTGGGTGTTTTTAGCAGTCTGGCAGATGGTTAATACAGCTGCCTCCTCCCCCTTCCCCCAATTACATACCTCCTCTACAATTACAACTCCTCATTATTTTTCTCAGTTGCTTTCGTTTCTGTGACTCTTTTTTAATTCATAAAAGGGTATGCTAAAGGAATAGGTAGCCAGCAATTGTCAATAATCAATACTCTGCAGTAGAATGAGGCAATGAGCCCTCAGTCCAGTGACCAAAATCCGTTCATTTCTATGGCCAATCTGAAGTTTTGTTGAGGTGTTTTTAATTAATTGTGTATCCATGGTATGCACATCAGGCATAGGTGCCCTGGCAGCTTTCTGATCATCCAACACCTGTTCTTGGGCAACGCTATTGCCTTTTAACTTCCTACAGGTGTACCGTACATGTTGTAGCTCTTAGCCTCCCCAAAATCCATTAGTTGTGGTCTGTGGCTTACAGACAGTTGCTTCATTTATGTCATACTTTTCAATGAGGATACACAAGTTGTCTAACAAGACTGATATTTTACAAAGACATAATCACCAGAGTAAGAACCTTAAGGAATACGGCCTGAAGTATTTTGCAACTGGCTATAGTGAACTGGTTCCCTATTTATTGATGATTACTGACAGTCCACAAGGAAACTGAAAGTGGGGCCTGGCTCAGAAATAACACTGAAAACAAAAACAAACAAAAAAATAACCAAAATCTCATGAGATCACTGAATTCTGCAAGAAAACTTACATCTTTCTTCCCTGGTGTCTGGAAGGATGCGAGAAGAGAAAGTTTTCCAAGATTCCCAGGCAGGGATTTTCCAGTAATTCTCAAGTGATGGGAAGAAAAAAAGAAAGATTTCTCTTTCTCCTCTCCCCCACTCCCATCATGATCCAATAAAAGTGGATTGGAAGTGAGGGGATTGGCTTTTCGCTAGCTTGGATTGCAATTTAGAGTGTTTCGCCTATTTTGATTCTGTGTGTACCTATGGCCAATAGGGTTCATTAGGAAATTGAGTAAAAATATAACCAAAAATTACAATGTCCTTATACACTCTATTGTATGTCTCAGTATAGCTGCAATTCTGTCTATGGAGATTCTCAGTCATCCAGGTGACTTTTTTCAAAAGTCAACTGGACTTTCTTTATTTTTCCTTCAGTTCTGGAGAAGCTTCTAGGATGAAGAGCAAAAATAATGTTCTGTGGCAATGGCATCTGCATTCAGTTCACATGCATTCTTGCCACCAGCCAATACAGAGTTAAGGCAGTCTTAGAGAGGTGAAAACTTCAACTCAGCCTCCTACACACCCAGAGGACTGCAGGAAGTTGTCTGATAACATGCTGATAGCACAGAAAGGATGGAAGTGAAATTTGGACCCTGTTTTGGTGAGGGGCGGGGATCTGAAACAGTGGTGGGTTGCCTTTTTTTACTACTGGTTTGCTCATGCGCGCTCGTGCACGAACGTGATGCTTCTGTATATACACAGAAGCTTCTCTACATGCGCAGATGGGTATGCATAGCCTCCTGCCACCGCCACTACCGATTGCCCAATCCGGACCGAACCAGGACCAACCAACCTCTGATCTGAAGGATCAGAATGTTAACCATTAAACTCACCTGCAAGTTCTCCAAACTATGTTGTTTTCAGGAAATTTTGTGGAAGAGTTTTAAGGGTTTCCATGCTACCTTTATTTTGCAGGAGAAATGAAAATTCAGAAAATTTGCTTGTGCATTTTGCCACTAAATTTTGGCAGTATGATCATAAGCTGATTTATTCATTTATTTCGCAATATATCTTAAACACCAGTACTGGGTGGCCAACCCCAACTCAGTGTGGTCTTTAAGTACAATGTCATGTGACTTCCTGGCTTATGACATCAGTTCTGGCTGCAGGTGTTAATCATGATGTCACGTGGCCTCAATTTGTTACTTCATGCCAGCTTCCCCATCGATTTGCTTGTCTGAATCTGGGTGTGAAGGTCGCAAATGGCAATCGTGTGACCACAAGACGTTGTGATGGCCGCAACATCAAGGATCCAACATAAGTCTCCTGTTCTGCAGTTTCTGTCACTGAGTAGTCTGAATAAGTGGTTGGTAAGAGAGGACTATCTATATTTGAGATTGATTTTAACCTAAGTGGAGGTGGTTAGGATGAGATTTGTGGAAAAGCTTATCTCTGTAGTACAATCCCCAATCTTTCTGGCAACAGGGACTGATTTCGGAAGAAAAATTGTCTTCCACAGACTGGGGTAATACAATACAATAGCAGAGTTGGAAGGGACCTTGGGGGTTTTCTAGTCCAACCCCCTGCCTAGGCAGGAAACCCTATACCGTTTCAGGCAAATGGTAGGTGTGGGGGTGATGGTTTCATGCACAACCTGATCCCATGCATATGCAGATGAAGCTTCGCTCTCTCACCAGCCATTTGTGTGGCCCAGTTCCTAACAGGCCATGGACCAGCACCAGTACTCAGTGGTTGGGGACCCCTGCGGTAGTGCATAGATACAGTAGGTAAAACCAATGTCTTGGTATGCATCTTGAGTGAATACTACAGATGAGAACTTTTAACATTTTTCACAGTAACAGAGCTGAGTTCAGAATCCTCACTGAAAACATCTCACTCACTTTCTGCCCAGACTTTCTTGACTTCAGCAGCCTAATTTATGTAAGAGAAAGAAGAGAGGGGGAGGGAGGCTTTTGTATATTTGCAGCAATTAGATGCAAGAAATTCTTTCCAATTGCTAATAAATCTTCCTCTGGCTGTCCCGCTATGTCTCATCTGAAAGCATTGTCTTCCCCAAACCTGAAGTGCAAGGACTTTTTAACTGGAAAGGCTGAGAATCACACCTGGGGCCTTTTGCGTGCAAAGCAGGTGTTTCATCATTGAGCTACAGCCCCTCCAGGTTCCTGCCTGGATAACCAAGAGCTTTGTCTGATCACCAGAGACTAGCTTGGATTCTGTTTTCTGGCCTGCTGCCTAGTCAGTTTCTTTTTCCCCAGCCCTGCTTTCTATGAATGAACCAAACAGATTTGGCTGAGTGCCTAAAAGCTTTTATCAATGGAATCAACAGTTTGTCAGATCAGCAGCAATGATGAGTCATGGAAAGATCCTGTTACCTCTTGCGAATGCCTTGGATTGCAGCAGTCACAAGGCTCAGAGGTTGCCAAGCTCTTTGCCTAGATTCAGGAGAAAAGAATAAAGCTGTAGCACTTTTACCTGTTTGCTTGATAATAGCAACTTTGGTCGGTCAGTCAGTCTGTGGGTATTACAGTGTTTTCCAAATGTAGAGATTCTCAGTCATCCAAGTCATGGTTGTCTCAAAGGTGCTTTTTCAGGAGGCAACTGGACTTTCTTGTTTTTTTCTTTTGAAGACGTTTCACTTCTCGTCCAAGAAGCTTCTTCAGCACCCTTGAAAAAGCACCTTTGGGACAACCACAGTCTGGATGACTGACAATCTCTACAGACTTTTAGCTATACAATTTGGGATGAACACCTTTGGAATGGCATGGAAGTAGGAATGGATTTCCAGAGAAAAAAAATTGCAGACTACAGAAACCAGGAGCACTACTCAGGTGACCCTGAGGACACACGTAAACCTCCAGGTGCTTCAGCAACCCCCTAAAAGGATGCAAATGACCAACTCTCTGCAAGGAATATAAATCCTTCCATTCCCCACCATCCTGTCAGAGCTTCTTAGATGAGAAGTGAAACATCTTCAAAAGAAAAACAAGAAAGTCCAGTTGCCTCCTTAAAAAGCACCTTTGGACAGTGTTCTCCAATGTGATGCCCTCTGGATCTATTGGACTATAATTCCTATAATGCCCAGCTAAGAATCTGTGTTGAATATGACTTATGTTTATTGATCAATAAATCTGGAAATGCCTCAAGCTGGGAAAGGCTTTTTCATCATAGAAACCTTAGGAAGCCATTGTTTCTTGTGCTGTCCCAGTAGTCCATCAAGTGGCAATAGAAGTTTCAGTCCAGATTTACCTTTCTCTCTCTGGAGATTTTAAGGATTGAATATAGGATTTACCCTTTGTGTTCCATCACAAATTGGTCTTCTCCAAGCAATATTTTAGGAATAAGAGAAGTTGCCTTCTAGTAAACGAAAAGCTTTTCCATCCAGCAGCAGCAGCAGCAGCAGTCCAATGTTCAAGGCTGACAGAGCTCTTACCTAACCCATGAGGCTGTCTTCCACAAATCTTGGCATTCAAGACTCAATACATACCGAGCATTAACACGGGGGTGGGGGGCAGCATGTGTCCAAAGCAATTAGAGAATACAAACTTCTGAAAATCTGTTTTTAACCACGCTCACCATATCATAAATTGTTCTTACTATCTCTAAAGCAAGTAGTCTGGGAAGTCAGTGTAGTTCAGAAACCTTGAAGTGAAACCAGAAACCTTGAAAGACCCACAATTGTTCTTTCACGCTACATACTAGTACCACCAAGAGCTCCTGGGAATACATGGGGAGAGGGCATTGGTGGGATTCAAAGAATTTAACAACCGGTTCTCTGCCCTAATGACCAGCTGGGTAAGTGTGGCTCACTGGTCATGGGACCATGTGGGCGTGGCCAACTCAACATCTCTCAGGTCGATGGGCGCTTCATCTTAGCTGTTATAATGTAATAAGGGTTAACCAGAGAGGCATTTTCTGAAAGCAGGGCAATAAAGATTAGGCTAGAAACAACTCCAGAATGTTTCCTTCCTGCCTCTCTTACAGGATTAGTCCTGTAAATGAGATTTCTTCCAACAATGGTTCTCTGAAATGCTTAGAAAGTTAACAACCGGTTCTCCCAAATAGGTGTGAACTAGCTGAATCCCACCACTGAGAGAGGAAAAATTATGAAAGCAGTATTGTAATAACATGCATATATGAAAGGATGCTGCTTTATAGAATAGTGCAGTTTTTATTATTTTCACAATTCCTCCAGATACTCGATACAGCAGGACTGGGTGGAGAAACACTTTTCTAAACCTATGATTTAAAAACCTCTTTCCAGAGTAACCTGATCTAAGCTGCCACCTAGATTACAGAAAGGTTGAGGGAGAAAAGATACAGAAATTTAGAAAAGGTTTGTGTGTGTATGGACATGCTTGCTCAAGTTGTTTGCTGTTCAGTCTAATCATAGAAATTCCTTATAGAAATAGTCTATTTTCTCTATTTGTCTGAGGAAGTAGAGAGCCAACTGCATAAATACCGTAGTAAATATCGCGTGAGATTCTGGCAGAACCATCTTCTCAAACTGACCATAATGATACTATTGAAACTGCCATTCATTCTCCCTGAATTACCTGGAAGTATTTGAAAAGTAAAGATAAGTAGTTGAAAGCTGAGCTATGAAATAGTGCAATGATGCTTATTAGTCAGAGAAACATAGATTTCATATCATATAGTGAAATCACAATGGGGCTTGAGATTTACCTATATCCAGCTGGAATGAAAAATATTTGTACTTCTTTACGACAAAGTTCTCATCTAACTACCTAGATAATATACCTCCAAACCAGAAGTAGTGGGGCAGAAGATGATTCTGGATCAGAGGTGGTATTCAGAAGGTTCTGATCAGTTCTGGAGAACCAGTAGTGGAAATTTTGAGTAGTTCAAAGAACCAGTAAATACCATCTCTGACTGGCCATGCCCCCTCTGCCTCCTGAGTCCCAGCTGATCGGGAGGGAATGGGAATTTTGCAGCAATCTTCCCCTGGAGTGGGCAGGGAATGGAGATTTTACAGTATCCTTCTCCTGCCATGCCTACCAAGCCACGCCCACAGAACTGAATTGAATCCCACCACTATTCTGGATCAAGTGGTTGACTTGTGGATGAGTTGTAGATATAATTAGGTATTGTTAACAATACATTAAAAAAAGTTATCCTGTCTATTTGAAGAAATTGTTGGAATGAACTTTAGTTTAGTCTACACAAGCATTTTGCACACAGCTTCCATGTGTAAAGTAATAATCAGAAGAGAATTTAGTTTTCAAATAGATAATCCTCCAAAAACCAATAGGATAATCAACTCTTCCTGGACCAATTATCTTCTGACATTATTATATTATGGTTTGTTGCACAGTGAGCCAGATGTTCAGACTGGATTTGACATTTTTATCCACCCATTGAGTCCTTTGCAAGGACCTTGGATAGGCAGATGTTGTTGTTTGATGGTTATCGTTGCAGAATGTAAGCTGTTTCGAGTATAGCTGCCTTTCACAGTTGATTGATGGTGATTTTGTCAATGCCAATGATGTTATTTTTATTACATGGATCTTGATGCAAAAATTAATAATTTGGTAAAAACCAGTAGCATATTGAGACAGCATGGGACGTGGAGTGAGGATTTGTACTTCCATAATATTTTGGGTAATACTTCTTAAAATCTTCATATTTCAACAGTGGAAGATAAGGTAAATAAGAAAGGGAGATTTTTTTTAATGCAAATTTCTCCACCACAGTGAAACTGCAACTGCTTCATCAATCAGTTTGTTGTCCTTTTGATTACTCCCATTACAGCTAACGTGGCCTTAAGGAGGAAATTTTTAAAAAATGCTACTAATATGTCTTTGCCAATAAACTATTGTTCATTGTATAAAATTCAGTGTCACCATTATGAAATATCTGGGACTGGAGAAACCAATCACATTTTTATTCTTACCTAAATAGAACATGCTTAGTGCAGGAAGAGGAGAAGAATTTTACACATCTGGCTTTGTTAAATAGCAAAAGGTGCCATGAAATGGTTTATATTTGAGCCAGTAGGAACCTTTCAAAATTTGGGGTCCTTTATGGGTACTGTTGAGAAATGACTGCTACAGTGGGCATGGCCACTCTTAAAACAGCTATTTACCACACTGGCACATTTCCAAACTGAAAGACTTTTTAAATGTTTATTTTTTAAGAATGCCTCCAGGATTTATGCAAAGCCCAAAGCATTTTCAGACATCAATAATATGGCTATGTAGTGATTCCAATTTAAAGGGGAAAAGCTGATTTGGAATGTGGGTAGTCATACATGTAGCATCTGTCAGTACAGATAGTCCTCGACTTACAACCATAATTGAGCCCTAAAATTTCTGTTGTTAAGTGAGACATTTGTTAAGTGAGTTTGGCCCCATTTTACGACCTTACCTGCCACAGTTGTTAAGTGAATCACTACAGTTGTTAAATTAGTGACATGGCTGTTAAGTGAATGTGGTTTCCCCTTGATTTTGCTTCCCAAAAGATTGCAAAAGGGGATTACATGACCTTGGGACACAGCAATGGTCATAAGTATGAACCAGTTGCTGAACATCTGAATTTTGATCACATGATCATGAGGATGCTACAAAGTCACAGGTGTGAAAAATGGTCATAAGTCACTTTTTCCAGTGCCATTGTAACTTTGAACAGTCACTAAATGAACTGTTGTAAATCAAGGACTACCTATACAGGGCACCTGCAGCCAAATTGTACCCTCCCAGCTGACTTTTTTTGACACTTATCTCCTCTATGGAACCCACAAACACTTATTTTCCTGATGTTGCACACTGCAGTTTCAAAACACAGTTGTGTGAGCCCAGGAAAGTATGCAGCTTATTTCAAGATTCATTAGGAGGGGGTGACATGAATGGCATCTTGTACACTGAATCACTTTTTCTCCTTTGAATCTGAATTATGTCCTAAGACCTAGTATGTTGGGTTAATGGCCTATCGTGTGCTAACCTTCCATTTTCTTTTTAATTTTTCCCCCACAAATGAGCCGATGCAGTTTGGAGAGATCTCTAGGCACACAAGTGCAAATAGCAATAGCACTTAGACAAGGAGTGTCAAACTCGATTTCATTGAGGGCCGCATCAGGGTTAGGTTTGACCTCAGGTGGGCTGGGTGGGTGGGGCCAGATGGTGTGGCCAGCTTAACGTCATTTGTGTCAGGGGTGCCTCTGTTGGGCCGAGCGCTCTGCCAGCGAAAACAGGCTCCTGAGCTGCATTTTCAGCTGGGACAGCCTCCTGCAACCCTTTGCCAGTGAAAATGGAGCTCAGGAGGCCATCCCTGTGGGCCAGATCTAAGCACCTAATGGGCCAGATCCAGCCCACGGGCCTTGAGTTTGACACTCCTGAACTAGACTTATATACCGCTTCACAGAGCTTTACAGCCTTTTCTAAGTGATTTAAGTGTCAGCATACTGCCCCCCACAAAATCTAGATCCTCATTTTACTGACCTCGGAAGGATGGAAGGCTGAGTCAACCTTGAGCCGGTGAGACTCAAACCGCCAAACTGAAGGTAGCCAAAAGACAACAAAAGTAGCCTGCAGTACTGTATTCTCACCCCTGCGCCACTACAGCTCACAGTATTGAACTCATTTTCTAGAATCATTCTAATTAATCATTCTAACTTTGACACCATAAAGGGTTTTTTAAAAAAGCATATGTATGCATATAATTTCAACTATAAGCTTAGATGGATATATAACACCAATACATTTCCTTTCTCTTCTCTCTCACACTGTGGAGCATATGTCTAGAATGTGATTTAAATCGCATTGATACATAATATTCTATTAAATACTATTCAAATGTTTAAGAACGTCTAGAGCCGTCATGGCGAACTTACGCATGCATGCCAGAGGTGGCACACAGGGCCCTCTCTGTGGGCATGTGTGCCATTCCAGCTGCTCTTCTGGTTTCTGGCACGCACATGCACTCTGACCAGCTGGAGAACCGGCCAGCTGGTCTTCGGGTTTCTGGTGCTTCCGCTCATGCGTTCCAGTTTCGGCACTTAGTGCCGAAAAGGTTTGCCATCATTGGTCTAGAGCAGTGGTCCCCAACCTTTTTATCACCGCGGACCAGTCAGACGAGCCTCCCTCGGCCTTCCGGACCGGCGGGTGGGAAGGCGGCCATCCTGGGCGCGCGTTCCGCAGGGCGGGGGAGGGGCTTCCTTCATGCCAAGGCCGACAGCCCGCGAGGCCGCCCCGCCTCCTCCTCCTCGGCCGCCGGGGGAAGGGAGGGGGAACCGACCCCGCGATCCGCTCGCTCGGGCAGCCCTTTTTCCTCGCTGCAGTTCGGCGGGGGAAAAAGATGGTGCCGTGTCCTACTTCGGGCGGGCGGGCGGCTGGCGCGGCGGAGGCCGGCTGCTTCCGAGGGGGTGGGCCTCCGCGCCGCGCTCCATGAAGGGAAGAGGAGGAGAAGGCGGGCTGCGGCCGAAGGGCCCCCGAGAGCCCCGCCGGCCTGACGCAAAAAGCGCTTCAGCGGAGCGGCGTGGGGGAGGGGCGGGAGGCAGGTGACACTCCAGGAGGGGGGGCAGAGCTGCGCCGCGAGTCTTACGTAAAGCCCCCCCTCCCCGCCTCGGCGGAGGAAAACATCTCCCACCTGGGTGGGGCTGCGCGCGAAGCGCCTCTCGGAACGGCGAAGCTCCCCAAGTTCCCCCGAAACGGCCGTGCTGCGCCCCTCCCCCCGCAACCTTAGTTTCTCCTTGGGAGGAAAATGCAGCGCCGCCACCCCCTCCTGCCCCCCCTCATCATTCCACGGGGCAGGCGGGCCGGGCGAGTCCGCGGACAAAGTTTCGCCTCCCAGGCAGCCTCCGCCAGCAGCATCCCAAGTTCGGGCCGAGGCCGCCGCCGCCGCCCCCTCCCTCCCGGGGCGAGCAGAGCAAGAGGGCGGGGGGGAGATCGGGCCTCCCCTCGCCCCCCCAGCCCCGCACATCTGGGGCGGCGGGGGGGGGCAGAGAAAGGGCGCGTTCATGAGGACTACAAAGTTGCAAATATGGCCCCCGGCGGCTGCGCGGCCCGGTGCCAGGTACTCCACGGCCCGGCACCGGTCCGCGGACCGGGGGTTGGGGACCACTGGTCTAGAGCAGTGTTTCTCAACCTTGGCAACTTGAAGATGTCCGGACTTCAACTCCAGAATTCCCCAGCCAGTGAATGCTGGCTGGGGAATTCTAGGAGTTGAAGTCCGGACATCTTCAAGTTACCAAGGTTGAGAAACACTGGTCTAGAGTATTATGATACCTGCTGACATCTTCTTTCAAAAGTCAGCATAAGATGCGCTAAAACTGCAGGGAAGAGTGACTAGCAGAGAAGGAGGGATAAAACAGTTCTCAGCCAGAATTGATCATTTGTGCAAAGTGAGAAAATCAGCTCCTGGGGTTTTGCCTTTGATGGTCTGAGTGAGCGATACCATTTATACAGTGTTAACATGGATAGAAAAAGAAAGGCTGGTCTTGTCATCTGTACTGCATAAAACCGAGAACAAAGCCCTGTGAAGTTCTCACCACAGGGCTGTCCTCCTTAAATACTATTTGAAGGCTGCTCCTGATCTAGAATGTGTCTTTCTGGTTTGTAGCAGATTGTAGCTACTATAATATAAAAATTCCACTCTGATGACAGAAAGTGAAGAGGAACTAAAGAGCCTCTTGATGCGGGTGAAGAAGGAGAGGCAAAAGTTGGCTTGAAACTCAACATTAAGAAAACTAAGATCATGGCATCCAGCCCTCTCAATCCCTGGAAATTAGATTTGGGGCGGGGGAGGGGGGGAATGGAGGTAGTGACAGATTTTATTTTCCCGGGCTCCAAGATTACTGCAGATGGGGACTGCAGCCAAGAAATTAAAAGACACTTGCTCCTGGGGAGGAAAGTTATGGCAACTCTAGACAGCATAAAAAAGCAGAGACATCACAATGCAAACAAAAGTGTGTGTAGTCAAAGCTATGGTTTTCCCAGTTGCAATGTATGGCTGTGAAAGTTGAACCATAAGAAAGGCTGAGCACCAAAGAATTGAGACCTTTGAACTATGGTGCTGGAGAAGACTCCTGCAAGCCCCTTGGACTGCAAGGTGATCAAACCGGTCAGTCCTAGAGGAGATCAACTCTGAGTGCTCTTTAGAAGGCCAGATCCTGAAGATGAAACTCAGATATTTTGGCCACCTAATGAGAAGGAAGGTCTCACTGGAGAAGAGCCTAATGCTGGGAAAGATTGAGGGCAAAAGAAGAAGGGGACGACAGAGAATGAGGTGGCTGAAGCAGAAGGTGTGAGCTTAACTGGACTCCAGAGGAGGACAGGAAGGCCTGGAGGAACGTTGTCCATGGGATCGCGATGGGTTGGACATGACTTCACAACTAACAACAACAATATAAAAATACCAATGCCTTCACAATTATACTGGTTCTTTTCAGAACACAATGCAAACTCTTTCGATCAACTGCTTTAAAGAACCTATGATCAACTTACGTCAATGATATGTTGGACCTTCTGCCCAAAGTCTTGGATGCTGTATAGGAAAAAAGGCATTTTGATTGCAGGAAGAAAAGACAGAGGAGGATATTGAATTATCAGTCAGATGCTACTGATGCAAGCTGTCTTGAGGTAGTCCTCAATGTACGAAGCACAATTGAGCCCAAAATGTCTGTTGCTAAGTGAAATATTTATTAACTGAGTTTTGCCCCATTTTATGACCTTTCTTGCTACAGTTGTTAAGTGAATCAGTGCAGTTGATAAATTACTAACACGGTTGTTAAGTAAAACTTATTCCCCCATTGATTTTGCTTGTTAGAAGGTTGCAAAAGATGATTACATGACCCCGGAACACTGCAACTGTCATAAAGACAAGCCAGTTGCCAAGCATCTGAATTTTGATCATGTGACCATGGAGATGCTGTAATGGTTGTAAGTATAAAAAACAGTCAGAAGTCACTTTTTTCAGTGACATTGTAACTTTGAACGATCATCAAATGAACTTGTTGTAAATCAAGGACTACCTCTATTGTCATTCCTATGTTTAGGAAAATCAAATTCCTTGGTGCTTCTCCACCTTTCTCATTAGGTGAATGATTGCGTTAATCTTTTCTTCTCTTTTCTTTTGTTTCTTCTTGATGAAACAAAGGAGGGCATAAAGGCCTGAATAAATTAATCCTAGGTAGGTTATCTGTAATTACCATGTATGGGAGACAATTTTTAGTTTATAATGTTTTTATACTTTCCACATATTGATATGTGGCACACTGTATTTAGAATGGTGGATCACAGTTCATTTATTAGATGCAAATAGTGCAGATCGGTGTGTGTCTCCATATTTTTAAACAAACTTTTTAAAAATTAATCTATTTGCTGAGGAACCTATGGGGGCATCTTGTATAAGAGCTTTCTGCAATCTGGTACTCTTTGGGTGTGTTGGAACTACATCTCCCAGAATTCCTAATTCCACACATCTAGAAGGCAACAGGTTGGAAAAGGCTATCTCAATAGGTAGAGACAATGGTAGTGGCCAGGTCTATCCAGAAAATATTTAGGGGTTCTTTTTTAAGGATTATTTGCTGGGACTGCAATGCAACACTCAATTTTTTCTATGGTAGCTTCTGCAGAGTGATTGGGGTATTTAAGCTGGTTTTAGAAGAAAACTTTTATTGAGAGGAATCCAAGTTACGAACATAGATGTTCCATACATTCATATCACCCCCTACATCCTCCACCCCAAACCATACACTCTATCTTAAGCAAAGACTAGCAATTGTCTTCTGTGCTCTAATTCATTTTGCTGCCACCCTTACAAGAAATCTTTCCAGTCCATTCTTGCTTTAGAAAGAATACAGCGTAAGTTATGTAAAGCATGAGGTTTAAAAGATGGTTTCTGGATTTTTCATCCCAACCGTTTAATAGCAGTCATGTGACTGGAAAGGAATAGAGAAAATGGCTTAGAATAGTTGCCAATATTCCCAGTAGTTGTCCAGTTGCCCCTCATAAAGATACAATGGGGGATCTTTTTTTCTCTGCTCCACCTCTCACCTGGATACAGTCCATTTTTCCTCCCACACCAAATTTGGTCCTATTCTGTTCAGTTTTCAGAGAGTTATCACTCTGACAGATAGACCGGATCCTAGGCCATTCACATACTTTTTTCCAACATTTTATTGAGTTAGAGGGAATTAGAAAGAATTAAACCATTGAGTCGCAGTGGTGCAGTGGTTAGAATAGAGTACTGCAGGCTAATTCTGCTGACTGCTGGCTGCCTTCAGTTTGGCAGTTCAAGTCTCACCGGTTCAAGGCTGACTCAGCCTTCCCTCCTTCCGAGGTTGGTAAAATGAGGACCCAGATTGTTGGGGAAAATATGCTGACTCTGTAAACTGCTTAGAGAGGGCTGTAAAGCACTGTATGTAAGCCTAAATGTTATTGCTATTGCTATATAAACAAACTTGTTCCTTTCTTACTGCACTAAGCAAGTTCCTTTCTTGCAGTCTCCTTTTGCTCCATTCTTTTGAAATATACAATTTTAACACTTCCCAAATTCCACAAAATAAAGCACCCTACACACCCAGGCTGCTGCCTCACCAATGGGCCAGTCTGCTTATTTTTGCAAACTGTGCGTATGGGCTTTTGTGGCAAGCTGTTAGATCACCCAAAACAGGGACGCTAATTAGATTAACATATCACTATGCCAGCATTAAGATTTGAGTTCTATAACCCCTCCCACTCACACTATTACAGCCTAGCGATCCTGTCATTATCTGGTATTATGAGGCATCTCTCAGGAGGCAAAGAAATTTCATTACTTAATAAAGAAGATTTGGAACTAGTGTCAGAGGAAGGCCTTAAAGGGGAAAAATGGGTTGGAGTGATATTGTGGAGGCTTTTTATTTGCATTGTAAGTTTCCCAAACCTCACAGAGTAAGCTCATACATATTGAGTAGTAAGAAAAGAATACAGGAATCAGATATCCTAGCATTTACTATATTTATTTAGTTCTACAATCGAGGGGTTCCGTGCAAAAAGTCTTGAGTGAATTTCCAGAATTACAATACAATAGCAGAGTTGGAAGAGACCTTGGAGGTCTTCTAGTCCAACCCCCTGCCTAAGCAGGAAACCCTATACCATTTCAGACAAATGGCTATCCAACATCTTCTTAAAGACTTCCAGTGTTGGGGCATTCACAACTTCTGGAGGCAAGCTGTTCCATTGATTAATTGTTCTAACTGTCAGGAAATTTCTCCTCAGTTCTAAGTTGCTACTCTCCTTGATTAGTTTCCATCCATTGCTTCTTGTTCTACCCTCAGGTGCCTTGGAGACTCCCTCTTCTTTGTGGCAACCTCTGAAATATTGGAACACTGCTATCATGTCTCACCTGGTCCTTCTTTTCATTAAACTAGACATACCCAGTTCCTGCAGCCGTTCTTCATATGTTTTAGTCTCCAGTCCCCTAATTATCTTTGTTGCTCTTCTCTGCACTGTTTCTAATTATTGAACCTTGTTATTAAATTGTAATGTTGGTTGTGGCATAAAGGGAAAATTATTAACTATGTGGAAGGAAAATATTCTGCTGTTTAAGAGAAGGAATAGCAGAGCCTGGGGACAGAGTGAAAGGAAGGACCAGCCTAGAATCCCTACGTATCCACAAATGAACTCAGTTCAACCGCCCTTGAATGTCAGTGACCCTTATCTGATTGTAACCAGTTTAGAAGATTCCTAGGCATAGGCAATAAACCAATGTAATTGAACCATCATGTAGGGACCTAGACTTTCATGCCTGATAACTATGATAGTCATATTAACAACCAGAATTCTTCCATTCCAGTTGAACTATCTGGTATTTTCATTACATTTAAAACCATCTTTCCTATAGAAACGATAAAGATAAACCTGCACATGCATGCTAGTCATTTCTGGCTCTAGGTGGCGGTGCTCATCTCCGTTTGTAAGCCGAAGAGCCAGTGCTGCCCGAAGACATCTCTATAGTCATGTGACCGGCATGACTAAACGCTGAAGGCTCACAGAGCGCTTTTACCTTACCACCAAAGTGGTCCCTATTTTTCTACTTGCATTTTTTACGTGCTTTCAAACTGCTAGGTTGGCAGAAACTGGGAGAAGTAACAGGAGCTCACTCCGTTACATGGTGCTAGGGAACCACTGAACTGCCGACCTTCTGATCCACAAGCTCAGCATCTTAGCCACTGAGCCACCACATCCCAGAAGAGATAAAGACAGGCCCAAAATCACCATAACCCTTTAGACTTGAATTATGTCTTCCAATACAGGCAAATACTGTTATCTTTTGCACTACACTGGTTTTAGTGTAGCATTTGATTTTTATGGGTGATGCTATAAAGTGTTAATTTAGAATCCAGTTTAAAATTTGGTTGCTTGGTTAGGTAGGTAGGTAGGTAAATAGGTAAGTGGGTAGGTAGGTGGTTAAAACATCTATGTAGCTTATAGCAAACTCTGGGTGGTTACCACTCATGATGTAAATAGGTTCTTCTAGCAGTTTTAAATATTAATGGAGGAAGAGAGTGCAAAGAAGTAAGCATTGCTCTTAGTTATGTTTTCCCACAGATTTCTATATCTTATTCAACACAAAGCATGTAGGGTATTTTGTAGGGGTTTAAGGGTATTTTATGAACCTTTAATCTGTTGGGCATAACTTTGGGGAAATATCATATGAGAGAAAGATGAAGGGATTCTCCATTTGAATTTTGGACCCATCCATCCTCTCCCCTATCCCTGTCCAAGTAGCATTGATAGTTTTCTCCTCCACCCTCATTTTTCAGTAGACAAACTACCTCTGTTTGGCTTTCGTTTTACTTGGAAAGAACTAAGGGTATGCACAGTTGCATCACAGATATTCTCATTTCATTCCCTTTGCAATGAAATGTTATTTTTCCTCATTTTTCACATGTGGAAAACAGCAAAGCTGTTCAGGAAGCTGTAATTCTTACTCAACTGGACAGCACAAGGCTGGACATGCTTATCTTGCCTCCCATGTTAGGCTGTGTGGAGGACAATGGGGAAATATTTCCCAACAAACATGTTCAACAGTGTTTTTCAAATTAATTCAAGTAAACTAATCTGAAGAGGACTCATGATGTTCCATAGATGGCTTTGGATTCTTATCCCAATATTGCTGGCCTCCAGATCCTGTAGCTGAAAATAGTTTGCCAATGCAGCCAAAGCCTGGAGCCATCACTATGTTTTTAGCACAAGTCTATATGCGATACATAATTGATAATAGTTATTCCTGTTATAACCGTCTTTGCCATGCAATTTTAATGAGGACGAAGAAAAAGAGGGGAGGTCTTTATTTTACATCTCCCTCTCTATAAATATGCTGCATTATTAAATGCAGACATTTCCTGCTGTCCCTGCACTTGGCTCTGATCAAGGGCATGAGTTGGGTTTTTCAATAAGTTCACCTGGATTGCAGCATCTGAAGCTGTTGGTGCAGCACAGAGCTATTAATGATCCTACCCATAGAGCCATTGGGATAGGCTGAGACCTGTTCTCCCATGGCCATACAGAGAGCTTAACTACTGACAGATAAGAGGAGTCTTGGAGGTGCACTGAGATGAAGACCAAAAAGAAATGGTGATGGAAGAAAACTAGAAGCGTCACACCCTACTTGAGGACGTTTCTACATCCTCCCTGTACTCAGCATCCTTTCCTTATTTTGCTGATCTCACAAGGAGCACATGAAGCTTATGTTCTTTTCTTATTCTGTGCTGTTTTCCAAACTTGTGCTAAGTCATTTTTTTATGGGTGAAAATTTGAAAATAAATAGTATTTTATAATTTGCAAAAAATATATATGACATTTTGTCCATTTGAATGGGATTTAAATCCTGTGAATTATGTGAGGGTGTTGACTATTGGTGGAAAGGGAGACTCAGTGCCCTCTTCTTTTTCCATTTCATCAGGGCATGAGTGTCAAACTCACCATGTCACGTTGCCGTCATGTGATGTTTCGTGACATTTTTCCCCTTACCATGGAGCTGGGGTGGACATGGCTTGTGCCTGACGCATCCGCCCTGCGGGGCGTCGGTTTCAGAGGTGGGTTGTTGCCAGTTCACCCCAGATTGGGAGAACCGGTAGTAGCGATGGCGGGAGGCTCCACCCACTGCCCTGACACTTCTGCACATGCACAGAAGCTTCTGAGCAACCACGGAAGTGTCATATGCGTGCACGAGCGAACCAGTAGTAAAAATAATAGAAACCCACTACTGGTCGGTTTGACACCCCTGCATCAGGGCATGAAATGATAATTGCCAACAGCACATTCTAATCTCTACATGCTGTAACATAATTTACATTTGCCACCCCCAAATCATGTTTAGAGATGTATTTAGAGATGTACAGGTAGATCTCGACTTATGACCACAATTGTGCCCAAAAAATATGTTGCTAAGTGAAAAGTTTGTTAAGGGAGTTTTTCTCCATTTTCTTGCCACTGTTGTTAAGTGAATCATTGCGGTTGGTAAGTGAGTAACATGGTTGTTAAGTGAGTCTGGCTTACCCATTGACTTTGCTTGTCAGAAGGTCGCAAAATATGATCACATGAACCCAGGACAATGCAACCGTCATAAATATGAACCACTTGCCAAGCATCTAAATTCTGATCATGGGACCATAGAGGTTGCAATGGTCATAAATGTGAAAAATGGTCATAAGTCACTTTTTTCAAGTGGTGTTGTAACTTTGAACAGTCATTAAATGAACTGTTGTAAGTCAAGGACTACCTGCACTGAGATGACAGGTTTCCATAGCTCCCTGTTAATGTGACATTCCACACCTCTAAGGGGCTCCGGGTTGGAAAAGGCTATTCCAAATAATACTATGGATCCACATTCTCTATTATGAATGACAGATCAGAAATTCCAATTCTCCCTTATTTCAGCCATGGGTTAAACAGATTATTATATCATCTGAAATGGCTCTGTTAGTAGACCTAACGAAATGGAGGACAAGTACTTAGATGTACTAAGAAACAGAATCTGCTGACACATGCATTTAAAAATAACAAATAATCAACTAAAAAACCCTAATAGAGGCTAAACCCCAAGGTGCTTTTTCAGGAGGCAACTGGACTTTCTTGCTTTTTTTCTTTGAAGATGTTTCACTTCTCATTCAAGAAGCTTCTTCAGCTCTGACAGGATAGTGGGGAATGGAACGATTTGCATTCCTTGCAGAAAACTAGTCATTTGCATCCTTTTAGAGGGTCATTGAAGCACTTGGAGGTGTGTCTTCGGGGTCATGATTGTCCCAAAGGTACTTTTTCAGGAGGCAACTGTCAGAACTGAAGAAGCTTCTTGGATGAGAAGTGAAATGTCTTCAAAGAAAAAAGAAAAAAACAAGAAAGTCCAGTTTTCTCCTGAAAAAGCATCTTTGGGACAACCATGACCTGGATGACTGAGAATCTCTACAAACGTTTAGCTATACAATGTGGGATGAACACCCTTTGAATGGTTTGGAAGTAGGAATGGATTTCCAGAGAAGAAACAATTGCAGACTACAGGAACCAGGACCACCAGTCAGGTGACCCTGAGGACACAGATAAACCTCCAAGTGCTTCACCGGCCCTCTAAAAGGATGCAATTGACCAGCTGTCTGCAAGGAATATAAATCCTCCCATTCCCCACTATCCTGTCAGAGCTGAAGAAGCTTCTTGGATGAGAAGCGAAATGTCTTCAAAGAAAAAAGAAAAAACAAGAAAGTCCAGTTTTCTCCTGAAAAAGCACCTTTGGGACAACCATGACCTGGATGACTGAGAATCTCTACAGAGATTATTATAGAGACTAAAGTCACCCATCCAAGGAGCTTCCAGTGCTTTTCTCCCTCTCTCTCTCCCTGCCTCAATACCGTGTGCCCTCAATTTCTTCTGCTATAGGATCCCCAAACTTCTGGAATCAATTTAGCCAGAGCAGAGGATTCCAGGGAAGAAATGACACTCTGCAGACTGATATTGTTCCATTGGCAAGTTGGCACAGTGGGATACCAGCTAAAGAGACCAATAATATGATTCCATTCAGTTATGGCTTGAAATTTATATTATTACATTTGCATTGGTTTCTTAATTGGTTTCTAAGCATACAAGCGTGTTTGGAAAAAAGGAATAAGGTTACACAAAATAGAAAACACGGGAAGCAAGATCAGCTTTGTGGAAGTTCCTTACACCTAGAGAGAGAAGCTGTGCCCCCTAAGTATTAAGGTCATGCTTTATCCTTGATAAACTGGTGGTGCTTCTCCTGCCTATTCATTTCCCCAGTGCTGTAGGTGTACATGTGGGATGTTTGCTGTCTTTGAGCCTTAGACCTTTATGATCAAATGCCATCTCTTCAGAAGGTGTCAGTCTCTCATGTTGAGATACTACAGAACACTGCAAAAGGTTCCCTTGATCTGCTTTTGGGCTGGATGCAGAGGAATATTTTGCATTGTGGGGGCCTACATAGAGCATGGGTTGCCATGGCAACCATACAACCATTAAAGGGGGATGCAAGAGTGTTGTGCCGTGCCTGGGAGTGGGAAATCATTTATTCTCTGCCATGCTTTATCTGTAGTTCCACCAAGTGACAGCTACAGGTTTTTGAGTCTTCCCTTCCTCTTCCTTGGTACTTCATGAAGTGATCTTCTATAGGAAGCTGAGCAACCCATACAATGCTCCAAGAAAAGGCTAATTCTATGCTCAAACTGTAGTCCAAATGTATACAGCAGCCTGCTCACAATGTGAATGCTTTCAGAAAATGTATTTCTTTAGCAGAGGCAGACGGAGATAATAGTGTCTTTTGCAATGCAAATTAGAAATGCAGTGTCTTTCTTTATTATAGCATTTAGCAATACCACTTAGACTTATATACCGCTTCACAGTGCTTTACAGCACTCGCTAAGCGGTTTACAAAGTCAGCCTATTGCCCCCAACAATCTGGGTCCTTATTTTACCAACCTCGGAAGGATGGAAGGCTGAGTCAACCTTGAGCCTAGTGGGATTCGATCTGCCAAACTGCTGGCAGCCAGTGATCAGCAAAAGCAGCCTGCAATACCGTACTCTAACCATTGCGCCACCGCGGCTGATGCAATGTTCATGTTATTAAAAAAACATTATATAAATATCTTTACTATAAATATTTTATTATAAATAAATATTTTTATTATAAATAATTTTATGAATATTTTCTATATTATAAAAAGATGTAGAGACTCTGGAAAGAGTGCAGAGGATAGCAACAAAGATGATTAGGGGACTGGAGACTAAAACATTTTAAGAACAGTTGCCGAAATTGGATGTCTAGCCTAGAAAAAAAAAGGAATGAGGGCAACATGATAGCAGTGTTCAAATATTTGAGGGGCTGCCACAAAGAAGAGGGGGTCAACCTATTCTCCAGAGCACCTGAAGGCAGGACAAGAAGCAACGGATGGAAACTAAGCAAGGAGAGAAGCAATTTAGAACCTAGACACTGAATTTATTTATGTATTAATATGTTTGTTGGATTTATAGCTGACTTTTTTCCAGACATTCAAGGTAGTGTGTATACTACTTTCTTCCCACTTTTTGCTATAACAGAAACCTTCAGAGATTGGGATTCATAGTCTATTTACTAAAACCCACCCTGCAACTGAAGGTAAAACTTGGGCCTATTTGGTCCTGCTTCTAATCCAATACTTCAACTTCTATGTTGCATTGGTTCAAATTTCAGTAAAATCCAAAACACCTGGCTTTACTTTTCCCCTTGTACTTCCTTTCATCAGTAAGCATTCTTTCATACAGGAATAAGTGAAGGTGATGCTCAATTCAATGGCAGCAAGGTAAGGATCCTAATAATTGAGAATCAAAGCCATGTACAGCTCCACCTCTCCTCTGCATAACTCCACCTATCGCGTTCTGCTTTTAGGTCACTTTGCAGTCAGGTGGAGCATTGGCTGAGGGAGAGAATTGCAATTTGCTGTTACCTCAATCATTGTTCAATATAGTTTCACAGCACAGTGCCGAAGAATTTGGTATCTAGGCTTATCTCACAGGGGCTTCAGAGGAACAGACTCATAAGCTATAGGCTCTCTTTACACGAAGGCATCCCATGGAACCGAGGAGAATGCAGCATAATGCAGACATGGTCAATAATGCTCTAATGTTAATGCTCTAAAGTAATGGAGACCGTCATTTTAATCTTTGAAGCAGATTGTGCTTGGGCTGCAGAATGCATGCTGTCACCACAGCAGGAAGGACGTTAGTTCAACGTGTTCAACATTCCCAATCATTTACCTGGTGGGTTTCTCCCAGTGCCCAAGAGAAAATCCAAGTATTTAAAGCTTTATGAAAGCCAACACAAGTCAGGGCCATCTGAAACTCGGGGGTAGGAATCTCCTATTTAAAAATGCAGGTGCTGCAACAAAGAAAGCACACCTCCTGGGTCTTGCTGCAGGTGTGTAGCAAGATGATGCCTGTTCATGGAGGGAACCTGAAGCATATTCTTCCTCCTGTCCTTCAAGGCCATCCTTTTGCCTTTTACAATGACCAAGCTATGAGTAACTGTAAGCAGGATCTCTTGATCCAGAAATGAGTGCCACTAGCATACGAGATGGACCTGTGCAAAAGGGACCTCTTTGACACAGCTACTACCTGCTCTAACAACTTCGAAAGCAGAAGCTGTTGAAGAGGACCCCCAAATTGTGCACTAGGTCGGTATGGAAGAATGCCATCCCATCAAGAACCAAAAATGGGAAATCTCCCAAAATGGGGGTTGCAACTTCAGCTTCAGTTGAGCTGAAGTCAAGATTTTGTAGATTCTCACAGCCTCCAGATACTAGAAAAGACCAGTGGTGTTATTTGGTCAACCAGGCTAATGATGCATAGCTGTGTATGCTTAGCTTTTATTGTGAGTTTTTAATTTTTCAGGCTACAATTTCTCATACTTATAAATTCTACTAATCCAGTAAAGGATAAGTTTTAGTTTTCTGAATGAACTGGCTAGAGAAGAGGCTATTAGGATAGATAAGATAACCTCCATCTTCAGTGGGAATTAATGTTGAATAAGAATTGTTTGGGGGACTCACAGAAAAAAAGCTATTGGTTTTATGTCTTAAGTAGCATCTAAGACCCCCTCAGAAGCATCTGGTTGTTCATTATGAGAGAATGAACATGGCTCGATCAAAACCTATGTTGCTTGAGTAATTACATTATCTTTACTATGTGATTGTTATTTTAACATTTATTTATTGAGATGGAAAACGATTTAGATAAATTTAAAGTCTTCCAACAACTCTGATCTTTTTACATTATAAATTAGTATAAGCATAAAAGAAGAAAGGGAAGTCCTTTGGAACAGATCCTGAGGTCTCTAGTTATGAATTTTATTTTATAGGCTGAAAATAAATCAGCCTGGTTCTCCTCCTTCCACTAACACAGAGAGCATAGGGCAAGGAAATGTAAATCATTACTACATGTGCAAATATAATTGTCTTGTTAAAATAAAGGAATGTGTTTATTTTTATATGCTCTACTGCATCAGAAACTGTAACAAAAGCCATTTTGTGTTGCTGAAATTTAAATTAACTAGGTTTGAATTTTTGACCAAGCAGAACTTTCATGATTCCTTGAGCAGATGGAAAAGATAGAAAGTTAAAACCTGGGACTAGAACTGTCAAGAGAATGGCGATATAAACCTTATAAGTTTCTTTCCATTCCTTTTCTTTCTTTTTAGGTTAAGTAAACTGTTTATGGGCACAAAGAGACTTTAAAAAAATAGGAACTTAATAATATTGCTAAAACAAAGAACAGACTGTTGATGTCAGTCCTTTGTTAACATTACAGTTTGTTCTTCTTCAACAAAGAGGGAAGGAAGAGGTTTTCCAAACTAGTTCATTAATTTTTCTTTAGATATTTAGTTGATTATTATATTCTTCCAAGGGTCCCTCCCACCCAACCCCGCTCCATGCTTCAATTATATATTTCATGAGAGACATTCAAGGAAGGGAAGGGGGAAGAAGAAAGTGATTGCCAATTGTGAGATTGAAATTCTATTTCTTCTTTAGATGTGTCATGCAATCTTTGTGAACTGAGGGGTGTTATGATCATGCACAGAAAATCAATAATATGTCCAATTATAAGACACTCAGTTATCAGAAAGTGACCAAAATATTGAATTTTGATACCATGTTTGATTTTGCTCTACAGGGCTCTTCAGAGCTAAGTTGTTTGCTTGGTGGCTCTTATGAAGGATCTCTGCAGGACATTAAAAAACTGTCTTTGGTTCTCTGTGGATTTTCTGCTTACCTTGACGTTCTATTACTTCCATATGAAGCATGGAGTAACATTGAATACTTCTGTAATATTGGAACAAAACCAGTCATTGTATTATTTCAGTAATGTAACTGCAGAGAGGTTAAAAAGGATGTGGTAATCAATCACCTGTTCTACCTTGAAAGCATTTTCGGTGCATCCCAATTGCCAAATACCTTTCTCCCACAAGCAGATCCCAAAGGTAAGTTCAACTCCTGAAGCAGGAGACAGAACAGGCAGTCATTTTCTCTGACTAAAATGTGAATCGCAGGATAGCATGTGGGAGCTCATGCCGTTTACCTCTGGGCCAGAAGAAACCTTGGCTTCTCAGGAGTTGATGGGCGTTGGAATTTCTTGTGTGAAAGGGACTCTAGTCAGACTGCAGTCATTAGAAACCTTATACTTCTGTTCTGGAGTGGATAAATAAGGGTAATTGAGATAAGGGTAGAACATCAGAGACTGTTCAGTCCCCTGGTATCTCCAAGTTAAAAGATTATGTCAAAGCAAAATTGGGAAAGGTCCTTCTAAATCGCAGCGACTCCAGATAGTTAACTTCAAGAGATAAAGCCAGCTGGGTTTTTTAATGCTGATTTTCATTTGCATAACCGCAATTGTATTTGGAGAGTAGGTACAGAGGATATCACTGATTACTCTCTATCACAAGGCAAATAATTATTGTGTTAATCTTAATCACAATAACACCAAAGTAACGAAATGTGCATCATGATTGCCTTTTTATTCATGAATCATGGTATTGCAAGCACTTAATGGCAATGTCTGCCTTATGATGTTACAATGCGTGTTGCATGCCTTGCCCCAGTAATGCCTATGGTTCATCCTTCTACCCTCTGCGATACTCTCCCATTCCAGTTGGTGAAGATCAATGAGGAAATGCCATATCTTCATCGTGAAAGATTGAATTTTTTATTTCAGGACTGGCATCAATCTGTGCTACCCTTTAGTAGTTTTGAGACCCTAGCATGCTGGAAGCCCACTAACATCACAACTGCCTTAGTGTAATGCCAAGAGAGCAATAGCAATAGCACCTAGACTTATATATCGCTTTTACAGCCCTCTTGAAGTGGTTCACAGAGTCAGCATATTGCCCACAACCATCTGGGTCCTCATTTTACCCACCTCGGAAGGATGGAAGGATGAGTCAACCTTGAGCCTAGTGAGATTCGATCTGCCAAACTGCTGGCAGCCAGTGATCAGCAGAAGTAGCCTGAAGTACTGCATTCTAACCATTGTGCCACCGTGGCTCTTAATGTCAGGTCTGCAAGTCACCAGTTTGTTTTTAATCTGTCCTCACTGATGTTCTGAGACACTTTGGTTTGAAATCTACTATGTTATTCTCATGCCTTGTCCTTGGCCAACACAAGAGCAGGGATAGTGCTAGAATGGCAGCTCTGAGATTTGACCAGGAATATAAAATTGTGCAGGAGACAAATGAAAAGGCAATTTGCAGATGTTATTCTGTTAATCTGGAGCCACCTCTATTTAAATTGTATAGTAGACATAATTCACAACAACCATTTACTGGTCAAGTGGTGTTCGTGACAGGCAGCATGGGTAAATCTAATATAAAAAGGGTGCCATGGAAATAAATAACATAGGTATGGTTTTGATTGTAACGACAATAAAGGAATCCCAAAGGTGCTTTTTCTGCACATTCACTCAGAACCGAAGAAGCTCCTGGGATGAGAAGTGAAACATGTTTGAGGAAAAACAAAGAAAATCCAGTTGCCTTTTGAAAAAATCACCTTTGGGACAACCGTGACCTGGAGAATCTCCATAGACATCCAACAATAAGGAAACATGTGGCTGGATAGGACATAGACTCTAGCTCAGTGTTTCTCAACCGTGACAACTTTAAGTCCTGTGGACTTCAACTCCCAGAATTCCCCAGCAAGGTTGAGAAACTAGCTAGCAAGAGTTGCTGCCATAACATGTCATTACAGCCAGAGGTGGGTTCCAGCTGCCATTACTACCGGTTCGGTAGTAAAAAAAAATTGCTGCTCCACGTGCATTTTGATTTTAAATGATCTGCACATGCGCACAACATTAATAAATGAATAAATATAACATTTTTAAATGAAGATTGTTCTGTGCACGTGCAGAGCAGAAAATCAAGATGGCGCCACCAATCATAGAACCGGTATGGTCACGTGTCCACCGGAGTTGCTATCTATTCGGCCGAACCGGACCGAATAGGTAGGAACCCACCTCTGATTACAGCCCATCCCACTTGGTGTGCAATCTTTATTTTGTCCTCTGCATTATTGTAAAACATGATGTGATACACTCTGCTTATTTTTGCCATAGAAAAATAATCATTAGGCTCAGGAAAAGAAAAGCAACACATGGATTTTTACCTGTCCTCTAACAGGTATCCCTCTTTTCCCAAGAACTGTCAAGTCTTTGATTGCATTTCTAGAAATGGTCTTCGCTTATTAAACTGGATAGGCTGGTAAAAAGGTATCCAATGTGACTAGAATAAAAAAATATTGCAGCTTGTGGTTGGCTTAGGGGCATAAAGCCAGAAAATAGCTTTGCTCAGATGACAATTTCCAAACTAGTACAGCTTGTCCTTAAAATAGCAACCATCCTCTTCATTTTTCTCTCTCCTCTCTTTTATCATCTACAGTCCAAACCTAACTTTTAAAAAAATGTTATTTAGGACCAAGACCTGCTTCCTTCAATGGAAATTACATCCCATAAAACATGTTTAAGCTACTCTAGGAACGTTTCAGAATATGTCTGTTCTCCTCCTCTTTTCCACCTGACCAATATACATACAATCGCTATTCTAATACAGCAAATGTTTCTAAAGGCTTCCTTGGCATGAAATCCATTTCCCAATTGCCTAGATGTCTCTAATCCAGGAATAAACAATTGGTCCATGGGCCAGTCTAAATTAACACTTCCAAAATTTAGCAGCAAAATGGCTAAATTAGGAAACCTTGATTTTTCAGGGTTTGGGGAGAAGAAAAGGGGAAAATATATTTTTCCTCTGGGAAGTTTTTTGCTTCCCCAATCCACCCCCAAAGTCAAAAGATGCCCAAAAATTTCAACACCCCATTGCAATAATGTTCACCACCCCTTGAAATATGGCCACCAAATGTCATCTTCAGAAGACATTTTGGGGGCTCTCAGAAAACTTTTTAAACATTGCCTTTCCTGCTTTGGGGAAGGATGCTTCAATAGAGAAATCCAAGGTCATTCCACAAGCATGGAAGATTAACTTCTAATTTTTGATTTTCCACTGAGATACAGTTCTTCTGCTCACTTTTTTCAAATAAGCACACTTGTTGCTGTGTATGAGGGACAATGGTCTATTGGTAAGCAACCTTTTTCTTCTATTACTGCTCTTGAGAGCCATAATGGGGTCTAGGCCTGGGGAAAATTTGGTTCCCAATCATCCATGATGGTCACTAGTGACTGGGAAAGTATTTCTCTCATTTATGCTATCAGCTTAATCTATGTGCAGAATTGTTGTGAATGGTGATCTCACTCCATCGTCTGATTTTGATTTTATTTCCTCTTGCTGCATTGTTCTCTCCATTTCAATGTCACCAATTGTGAATACCATTGTAGACACAGTGCAAAATGCTTTTTGAGTCACCAAAGAGTGGAAATATTCCTTATTTTACTGCTCAAGCTTATAAGCTAATCAATCGTTTCACATAACTTTTAAAGGAAAATTAAAACTATTAGAGGGACAATGGATAAAAAATCCATTTGACAGATAGAGCAAATAATTGAAAAAAATGAAATACTGGATTTGAGCCATCAGGGAAGATCCGAAACCCTCTCCCCCCACCAAAAAACCCCACCACATTTTTCCCTTGCCTTTTTTTTTTTTACCACTATAGCAAAAACTCATGCACTTTGCCCTTATCTAAGAAAAAAACAAAAATTCATCTGGTTCACACTGAGTAAAAATTTCCCAAATAGGAATTCCCGACATTGCAGAAGTCAATAACAAACTATTTCCTTATTGTTGCCAAGAAGACAACTGAATAAGTTTATTTATTTATGTGTTTGTTTGTTTGTTTGTGTGTTTATTTGTTTGTCAAACATGTACAAGATAGATATAAATATGAACATGGACATGAATGAAGGAAATGAATACAAATAAATGGGGACAGTAGGACAGGGAGGATAAGCACGCTGGTGCGCTTATGCACGCCCCCTTTAGAGTCCTCTTAGGAATGGGGTGAGGTTTATGTAGACAGTTTAAGGTTGAAGCTGTGGGGGTTTAAGGATGTAACAACGGAGTCAGGTAGATCATTCCAGGCGTTGACCACTCTGTTGCTGAAGTCGTATTTTCTGCAATCGAGTTTGGAGCAGTTTACCTTGAATTTGTATCGATTGTTTCCCCATGTATTATTGAGGTTGAAGCTGAAGAAATCGTTGACAGGTAAGACATTGTAGCAGACAATTTTGTGTACTATGCTTAGATCAGAGCACAGACTGCACGATTCCAGATTGTCCAAGCCCAAAATTTCAAGCCTGGTGGCATAATGGATTCTATTGTGAGTATAGGTGTACTCTTCTCGTGAAATATCTCTGGAGCCATTTAATTGTTTATCAATTCACCAAGAGTTGAGATGGACTGGAGGGAGACTTCAACTAATATGCAAAGTGGGGCTTGTGCATAACCAAAATTTATTTTAACAACAGGGTCTTCCCCTACGCAAACTATGATTCTGTTTTTCTTCTCTGCTGTTTTATTTACTTATATCAGTGACGTGCAGTGAGGGTTACCATTGGTGAGGCAAGACCTCAGCAGCGGCGAGAAGCAACGTCCCCGCCGCTATGTCCAACAGGCGTCTCGCGTTTATGGTGGACATAAACATGAGACGCCTGTCGGACACAGTGGCAGGGGTGTTGCTTCTCGCCGCCGTCGCACTCTACCGCCTTGCCCCCCCCCGCCTCCTCCAACGAACAATCCTGCTGCCCCGGCCTGCAGCCAGACAGCCCACCCACCCCCCACCCGACCTGCTCCCTGCCTGGACTCACCGCTCTCCTCCTCCTCCTCCTCTTCCTCCTCCCCGCTCGGTGCTGGGCTGGCTGCAGGCTGGGGCAGCAGGATTGTTTGTCGGAGGAGGCGGGGGGGCAAGGCGGTGGAGCATGACGGCGGCAAGAAGCATCTCAGATGGAGGCGGGACACCCGGAAGGCAAGCCAGCACTTCGGCATGCCTTTAAGTGCTGGCTTGCCTTCCGGATGTCCCGGCTCAATCTGAGATGCTTCCCGCCACTGTCGCACTCCACCGCCTTGCCCCCCCCCCGCCTCCTCCGACAAACAATCCTGCTGCCCCGGCCTGCAGCCAGCCAGCCCACCCCCCCACCCCCGCCCAACCTGCTCCCTGCCTGGATTCACCGCTCTTCTCTTCCTCCTCCTCCTCCTCTTCTTCCTCCTCCTCCTCCCCGCCCACCCAGCCCATTCCACCCCCCCACCACCACTGTGTCCAACAGGCAAGGCATCTCGCGTTTATGGCAGACATAAACGCGAGATGCCTGGCCTGTTGGGACACCGCGGCGAGAATGTCCCTGCCGCCTCCGCGCTCTGATGCCTCGCCCCCCCCGCCTCCTCCGACCCCACTGGACCGCTGTATAGAAAGAAACACACACACACACAGACACACACAGACACTCCACATTTAAAAAATTACATATTTAATTACAATAAATTTGAATCCCCCCCCTCCGTCCAATCCACATACCTTTTCCAGCTGTGGAAACTCTCTCAACTCACCTCTTGTCCGCCCAACGTAAGCATGCTCAGTGTAAGCGTGTTCATAAGGCATGATTCGCTGCTCCCCGATCAGGAGGCGGGAGAATCAGTGCCTCCTTTGCATATGGAATTTTTTGCTTTTTAACTCTTTCTTAACTTTTAAAAGGCGAAAAATTCCTCATGCAAAGGAGGCCCCGAGTTCTCTGGCCTCCTCCTAGTTAATACTGAGAGCAGACACCAAGCCACTGTGACTTGAAATCTGGTAGCAACTACCCTGGCTTTAATTATTTTAAAAAAAATATTTAAAATTATTTCCTTTCCCTGAGGAGACTGGTGAGGCCCCGCCTCCCTTGCCTCTAGTGACTGCACGTCCCTGACTTATATCATTTCTATACCACCAACCCCACAACGACTCCTTGTGTGCAAAAAAAAAAACCCAAAACCCCAAACCCCTGAAATATAAAATCCATTAAAACAGCAAAACAACAACTCGCTTGCTCCATTCCCATCATTCCCATGATCATCAGCAACTCTCCAACTAATTGTCATAAATTAAAAGCCCTGCAAAAGTTCTCCAGTTGGATTGCCTTTTGAAATATGACTGGGAGAGTGCCACCTATAGTTTGGGAGGCAAATTGTTCCATAATAGGAACGACCACGGAAAAATAGGTTAATAGAAGTTAATAGAAGTCCCTTCCAACTCTGTTATTCTGTTATTAAATAGCTTGCACTTACTCCCTTCTTCCACTCCCTTGATCTCACAAGGAGAGATTTCTCAGAATCCCAATTTGAGATGAAAGCATCTTGAAAGTTAACAATCCTGCAGGTAACTGGGCACTAAGGCTTTATGTACAATATTAATTTCTAGCATGAGAAAGGAAAAGGGCTCAGGATCTGGCAGAGAACAAAAACCTAGAGGCAGCTCTCAGTTCTCCTGAATTTACTGCCGTCAGTGAGTGGATTGTTCCAGTTTATAATATTTATAATCTTCCACCCTAATAAACTGACAGCTTGGGAGAACAAGTGCAAGGAAAATCCTTCACATAATACTATAAACTGCACAAGTGATTTAGCACACCTATTTTCTATTAAATTAAAGCTTAATAAATGCTCACTCTCCTTTAACACATGAGTTCTACTTACTTTATTCCATTGGTTCAAACCATGCCAATCTGCCCAAGTGAATTTTCAGTCTCAGCAAAATTTCACAGAATGGTATAGTGCATTCCCGAATCTTCAAGTATCTGACTTTTTTAAAAGGTTTATAAATTAATGAGTAACATTAAATGCTGCTAATACTCATGTATTTATTAACTATGTCCAAGGATCATTAAACAGGCACACCAGGTTCTCTTTCTCTCTCTCTTTCACACACAAACACACACAAACACACACACACACACAGAGGTTCTAAAGAGTTTACTTGCAAGATAACGTACCCCATTGCTTTGGAAATCACTAGAACAAATGCCATGATTAGAAGCAGGATAGATAGAAATTTATTCATGGAAAAATGCTGGTACAAATATGAGAAGCAAATAGGTGAATTTTTCCCCCTTTTTGCCTGTTAATACTCTTTTCTTAGCAGCAAAGTTATTTGTTTCTTCCTATAATAATTGACAGATTGTACTCAGGGCACAGAGTGTAGGATAAGAAATTCTGATAGAGTGGAAGGAATTGGAGATAGCCACCATTTGCTCACAGTGCCTCAGGAAAACCAACCTGAATTCACATAATCCACTTTTACTTTGTTAACTTTTCCACTGTGATTTTTACTTTTAACTTGTACATTTTAACCTTTTTTTTAGCTGTGCTTTTTAATAACTTCTTTTCAGTGGTGAAATCTAACTTTTTCCCTCCACCATGTCTGTGGGCGTGGCTTGGGGAGTCATGTGACTGGGTGGGTGTGGCCAACTTTTTCCCCCCACCGAATGGTCTGACTTACTTATGTGTCAGAAAGGTTTTCCCTAAGGAGAACATAGCAAAATGATAGGAATATACACTATGTTCTTTAACATTTGACATTCCTTAAACAGATGGCTGACTCCAAAACTGTTTTTGAGAATGAAGAAGTGGAAACCCATTATATTTGGGGGTGGAGAGTCAGGTTCAGAACCATAGTTATCTCAAAAACTAGGAGTCAGCAAATAACTGGGGCACCCTTCTTGTTTGAACCGGCCTGAGCCATGTTGTTTAACTAGAAAAAAAATTGGTGAGCTGGAGGAAATTGGGGAGCCGAGCTCTATCTACAGAGGTTTGGTTGTTTAACCCAGATCCCCTCTTCTTCCAATGCCACAGCTAAAGCATGGACTCCTTCACATTCAAAATCTCTAGCCTTGAGATCCTTAGCTTCTCCCTTAAAAATCAAAATACCATAGAAAACAGCTATATAGCCAGCTATAGCTTAGAGTAAAATAAATATACAGTGGCTAAGATGTTGAGTTTGTCGATCAGAAAGGTTGGCAGTTCGAATCCCTAGCTCCGTGTAACAGAGTGAGCTCCCGTTACTTGTCCCAGCTTCTGCCAACCTAGCAGTTTCAAAACATGTAAAAATCCAAGTAGAAAAAATAGTAACTACCTTTGATGGGAAGGTAACAGCACTCCGTGCTCCTTCGGCGCTTAGTCATAATGGCCACATGACCACGGAGATGTGGTCAGCGCTGGCTCTTCGCCTTTGAAATGGAGATGACCACCGCCCACTAGAGTCGGGAACGACTTGCACAAATGTGCGAGGGAAACCTTTACCTTTACCTTAAGATATATATAGGTAATACAAAACTAAGGAGCAACTGAGAAAAAAAAGAGGAACATTGACTTTCCAAATAGATCCAGCTAAAGCTGAACTTTGGGTATTCCTCAGTCACAGGTTTCAGATGCTGCTTACATTCTCCAAATTCATCAAAAGTTGTCTATTTAGAAAGAGGCACAGTTTGGCACTGAAACACAATCTTCGTGTAATGATTTCCTTCCTGGCATTGTCTGTTGACAGGATTAATGAAGGGAAAAAAAACCTCCTTCCTGTCTGAAACCCTGGGGAGTGGCTGGCAGATCACTCAGACTGAGGTGTGCCCTGACACACCTCTTTCTCTAGACGTGAGATAATGCATGCCCTGCACCCGCTTGCAAAGGTCCTTTTACACACTTTGGTGTGCAACAAAGATGCATTCAAGAGAAGCAGGGAGCTTAAATAAAGAAGCAGCACTTGAGACTTGGCTGGGCTACTGCCCTGCTGTGCTCATGCGGCTGCTACCTTGGCAATCTGCCTTTTGCAAAGCTGTCGTTCAGACAGTGGCTCGGTGCCAAGGAAACACTTGATGTAGGGCAATTCCAAGTCCACCCACCCCCCAACCTTCCCCATATGCATCTGTTTCCAAAATGCTCATGGCTGAGTAAGGAAATTGGATGAAGAGTCTCTGTGTGTGTGTCTGCGCCTGCGTGCACCTGCACTGATAGAAGACTTAACAGAACGTGGCTCCTCTTGTGTGCATTGACATTTTCAGCCAGCTGCAGAATTGCCACTTAGAAATGGATTGTTTCACTTCATGGATTCCATTACTAGCTGCTCTGTCTGTAATACTTCAGGTGTGTTACAAGTCTTAAGCCACGTGGGTACATTTAAAACATTCACGCACAATAGTAAGTGCAGCACATATTGTAGGATACCTAGTTTTCAAAGTTTAAAGCAGCCAAATATCAGGTAATACCAGCGGAACAATTTTACTATCCCCCAAACCTTCAGCAAATTCCCAGGGAAAGGATAAGTTATCCTAAAACTGAAACTGAGCAAAGCTCGTGAGAAAACCTAGCTTAGACTGAAGGCATGAAAGCAACTATAAATATAAAGTGGTGCAGTGGTTAAAATCCAATGTTGCAGGCTAATTCTGCTGACTGCCAGCAGTTTGATTCTGACCAGCTTAAGGTTGACTCAGCCTTCCATCCTTCCGAGATCGGGTAAAATGAGGAGCCAGTTTGTTGGGGGCAATAGGCTGACTCTGTAAACCGCTTAGAGAGGGCTGTAAAGCACTGTGAAGCGGTATAGAAGTCTAAGTGCTATTGCTATTTTTCATACTGGTTTATTCCCAAGGTGTAGTATCCAAAAAACATGGCTTCTGAACATGGATTTTCTGTCTAGCTTTGCCTTTATCTAGTTGTTACTCCTTCTGTGATTGTAGCCATACTGTTGGGCCACAACAAAGTCACACAGAAGGATCAAGCCTTATTCCATAATTTATTTTTTTTACTTTGACCAACAAGATTGCCCTTGGGAAGCCTTCAGATAGACCCTTGCATTCAATATTACATTATCTCTGAAGGTAGACAGAAGCTGGTGTTTCACACTGAATATGTGCAACCCACTTAAGGTGGTAGCCACTATCATCTCACAACAGTGATGAGCTTTCAGTGGTCTCTTTTAATTCATTCTCATACAATGGAAATCCCAACACACCTTCTGCTGTGCAATGCTTTTAAAATATGCACGTTGTTTCATTTATGCTTGCCTTATGGCTCTATTCTTCATGCAGAAGAAAGCAGAAGCAAAGGGGTCAATCACTCTAATGCAAAACAAAATAAATGACAAAACAGCTATTTATAAAATTGATCAAAGTCTGTCTGCTGCGAAGGAAATCCCCAGCTTTACACACCTTGACTTCCAACAATACATTTGGCCTTGAGTACAAAAAGCATTCTAAGCAGACAAAAACGTTAGAGAGTGGCACTTCAGCGCTTAGTTTTGAAGTGTGCCCACTCTCCTGACAAAAGGCAGAGCCGAGCTTCTTAGCTGGCTAGAGAGGCATTGAGGAGAAAGCCAATATCTTTACTTTCTGGAATGCCTACATCAACTTCTCACAAGCCCAGCTGCTCCTGCTGTCCCTAGAAGATTGGAGACATCTAACTAATTTAGAGCACTGCTCTATGCCCAGAAGAAGCTGGCCTCTGGGTTATGAGACAAATAGAATAGAAACAGGTCCCCCACTCCCATGCCATCACTCTGCTAAACAACTAATTCCCACAACACTGTCAAACTACCGTATTTTTCAGACTATAAGATGCACCGGTATATAAGATGCAACAAGATTTCAAAGAGATAAGTAAGGAAAAAAGTTTTTGTCCTCTCCGGCCCCCAAAAGCACTCTGCAGGCTTCAGCGGGGCTGGGGCAAGGCATAAATGCCTCCTTTTTTGTGAAAAGCAGGCAAAAATAGAGGTGTTTTTGCTTTCCCAAAAAACAGACCATTTTTCTCAAAAATAGGATGCAAGGGCGGGGCTTCGGGTGTATAAGATGCACCAACATTCCTACGCTCTTTTAGGGGCGGGGGAAGATGCATCTTATACTCTGAAAAATACAGTACCTAATAGGACTGTATTACTATTATCCTTCTCATCTTTCCTATTACCTATTTCCTTATCTTCTTATGACTATAACTTTGTTGCTTGTATCTTACTCTCACCACCGTCCAGGCCTTCCGCATAGCCCTTAAGACCTGGCTAGCCCGTCAGGCCTGGGGACAAAGATAATCGCCCCTCCCGAATGATGAATGAATGTTGCTCATTATTTTACTCTATGTATGTCTACGTTATTGTTTGTATTCCCTCCCCTGATCTTATGTAAGCCGCCCTGAGTCCCCTCAGGGAAAAGGGCGGCCTATAAATGTTAATAAACCTCTAAACCTCTAAACCATCTTACAACTTATATGAATTGTTTTACTTAGCATCTTAGTATCATTTATGTTTATTGCTTATTTAATATCCTATGACTATCACTGAGTGTTGTATCTTATGATTTATGAAGAATGTATTTTATGGTTATGATCATGATTTCACTTATTGTTTTTATGTACACTGAGAGCTTAAGCACTGGAGACAAATTTCTTGTTTGTCCAATCACACTTGGCCAATAAAAAATTCTAAAATAGCACATTCCTGCTTATGTTCCTCTGCAGCTGATATTCAAAATGTGCGACCTCTTAATTCATGAGGCAGCGTATAGTCCATCTGCAATCATTAATAGTCTTTTCTTCTATTAGTCAGTGAATGTCACTATGTGTAAGTGAGGCAAAATCGCTAGTTTTTCCATTACTTCTCTGAAAAATCAAGTGATCTGCCCTATATTTCCTATAATTCTCTTATATGGAATAATTCCAGTTTCTGTTTCTTTAATTACTTGCTCCACACCAATATAACAGTATATATCTCTATCATGTCCTTTCTTCCTTTGAAGAGGGAGTCAAACTATTCTCCAAAGCACCTGAGGGTAAAACAAGAAGCAATGAGTGGAAACTAATCAAGGAGAGAAGGAACTTCAGAACTAAGGCGAAATTTCCTGACAATTAGAACAATTAATCAGTGGAACAATTTGCCTCCAGAAGTTGTGAATGCCCCAACACTGCAAGTCTTTAAGAAGTGCTGGATAACCATTTGTCTGAAGTGATGTAGGGTTTCCTGCCTAAGCAAGGGTTTGGACTAGAAGACCTCCAAGGTCCCTTCCAACTCTGTTATTCTATTCCTTACCTTTTCTTCCTAAGCTAAAAAGGCAAAACCATTCCTAATATGGAGTAGACAAACAAAGGACCAAAGTGTAAAGGAGGACATGTGGAGGTGAATATGATAAAAGAGAATTGACATCCTTTTCCTCATTTGCCTTTTGCTCCAACTCCCCTTCTCAAACTCACAGCCATGTAGAAAGGTGATGGTGGTGATGTTGATGATACTTTCTTAGTATAAGAAGAAGGTATCTTCTTCCTATGCCACAGCTAAAGCTTAGCCTCCTTCATATTCACAATCTCTAACCTTGAGATCCTTAGCTTCTTCCTTAAAAATCAAAATACTATAGAAAACAGCTATACAGCCAGCTATAGCATAGAGTAAGATACATATACAAAGGGATGCGCCGCCTAACAGAGTGAGCTCCCGTTACTTGTCCCAGCTTCTGCCAACCTAGCAGTTCAAAATCATGTAAAAATGCAAGTAGAAAAAATAGGAACTTCCTTTGGTGGGACGGTAACAGCATTCCGTGCGCCTTTGGCATTTAGTCAAGCCGGCCACATGAATACAGAGACGTCTTTGGACAGCGCTGGGTCTTCGGCTTTGAAATGGAGATGAGCACCACCCCCTAGAATCAGGAATGACTAGCACATACTGTATGTGTGAGGGGAACTTTTACCTTTTATCTGGGTATGTATGTATGTATGTATGTATGTATGTATGTATGTAAGTAAGTAAGTAAGTAAGTAAGTAAGTAAGTAAGTAAGTAAGTAAGTAAGTAAGTAATTAAAGCCTCTTTCCCTTACTTTTTGTAAGGGAACTTTGTTACTTTTTGTAAAAACTGCTCCTCGTTTTGGTTCTTTTGGAAAAGATTTGGACTTTAAAAAGTCCCAGTTCAGCTCTAAAGGTTCTTCATGTTCTGCAAGCAGAAAAAAAAAATCCAACTTTCGTTCCACTCCAGTCCCTGTCATTCCCCCTGTCAGCTGTTTACTGCCTGTTCACAGCATGGATTCGGGCAGCTAATTGTGTAATAGATGATCTTGTTTGTTGGGCTTATTGTCAGCCTTGTTAACCTCCCATCAGGGGTTTCTCTTATTTCTCCCTAACTGCATTGTGCCTCTGGTTTAGCTATCCTAGCTTGGGGCCTTTCCTACATAGTCATTTATTTGCTCAAAGAGGCTTCTTCTTAATTCTCATTTGTGGTGCCCAATTTACCAGGTCTATCTTCAGCCTTCCCCAGCAACACCTATCAGAGTGTGAGACTATGACTCTTATCATTCATAGCCAAGCTTTTCCCATGCCATTTTTATACGCAAGTCCAAAGCAATTGCTGCCTGAAATCTGTTTGGGCACAGGTCACAATTTGAATTGTTTTAATTGGACAGTGAGCATAAAGGAGCCTGTTTATATTTAGGCAACGGCAAGTCCAGGATCCTGTTTTAAAAGTGAGAATCACAACTTGTTAGAAGCTGAACATGAGCATAAAGAACTTCTACCATAGTTTGTCTAATATTCTGGAAACATACTGGTTCTAAATTAGGAATATCAACGAATATTGTTTTATTACCATTTTAAAGCAGATCATCCAAATGTTCGTATCTTGAACTACTTTGTCTGGGACTCTGGTCTAAATTTTGTTATTCAATTCTCAGCTGAAATATTAAAATATATCTACAAAAAATGTGCATGTTTGGGTATGCACACACACACACACACACACACACACACTTTTACGTCACCAAAACCAGAGTACTAAAGACATAACTCTCTCCTAAAACAGAGTTGCTTGCTTCAAAAGGACTCCAGGTTTGTTTCTGGCATATTTATTTAAAACCTTCCCATGGCATCACATATGGAAAAAAAAGTGATTGCTACCTAAATGGTCTACTGTTGTCTTCAGTATAAAAGAATTTCAAAAGGGGATAATCTGTACTTCTTTTCTAGAGATTGTTAAGATCCCCAATTTCTCTCATTTTTGCCAGCCTGATGGTCATCTGAAATAATATAAATTGAGTATTTGGAGGTTCACTGGTTCTTCATTCCATTGCCTTGTAGAGAACCCTTCCAAAATAACAACACCATAATCAAAAGGTTTTGTAAAGAGCAGCTTTTCTACATTTTTAAAAAACTTTTCCTCTGTAACAGATATTTGTGTATGGTATGTATGTAAAGCAGGGTGAAATCCAGAAGGTTCTGACAGGTTCTTGAGAAAACTTTGAGTCATTCGGAGAACCGACAGTGGAAACTGAGTAGTTCGGAGAATGCAACCTCTGGCTGGCCCCTGAGTAGAATGGGAATGGAGATTTTGCAGTATCCTTCCCCTGCCATGCCCAACAAGCCACGCCCACAAAAACCACATCATGCCCACCAAGCCACGCCCACAGAACCTGTAGTAAAATAATTTGAATTTCACCACTGATGTAAAGTCAAATGAGGGCACTATAGTATGAAAAGATTGGAAGATCAGATTGCATAAAATCCACGAATGAGCCAAGAGTTTCATCATTAAAAAAAAATAAAGCTTGGCAAGAAACATTCCAGTTTAAATAATTGTCTCCTCCTGTTGATTGTTTATTCCAACATTCCCCAATATTTTGCCTTTCAACCGACAATGCTGCCAGTTAAAGCTGAGCTGTGCTGAATTACAGCACCACTTTACTAATGCTGAGAGAGGCAAGCATGACTTTAAAATATGATTAAGTCTAGAGGGTCTTCTCTCAATATTTTCTAAGTTGTTGCTTTTAAGAGAGGGTAACCAGAACTATGATAGTTATTCCTACAAATGGCCTTCAGGGAATAGCTGCAGATCAATAAATTCAGGGACTGATGCTTCAATATAGGATTTTGCAGTTCATATCTTAAGACTTCTCAGCATCTAAGTTGTGAAGTCACACTGTATAAACCAGCGGTCACCAACTGGTGGTCTGTGGACCACTGGTGGTCCGTGAGAAAATTTTGATGGTCCGCAGAGAAATAATTTATATTTTTAAAATTGCACTAAATTAAGGGTCCTAGACTGGATATATGCAATGAACGCTTGTGTTGCTGCAGAGAGTCTCCCCCTCCAGGGTCTTTTTGTGCGGGTTAGAGTGGGGAAGAAATTCCGACATGGAGTCTGCTTCAGCCTCCTGGTACGGGGCTTGGGTGAAGGCTGGAGGGAAGCACTGCTGGTGGTGAAGAGCCGGAGGGCTTGTTCCAGTGGGTGACCATCTCAGCCCACTGAGCCTCCAGGCACTGATATCTGACCATGCACTCCTGCAGGTCTTCCTTCTGCTTGGAAAGTCTATGCTCATAGTCCTCAGTGAGGTGCTTCTGCTGAGCCTCTTTCCCAGTCAGATCCAATTTGAACTGAACCAGCTGTTTCTCATGGTGGCTGCTTAGCTCCAACAACTGCTTCCTGTTGGGGGGTCTAAGGAATCTGGACGGTCAGATGAAGAGTGTCTGTGAGGGGAAGAGTAAGTAGAGGCTGGCAAGGTGCCCCTTAATGTGAGTGACATCAAGTTGGCACCGCCCACCAAGTCACATGACCATTGAGCCACGCCCACCCAGCTAGTCATTAGGCAGATCATATTAGTGGTCTGCAGGATTTAAAATTGTGAATTTAGTGGTCCCTGAAGTCCGAAAGGTTGGTGACTTCTGTATAAACCATCTAGTTCACTTCTATTAAGTTCAAGGCTTTTTGGGAAGGCTGCTTGGACTGCAAAATCCAGGTGACCACCAGGTGACAGGAAAGAGTTATTCTACCTGGAAAAAAATCAAACCTGGGATCTGCATGCAAAACACACAATCAACTATTCAGCTACAGTGATAACCAACATTCCATATGCCTGGATAGAGTGCAATGTAATAGAGAGTCAGCATTATCATCATGGCCATAAAATGTTTCAAGTTTACCAGATCATATATTACATTTCCATTTACAGTATCAACTGAGACAACTGTCTTCTTTAGGAAAGTTGAGGCTATTTCTAGCTACAGCAGGACCCTCAAGATAAGAAAAAGCCTGAAGGGCAGCAAATACATCTCTCTTTGTAGTTGTCAACCCACTATGTAGACAAGACTAGGAAATCAACTTCACATTTAAGGCTAAATTTACTTTTATTGAGATTTGATGTAATAATAGAATCTTGCAAGTCTGATTACTCTGTATCTCCTCCACCTTGTTATGCTTCAGTAAATTTAGGTGTCTGTCTGAGCTGTTTCCAAATATTGTCTCATTCTGAACTTTCAAAATGTTTCGTCCCCTTTTATCTATGTAACATTTTTTGGATATTCCCATCAAATTCATCTTCCTTATTTTATAATAGCAAAGTTCAGATACCTCTTAGAACAAGATTCCTAGGCTATTCCAATGTAATGCTTCATTTTTAGTATAACCAATGTTCAAGAGTTTTGGGGTCATGTTAAGTTCTCAGTGATCAATATAGAAAAATCAAGAAGTGTTGTCTCACCGTGAGATGGGTAGGGAAGGAAGGCAGGCAGGAAGGAAGGAAGGCTGTTTAATTTTGAAAGAGAGAGGACAATAGGATAGATAACATGAACTGTTTAAAAGTGGATGAGCAGAAGAAACAAAAGCTTTGAGTCATGTCTGACCCATCGCAACCCCATGGACAATGTTCCTCCAGGCCTTCCTATCCTCTACCATCCTCTGGCGTCCATTTAAGCTCATGCCTGCTGCTTCAGTGACTCTATCCAGCCACTTCATTCTCTATTGTCCCTTTCTTCTTTTGTCCTTAATCTTTCCCAACATTAGGCTCTTCTTCAGTGAATCTTTCCTTCTCACTAGGTGACCAAAGTATTTGAGTTTCATCTTCAGGATCTGGCCTTCTAAAGAGCAGTCAGGATTGATCTTCTCTAGGACTGACCGGTTTGATTGCCTTGCAGTCCAAGGGACTCACAGGAGTCTTCTCCAGCACCATAATTCAAAGGCCTCAATTCTTTGGCACTCAACCTTCCTTATGGTTCAACTTTCACAGCCATACATTGCAACTGGGACAACCATAGCCTTGACTATACACACTTTTGTTGGCAGGGTGATTTCCCTCCTACTTTAATCAATTTTCATATTTGTACAGGTAAAAGGAGCCTCCATTCTTCTTTAGGTGACCTTTAATGATTGCCTTCTAGAAAGCTTATATTTCAAAATAACTTCAGGAATAGAGCATACTTATTAAAAGAGAATTTTGAAACTGTACTGATTGGCATATTTATGTGTCTATCATTTCCTCCCCTGCATCCCACCCCCACCCCCACCCCCAATTTGATAGCTAGAAGTTTTTATTTGCCTCAGAGTTTGGTAGAAAAAAATCAAACGCATACTGACCAAGAACATCAAGTAGACTTTTGCATAGATGCCAAAGGCTCAATCAGAGTCATTCTTTACTCAAATCACCCAGTCTCTGACCAAGGCATGGATTATCCTCTACAACAGTGGTTCTCAACCTTCCCAATGCCGTGACCCTTTAATACAGTTCCTCATGCTGTGGTGACCCCCAACCATAAAATTGGTGTCTCGGTTCCTAAGACCATCGAAAATATGTGTTTTCCAATGGACTTAGGCGACCCCTGTAAAAGCGTCGTTCGACCCCCAAAGGGGTCCTGACCCACAGATTGAGATCCACTGCTCTACAAGTTCTATATTGCATATTTCAGAAGTGGGCAGTGCTCTGTATGGTGAACTAGGCAGGCAGGAACTGAGGCGAGGCAGGTTGCAGGAACAAACAACCATTATTGTAACAGCTAACAGTGCAAAATGCAAGGCAAATCTCGAACCGGCAGCAGCAACAACAGTGGATGTCTGACAGCTCTTTATATCATAGCTGTCAGATGACTGAACCGATCAGGAGGCTCCGTTTTCCTGCTGAAAGGCTGCCTGTGTCTTAGCCAATCAAGGGAGTTCTGCAGCCAGCATGGCTTTTGACAGCGTCGTACGTCCGAGGACTTAACAGGCAACATGTAACATATATGGAGGCCACAGAGTCCATGAAAGTTATATCATTAATCATTTTAACTGATGATTTTAGGCTGCATATCTTTTTTTAAAAGAAACTAAATCTCGAGTTGACTTAATGCATCTGAATTGTAAAAAAACAAGCAATTCATCTATACCCCAAAATGAACATTTTGGTCCTATCCTGTATAACTGTGTCATCAAATCATACTCAACAGGATGCCAAAAGAAGTTGCTTACACTTGTCCTATCTGAAAACCAAACTGTCATTGAAATGTCAGAACCAGAGTTCTGGATGAGGAAGCCTGAAAGAGTGCAGGGTTGTAGCACTTACTATCATCTCAAGACTCCAGACAGTAACTTCTCCACATGTGGTCGGTTCAGTTTCCATCCAATTAACTCATTTAATGCTCAGCTTAACTCTATTGAATAGAATTTGCAGGAAATGTTGACTGGATCATCTCCTTTGTAATGCAGTGTACCAAATGCCAGGTCTCAGTAGATTCCTTTGGATTCTTTTCTCCCTGGTATTTTTTGATGTCAAAAACCACACAGAATTGTCTCTTCCTTTTTCTTTTTCTCTGATTTGTGGTATCAAATAGAATATGGCATATTCCATTGACTCATTAAAAACAATGCTCATAAAAGAAATTCAGGGGAGTTATATTTTATTAGAGCTGTATCAGCTTTTTGTTTTGTTTTGTTTCTTAACCAAAATTGTATTAGGATTCAGTATACAGTAAGCCTTTGTTGTATTTATTGTTTATTATTATGGATGGTTAATCTACAATTAGATTCACAGTGTAAAACTGGTGGAAACTTAATCATTCAAATCTAACCAAGGAGCTAAGAATTAATATGTTAGCATCTCAGAATATAGGCATTCCCAAACTGGTGTCTTTCTGTAAAGATACGGGGTTCAGATTAATTCAATATTTCCAGATATTGAGGAAGTATTTTAGGTATGATTCCATGGGCTCCAATCACAATTGGTATAGCAACAGATCAGCGGTGGGATTCACTTACCTTCCCTACCGGTTCGCAAATATGAGCGCATGCACCATATCTGCGCATGCGCACCACCTTCTGTGCATGCGCAGTGCTCGTGCATTACTTCGCCTCCCGCAGTCACTGCTACCAGTTTGCCCGAACCGGAGAGAACTGGCTGAATACCACTTCTGCAACAGATTGGCTTTTTCCATAAGCGTTCAGCTTCAGTGTACATGTCCTGGTATTCTATCATTTTTTCCAATCGTTCTTCCACAGTCCTAGCATCACCTGGTACAGCAACATCAATGAATCAGACTTTTGTCTTTTCAAAAACTGTTATGTTAGAAATGTTATGAACAAGATGCCTGACTTTTTGGATCCTAGTCCCATAGGATCTTAACCTGCTCATTTTCCAAAATCTTCTCAACTTGATGATCCCAGTTGTTTTGCTATGCTCAAATTTAAAGTTCTAGGAAAGTTTCCAATAATAATTGTGACAACTCAGTCATGACACTGTTTCTTATCAGTTTGTGAATTTTTGCTGCAGCCATTGATCAGATAGTCAATTATTTCATCCTTTCCACTTCAAAGGCATATTCTTCAGGTTTTGACCATGCATTGGCTTGTTCTTCCAATTAACAAATTGGTTTTCGATTGTTTCTTTTATACATTCAGTGTTTCTTTGTTGTTTTCAAGAGCTTTCCTTGTTTGAGTTCCTTCAGCAAACTTTCTTGGTTTTTCTTAATCTAGTCAATACGCCATACTTTTCTCCCTCCATGGTTTGTTTCACATGTAGGAGTCCTTATCTCTTTTGGCTCTTGGCAAATACAGCCACTCAATATACATTTTTGGGTGCAAAGTGTGTGCATTATTGTTAGTTTTGTTTTATCTTTGGATCCAAGTTATTAAATTCCATCTGGATTCAGTCAGTTATTCCTGCTGTGTAATCAATAACAGGAATTTCCCAGATATTAATTGTTTTAATTATGTTACCACCACTCAACTTTGATTTCAAAATTTTCCACATCCATTTAATATATTTTGGTAGAAGCATTTTATTGGAGTTTGTTCTGTACTAAATTGGAAGCTTTCACAATTCCCAAACATTTGTAACTTTCTTTTCCTAACTCAGTGGAACTGACTGACATGAGTAATGCTGGACATTCTTTCATTGGATGTCCTTAAGCAGAAACTCCAAACATAGCCATCAATCAAGGATACTCATTTGCAAGACCTTACAGTAAACAGAGGGTTAGAGTGAGTGTGAGACCTCCAAAATAGTTTTTCTCTTGAAAATTCTGTGATAATTCATACTATTTTGTTTACCTATTAAAAACTCTTTAGATTTTTGCATATTAATATTTTTGTTCAAATGACCAAGTATGCAATGGCCTACATTGGGTGCTGTGCATTTGATTTATGCTTATGGACTAATAGCACTCAAACTCACCTGGTTCTATATATCCAAAAATAATAGAATTATAAACTTGAGAGGAATTATAGAGAATATGGAATAACTTTGATATCATCACAGACTGGCAAGTGCTATCATCCTTGTTCTTGCCGCAACCATGCAGAATTCTATTTGTTTGACATAATTTCAGCAGGGCAACAAACAAGGCTTCCTTCATTGTACCGTTTGAGCAACTCTGCGAGATAAGTGGGCTGAATTTAAATGACTTACCAAAGGCTCCATAGTACACTTGATAGTTCAGGGTTACAAACCCTAAAGCTACTGTTATTATTTCAAAACAACTTCAACTTCAGTAGGAGACTGATTGGATATAAAAAGAAAAAAGAGAAAATAAAAAGAATCTCGTGAAGATTTACCTCAGTTAATATTGGTGACAATACTGGAAACAGTTTATTTTATAAATGGTTAGGGAACTTTTCTCTTCAGATATATCTGAGTTACAACTCTTCTGCTCTGAGATTTTAATAAAAAGGGGGAAACGTATTTAATAAATGAAAAATAAACTAAATTTCTAGCACTGGTAAAGTTAGCTAGGTCTATAGAAAGTTGTTGTACTACACCTGCAGGACCATAATATTCCCACCTATGTTGTAAATCCAAAAAATTAAGCTGCTTTTGAACATAAATTCCATTTTCTAGATCAAGACAAAACTGTTCTAGATTCTTTATGTGTTTAAACATCAGTCTGTGTTATCTTTGACTAGAACAGAGACTTGCTTATAACATTAATAATTATGTCTCTGTATTTGAGTTGTGTTCTATGTTCTTAAAGAATCTTTCTGATAACAGGAAGGGAGTGTGTTTTTTGTCTCTGCCCTTGTTCTTTGCCACTGGAAGAAATTATTAATGATAAGCATGATGCTATAAAACCTCAGCAGATTGAAACGGTTTCTTAATTATTAGGGCTGTTTAAACATTTTGATAAGGCACTCTAAGAGTAGCATGGCTGCTTTGAGGCCCTCTTGAGGTTTTCTAGGCATGCATGTTCACCAAATGGCTTAAGGAAAAAGGAAAAAGTTTAACAACACAGATATACAAAACTAGCAAATGAGTCGTGGATTTACAAGTTTTACAAGAAGGTTGGGAGAGTTGAAGCCCCATGGATGTTGCTAAACTACAACCCGGTATGTCCAGAAAACATTTTCTCAAAAACACGACCAGACTTTGAGAAGTCATTGAAGCACCTGCATAGAATCTTTGGAAGGCATGGTCACTCTGATTTCAAGGAATAAATTTAGGAAACATGGGAGAAGACAGCTGGACATGGAAAATGGAAGGTGGGAAATCCAAAGCTTCTCTTCTAGAAGTCATTGTAGGTCCTCACACCTTCGCCTCACCTACTGCTATGGGGCAATGTTTTAAAGTAGTATCTCCATCTATCTTCCAGAGGACATGTTAGCTAACATGTTTCCCCTTATGCCAGTGTTTGAAAGAGAGAGGCTATCACAACCTATGCTACCTATCTAGCAATTAAAACATGTACATGCAGAAAGTGAATTAGTTTCTATAACGGCACAGTCTGGTCATGTGGCATAGAAACTAAAGGATTGAGAAATAGACAAAGCTTACAAAAGATAAAGATAATAAACTTTATTTTAAAACACAATGCTCCTTTTTACTATAAATACCAAAATGTAAAATTAATAGTGAATGAGGTAAAATACCAAGCTGTTCAGATCACAGTCAGTTTAAAAAAAACCACTGTAATAAGGGGGAAAATCTAAAAATTTTAAAAATATAAAACTTTGGTCTGACTATGGAGGGCATTCTGCTACAAATAACTGCTTTCTGGTAGGATTTTAGAAGAAATTCTGCAAATATTATTATTCCACGTCATAACATTACAAATGTTAATTTCATGCATTTGTCTGATTTGTGCAGAAAAGAAAGTTTACATAAAACTCCAGCTTTGTATCTTACACAGAAAATTAAAGAGAATGAAATAATGAGACAGTAACACAATACCAAAAAACAAAAATTAAAATCCTAACACAAACTCTTTGTTAGACTTGTTATCATAATAGAATCACCATGAAACAGACATTCAGCCTGTAATGAGCAGTGGGTTGGACTGGAAGACCTCCAAGGTCCCTTACAACTCTGTTATTCTATTATATTCTAAATGTGATAATAGAAAATTTTAAATTCTCAGTTTTAATCACATGTTATGGGGAAATGATAATCCCCACTCTTCTATCCATACCATTATTCCAGGGCAGTGGTGGGATTCAAAAATTTTTACTACTGGTTCTGTGGGCGTGGCTTGGTGGGGATGGCAGGGGAAAGATACTTTAAAATCTCCATTCTCTCCCCAATCCAGGGGAAGGTTACTGTAAAATCCCCAGTTCTTCCCGATCAACTGGGACTTGGGAGGCAGAGAATAGATGGGGTTGGGGCCAGTCAGAGGTGGTATTTAGCAGTTCTCCAAACTACTCAAAATTTCTGCTACCAGTTCTCCAGAACTGGTCAGAATCTGCTGAATACCACCTCTGTCCAGGGTGGCCCTTAGTTTTAAAAGTGTTTCTCTTTTCAGCAGAGGTTACTTGACTCCACATGAAAAACATGTCTAACTCATAGGACTGTGTAGATCTGGACTATGGGAATGGGTATTTGTATCTGAGATGGTAGCTTCAAATCTTCTGAATCACAATTCTGCAAATGGATGGAAATTAATCAAGGAGAGAAGCAACCTAGAACTAAGAAGAAATGTCCTGACAGTTAGAACAATTAAACAGTGGAAGAACTTGCTTCCAGAAGTTGTGAATGCTCCAACACCGGAGGTTTTTAAGAAGAGATTGGATAACCATTTGTCTGAAATGGTATAGGGTTTCCTGCCTGAGCAGGGAGTTGGACTAGAAGACCTCCAAGGTCCCTTCCAACTCTGTTATTCTATTGTATTCTAAATGTGATAATAGAAAATTTAATTACAAAACTAGTTTATTGTTAACGGCCCAGAGTCACTTAGGTGATAGGGCGATGTAGAAATGGGATGAATAGAGGATTAATAGACATTTTGCCTTGATTGCATAGTCCTAGTAAAGGCAGAACAGAATAGTATTCTTTACAAGAAAATAGACGCACAAATGTGTTTGCGTGTGTGCCTTTTTGACAAAAGTGCTTAGACTCCAAGAACACTATTTATCAATGCTTTATTCTTTATAACTGCCCTCCCCAACCAGGTCCTTGTGAATGTGTGGAATTACAACTCCCTTTATTGAAAATCAAAATGGCCAATATAATCTCTTAGTTTGACAAACCTGGAAATTTAGAGAAGTTGGAAAGCTGCTTGTTTGTGAAATTTTGACGGGTCTAATTAAGATGTACATTGGGCTTTTTTTTCCCCTCCAGCACGAATAAATTGGGTGGCAAAGCATCAGTTTAAATAGCTTTTCATAAATGTATTCTATTTCTTTTTCAATCTTTAACACAAAACGGCTGTCAGCCACCTTTGCACTTGGTACTCCCACTTAGCACTTGAAGCTCTCCTGTAAGAAGTGGTTCACAGCATCCCCTTTGTTTGCCAACTGCTGTATAGTGTGAACTCCAAGTGCCTGCTCTCTTTCCCAGCCCCTCCTTTTCACAACATTTCTGTTCACAACCCATGACTGCTAAGAAAACATCGGCCTCTGTGATGTATTTCCCGTAGCAGCTGGCAAGAAATCAACACATGCCACTACGAAAATGGAGGTAAAAGTTAAGATTCTCTTCTTTTCTTTAAAGCCAATATTGTTGAAGCTTTGGGCTTTCGTGTAATACTCTGTTAAATAGGTGATTGACCGTCTGAAGTGGAGGCCCAGAGCTATTTCTATCTAGGCTAATATTTATTAGACTTACAGCCCATTTTCATTCTGGAACTCAAGGCAGCATATATAGGGCTCCTTCCTCCTAGTTCCATAGAAAATAATCCTGTGAGGTACAATAGACTAGACCAGTGTTTCTCAACCTTGGCGACTTTAAGTCCTGTGGACTTCAACTCCCAGAATTCCCCAGCCAGCAAGAGCTGGCTGGGGGATTCTGGAAGTCCACAGGACTTAAAGTCGCCAAGGTTGAGAAACACTGGACTAGACTGAGAGAATGACAAGTCCATAGTGCATCCAGTGTACTTCTAGAACTGTTGTTGTTAGTTGCGATGTTGTGTCCGACCCATCGCACCCCTATGGACAACATTCCTCCAAGCCTTCCTGACCTCTGCCATCCTCTGGAGTCCATTTAAGCTCACACCTTAAATGACTCAGTGACTCCATCCAGTCATCTCATTCTCTGTCGTCCCCTTCTTCTTTTGCGCTCAATCTTCCCCAGCATTAGGCTCTTCTCCAGTGAATCCTTCCTTCTCATTAGGTAGTCAAAGTATTTGAGTTTCATCTTCAGGATCTGACTTTCTAAAGAGCAGTCAGGATTGCTCTCCTCTAGGATTTGACCAGTTTGGTTGCCTTGCAATCCAAGGGACGCAGGAGTCTTCTCCAGCCCCATAGTTCAAAGGTTTCACTCAGCCTTTCTTATGGTCCAACCTTCACAGCCATACATTGCAACTGGGAAAACCATAGCTTTGACTATACATACTTTTGTTGGCAGGGTGATGTCTCTGCTTTAGAGACTTACTCTCTAGAACTGAGAGTAAGCTAAAACCTGGTTCTCACAAATCCCAGTCCAGCACTTTCACTGCTGCAGTACATTGACTCTCTAGTATACATATCTCCTGAAGTGCAGAAATATCAAAGTGATGCTTTTGCAGTATTTAGGAAGGAATGAAGGAATTCACAATTACACAACAGAGAGTAGAAATACAGAGAGTATCCCAACTTAATAACTCACACCAATAGTTAGTTGCTCCTCCCCCCCCTCCTCTTATTTTTAGTGATTTTATTATATACAAGCAAGCAACACAAGCTGATTGGATTAGAAATGTTTTTAATTCTTTGTATTTTGCCATCCTCTGTCTACAATTTTTCTTAGAGTCACGCTTGTCAAAGCAAATTTTACTGCATTCAGTGACTACCTCCCAGTGCTACAGGCAAACTTAAAGTAAAATAAGTGTTTATGAGTGTGTCTGGAGGGCAGGGAAGTAAAAATACAAGTTGCTGTGTGCAACTTACAACTTATTCCTGCCTGTGCCTGCTCCACTGTGGAAGATGCAAACTCCAATCTGTGTACCTTGAAGTTAGTCCTCATGATTTCGTCCCACGTGAATGTAACTCCATTATAGTATTTCCAGATGTTTTTATTATGTAATCATCTTGCCTCATTAGTGGGATTTCACAGGAATTCAGAGATTGTCAAATTCCACCCATGGTTTTTCACTGCTTCCTTTTCTTTCCCTCTCCGCAAATAAACCCATTAAGAAGAAAAAGACAATATAGCTGCACAACTAGCTACAGAAAAGAGGCAGTCAAGAAAGGAAATAATCTAAGGAAAATTGCATATACTAGAGCTGCCATCATGATTCAGATGTTTTGTATGCTGCATACCATTTCCCAGATGTTTGTGACTACATATCCCATGATTCTGCAGTGGCGCAGTGGTTAGAATGCAATACTGCAGGCTACTTCTGCTGCTTACCGGCTGCCAGCAGTTTGGCAGATCGAATCTCTCCAGACTCAAGGTTGACTCAGCCTTCCATCCTTCCGAGGTGGGTAATAATGAGGACCCAGATTGTTGCGGGCAATATGCTGACTCTGTAAACCACTTAGAGAGGCCTGTAAAGCACTATGAAGCAGTATAGAAGTCTAAGTGGTATTCCAAGCCATCGAGACATTTAGTATACTATTCAGTTTCCTCTATCTGCTTTCATAATACTGCCTTGACTGCATAATTGGCAAATCTCACCTTGTTTCCCTTGATACCTTGTCTGGTTTTACTTTCTAATTCTATGATAATCAGTTTGAGTGAATGAAATACTGTTTCACACACAGAGAGGCACAAGTCTTTATGTTTTTTAAACTCTACATTGCTTCCCTCCAACCCTGCATGAGCTGGTCACAAGCTAGCATTTGACTCAACTTACCATTTTATTGGGGTTCAGCTCTACCATTGTGTGTTTTGATCAAGGCAGTGGGAGTTCTGGAGGAAAGGGAAGAGTTCCCCTATGAATAGAAGAGTTTCATCTCAACTCTCCTGTGCCAAAAATAAATTCTACAAGCTGCTCATTAAAGAGAGACTGGAAAGTGGAACTTGCTAATGACTCCTGGCTATAGAGTAGAGGTGCTTTGCGCTTTTGTATTTTGTATTGTTAGACAAAAAAAAATGAGTTCACCTTTGATACTTCATGCTTTTAAAAAAAGGAATCCCAGAAGCGAAGATAAAAAGAAGAGAGAAAAGGGGAGGAAGAGATTTGATTCTACTAGAAAGAGGACAGTGGCAGACCATTTTTCTTTTGCTCCTTGAATGCATCTTAAACAAGGCCTGATATGTTAGTTATTGGGGAATGTGACGTTTTGATCTTTGTCCTAGGCATCAAACAGGGTTAATGCCCCAGATGGGGCAAATAACAAAGCCCTGATGAAATTATATTAACCTATAGGGCTTACAACAGGGATGCAGTGGCTCAGTGGCTAAGATACTTAGGTCAGCAGTTTGGCGGTTCGAATACCTAGCGTTGTGAAACAAAGTGAGCTCCCATTACTTGTCCCAGCTTCTGCCAACCTAGCAGTTCGAAAGCATGTAAAAATGCAAATAGAAAAATAGGGACCACTTTGGCGGGAAGGTAAGAGAGTTCCGTGCTCCTTTGGCATTTAGTCATGCCAGCCATATGACCATGGAGATTTATTTTTGGCTTCAGGAAGCTTCTGGAGGACGAAAAACAGCCAAAAATAAAGGCCAAAGTCAGCTGGCCAGCGTGTGCATGCGTGTTGGAGCTGACAGGGCAATGTCTCACGTGCCCTAACAAATGGCTTGGTGTGCCACCTGCTATAGGTTCACCATCACAGCCCTATACCATGTCAGACAGGTGGCTTCCCAGTCTTTTCTTAAAAATCTCCAGTGATAAAGCCCCTACAACTTCTGAAGGCAAGTTGTTCCACTGGTTAATTGTCCTCAGTGATAGGAAGTTTCTTTTTAATTCCAGGCTGCTTCTCTCCTTCACTAATTTCCATTCATTGCTTCTTGTCTCGCCTTCTGGTGCTTTGAAAAATAAGCTGCCCCCCTCTTCTTTGTGGCAGCCCCTCCAATACTGGAATAATGCTATCATATCACCCTTAGGCCTTCTTTTCTCTAGAAGAGTGGGATGGTAACAGTGTTCTGTTCGCCTTCGGCATTTAGTCATGTCAGCCACATGACCCCGGAGACATCTTCAGACAGCGCTGGTTCTTCGGCTTTGCAACGGAGATGAGCACCACGCCCTAGAGATGGGAATGACTAGTGCATATGTGTGAGGGGAACCTTTATCTTTACATTTAGTTTAATAGTCACATGGTCTTTCCTTTATCTTGTTGTTTAGCAAAGCCAACCAATCATCCCCTTCAGCACTTCTCTTTCTCAAGGAGGTATATGTTATTTAATTAATTCCAAGTACTTAAAATGAATTATATTTCTAATTCACCTGTACTGTTATTTCATTTTAAACTTTCTTAGTTCAAATTCTTGGCAAGCTTTTTAAGTATTTTAAGTATTTTTATGTCTTTCTAATTGTCTTTTTGCTTTTTACTTTAATCCATGTTAAAGGGTCACCAACCAGGTGGCTTGATCACTTCACTGCTGGGAAGATACCTATAACTTTCAATTTTTTTCAGACTCTAATGTGTATTAGAAAGTAAAGGGGTGAACTCAGTGTACTTTAAGCAGGTTTCACTGGAAACTGTGAGCTTGATCTTTCTTCCTCAGCTGCTGGTGCTCAACTCATAAGTTGCCTGCAAGATAATTTTGTGGGTTTACTTGCAAAGATCTGCCCTCCAGAGCACAGATTAGCAATTCTATTGCTTCTCCTTACCCAGAAGAGATTTGCAGGTTGGAGTTTGTTATCTACCTCCTAATCTCCATCTCAGCATCATCCCTGCAGTGTGAAGATGTGTTAATCTGCCCTTTTCTCCATCTGGAAGTCATCTTTCCTTCCAACTGTCTATATCATTCCTTTGCCTGTGTAGATATTTGGTCATCCTAATGTAGAGAAACTTCTCATGCTAACAAATTTTCTTACTCAGGGTTGGAAATGTTATCTCATTGGTTTTGGATTTCCAATCAGTGTCTCTTTGGAATTGAGAACTAGGGGTAAGGAATGCAGGTCAAGATAGTCAAAGATTTGGTAAGAGGACACCTATCTGCTTTGGACAAGTTCAAATCTCCTAGACCAGATGATTTATATGCCAGAGTACTATAAGGTGGCAGATCTGATCGCATAACCATTGAATGAAATCTTTCAGAGTTCCAAGATCATGGGGAAACTGCCAGAAAGAGCTGATGTGGTCCCAGTCTTCAAAAAGTGAAGAGGGGAGAGGGGAATCCAGGAAATCAATATCTGGGGAAATCATAGCTGGAGCCTTTCAAGAAAATATTCAACAACCTTTTGTCCAGGATGGGCAGGTGGTTACACTAGAAGTCCTCCAACATCCTTCCAGCCCAATGATAAAAATCTGGAAGAATGGGAGAGAAGTTGGTGAAGGTAAACATGTTTTTACTCAAAATATTGCTGCCTTGTAAATTAAAATTTACCATTGAAATGATCTGATCCTTTCTATGCACAAGTAAATGTACTATTTATTACATTTGCAGCCTGATATAAAAAGGAGTTGTTTCGTCCCATGTGAATCATTTTTAAAGTCAAATTATAAAGCCTGTTTGCAGCATCTAAAGCAGGGGTGTCAAACTCAATTTCATTGAGGGTCGCATCAGGGTTTTGTTTGACCTCAGGGGAGGCAGGGGGCATGGCCAGCTCAACTTCACTCCTGTCAGGGGTGCCTGGGGTGACCCAAGCGTTCTGCGCTGCCACAGCCTTCTGCAACCCTCTGCTAATGAAAATGGAGGGTTGTAGGAGGATGTGGCAGCCGAAAACAGAGCTCGGGAGCCCATTTTTGCTGGCAGAAGCCCCGTGGGCTGCTTCTTCACTGTTTTCAGGGCAGCCTGAAAAGTACCCCACAGACCATATCTGGCCCTTGGGCCTTGAGTTTGACATCCCTGATCTGAAGTGTATGTGGAGAGCCAGATTAGTGGTTAAGGCACCAGGCTAGAAACTAGAATACTTGAGTTCAGGGGGTGAAATCTACTTACCTTCACTGCTGGTTTGCAAATGTGAGCACACGCACCACCCAGGGGTAGGTTTCCAATTTTTTTACTACCAATTTGCTTGTGCGCATGTGTGCGCTTGCATGTACAGGAGTGTTTGGGTGGGTGGGCAAAGCCTCCCACTGCTACTACTGGTTCACCCGATCTGGGCCGAACCAGGAACAACCTACCTCTGGCACCACTTCCGTGCATGCACAGGACTTTTCGCACATGCTCAGCATAAAAAATGGATGTGGTGACGTCCAGGCTGGTGGGCAGAGCCTGCTACCGAGCATGTCTGAAAGGTTAGTAGAACAGCAAGGAGGGGGAATCCGCTCTTCCACATGATTTAGATTATCCAGAAAGCAGGAATCCTGCTTTCTAGCTAATATAAATCGCATGTCACAGCTGATTGTCGGAAACACTGGTCGCTCGAACTGGTAGCATTTTTTTACTACCAGTTCAGGCAAACTGGTCCGAACCGCTAGCATTTCGCACCTGCTTGAGTTCTAATCCTACCTTAGTTATAAACCACCCAGGTGATTTTGACCACTCCATCTGTTTCATCTCTGGGAAGAAAATATTGGCAAACCTCTTCTAAAAAACCTTACCAAGAAAACTTTAGCAACTTATATCCAGGTAATCTCTGAGAATTGGTCATGATTGAACAGGGAAAAAAAAGAATATTTTTTGCACAATGCCGAAAGTCATATGCTTGTGATAAAAATAATAATTCTCATTCATTCTACAGAATCTGTAGTCATTCACAAGTCTGAACACTTTGCTGCTCTTCAAATGAGGGCTCTATAACAAAATAATAGCAGTTTGCCTTCACACTCTTAACAAGGATATTTCTGCTCAGTCTTCTAGCTGGTAAATCAAATCCCTTTCAAAATATTTTGAATTTTAATATAAACTTGAAGTTACCAGTATGAACTGTTGTGGGCTATCCCTGCCAAGAAAGGATGTATTTGGTCTAATGGAAAAGTGGTAATTGGCAGTCCTGATCAGATTTCTGGCAAACTAGTGATTTGCTTAATGGCTGCTGTGTTTATTCAACAACCAACAAAAACAATAATAAAATTGGGACAACTGTCATGACTTATGATGGAAATTCCATGTTGATTCTATGTCAAGGACTACTTGTATTTAGAACAGGAAAATTATATAATTCTCAAATCTAGGAGACACCATCTCACAAAGATTTCCATAAATCAGTTTTAGTTTGTTTGTCCTCATCTGTCTCATCCCTGCAACCAAGCACTGGTTGGGAATACGCACAGCTTCTCCTGATTCAAATGTGTCAGAAAAGTAGAGATATGTGTCAATTTCATATCCGTGACACCAACTCCAAAACCCCTGATGACCACCCCCAGAGGTTTCATAGATGTTCAATAGCTCTGTGCCGTGTGGTATCTCATAACACACCTAGTACCTGTTTATTGAGACCATTCTGTCAAGTAAGATTGTAATAAGTGCCACTGAATCTCAATTCATGGAGATGATCCAGTGAAGTACTGTGGCCAAAGAAAATGAAAGCCATTGGGGATACCACAGAATTATTATTATTATTATTATTATTATTATTATTATTATTATTATTATTATTATTATTATTATTATTGTACAATTGTATCACAGCGGCCAGTTGTTTCGCTGGATTTGGCATTGGTTACTAGTCGGGCCCCACCCAGGGGCCTAGGACGTCGTAACGTATTTTCGTAATATACGTGCAGATCCAAGCAGTGCAGCTTTTTGCATTTGACTGATGGTGATTTTGTCAATTTTTAACTGTTTTAAATGTAATTCCAGTGCTTTTGGAATAGCACCCAGTGTGCCAATTACCACTGGAATTACCACTGCTGGTTTGTGCCATAGTCGTTGAATTTCGATTTTTAAGTCCTGGTATCTTGCGATTTTTTCATGTTCCTTCTCGGCGACCCTGCTATCACCTGGTATTGCGATGTCTATAATTGTGACCTTGTTTTTCTCAACCAGTGTGATGTCTGGTGTATTATGCGCCAGTATTTTGTCGGTTTGTATACGGAAATCCCACAAGATCTTGACCATCTGATTTTCTGTGACTTTTTCAGGCTGATGTTCCCACCAGTTTGTTGCTGTTTTAATATTATAATTTTTGCACAAATTCCAATGGATCATTTGTGCTACTGAATTGTGCCGCAATTTATAATCAGTCTGCGCGATTTTTTTACAGCAGCTGAGTATGTGATCAACAGTTTCGTCAGCTTCTTTGCAAAGTCTGCATTTGGCATCATCAGAGGATTTTTCGATTTTGGCCTTAATGGCATTTGTGCGGATAGCTTGTTCTTGCGCAGCCAGGATTAGTGACTCTGTTTCTTTCTTTAATGTACCTGTTTTTAACCATAACCAAGTTTGTTCCCTGTCCACTTTATCTTTTATTTTTTCCAGAAATTGACCATGCAGTGCTTTGTTCTGCCAACTCTCCATTCTTGATTTTATCACATCTTTTCTGTATTCTTGTTTTGTCTGTTGGGCCTTCAGTAGATTTTTGTTCTTTACTTCGATTAATAGATGTTCTTGACTTTCTTTTAAATAATCAGCCAGTGCATGTTTTTCTTCTTCAACAGATTATTATTATTATTATTATTATTATTATTATTATTATTATTATTTCACAAATTTCACAAACTGACTACCTACAATGCCATGACCGCATTGCTAAGATCATTCACTGGAAATTGTGCCAAATGTTTTGATTTGAGTACAGCAAAAACCACTGCGAACATCAGGTTCAGAAGGTTTTAGAGAATGAGAAAGTCAAGATCTTGTGGGACTTCAGAATTCACACTGACAGGCACTTGGCCCACAACACACCTGACATAACAATAGTTGAAAAGAAAAAAGTATGGTTTATTGACATTGCAATACCTGCAGATGCACGAATTGATAAACAGCAAGAAAAAGTCACAAAGTACCGGGACTTGCAAATTGAAGTTGAATGACTGTGGAAAAAGAAATCGTGTGTTGTCCCGATTGTAATTGGAACCTTTGGAGCAATACCGAAAGGGCTACCTCGCTATTTGGAAATTTTAAATTTATCAGACTTGAATATTCTGATTCTACAAAAAAAACCACCCTACTTGGAACAGCTTATATCCTCCGACATTACCTTAACAGTTCCTAGGTCTGATTGATTGATCGGGTGCCATCAAGTTGTTGTTGACTATTAGCCACCAAGATAGGCAAGATCAAGAAACAGACACAGCAGAGATCCCAGGAGCATAGAGGGTAGGATAACAGGATCTTCAAAACCTGTCCAAGTTTATCTTCCCATCTTATATATATTTTTAATATATATTTTTCTCATGCTTTTCTCTTAGGATTATGTAATCTTTCCTCAAAGTCCCCCTTAACAGTTTGCTTATTCCTTCCTCTTTCCCGAGGCCATCCTTTACATTGGTCCAGGTTAAAGTTTTGACTATAAGGCCCAAATAACTTGGAATCACAAGTCCTAACAAATTCCATTTCCTCATTTTAGATCCAGATGGGAGATCCTGGAACACACACTAAATACTGCTGAATGGCTGCTGGCAGATGACATTTCTTAATGGCAAAGGCATGCTCTAGAACAGGAAAGATGAACCTATGACATGCATGTCAAAATTGTCACACCATAATGTTTTGGGTGACAACCCTGCATTTACGCCAACATTTACCAACACTTGACAGCTACTCTAGAAAGTATGCCCCCATTCTCATGTGATTTGTGGAGGCTGCAGAGGCTCCATGTAAATGAGGGTGTTTTTGTGCAGTTTCTGGACCCACCAGAAGTCATGTAAGAGGGCATGCCCTCATGCAGCCTCCGGAGCCTCCAAAAACCATGTGAGAACGGGGCATGCTTTTACACAATTTTCAGAGGCTACAGAAGAGCATTTTTTAAAGCTGCTTCACAAAGATGGCAGCATGAAACCCTTAGCAGCCTCAGGTATGCGGTTAACAGAAAGAGAAAAGATGCATGGCAAATCCAGTGGAGCACTAGGCCATGCAAGCAATTGGGCCATTCCCCAAAGCTCACATACCTTGGGGAATTGCACAAGGTGGCTTTTTTGACTGGCAGAAGAAGATAGGGCTAAAGTCAGAATAAGAATAGAGCTGGAATGGACCATGGAGGTCTTCTAGTCCAGCCTTCTGATCAAGCAGCAGACAAGTGACTGTCCAGTCTCTAATTAAAAACCTCCAGTGATAAAGTCCCTACAACTTCTGAAAGCAAGCTGGTTAATTGTCCTCACTGTTAGGAAGTTTCTCCTCAATTCCAGGTTACTTCTCTCCTTCATTAGCTTTCATCCGTTGTTTCTTGTCCTGCCCTCTGGTGTTTTGGAAAATAAATGGACCCCCTCCTCCTTGTGGCAGCCTGAGATTCAACCTCAAAATAAGGAGAAAACAGTCAACCAATGGAATAGCTTGCCTTCAGAAGTTGTGGGAGCTTATCACTAGAAGCTTTCAAGAAGAGACTGGACTGCCATCTGTCAAAAATGGTGGATCTCCTGCTTGAGCGAGGGGTTGGACTAGAAGACCTACAAGGTCCCTTCCAACTCTGTTAATCTGTTAAAATACTGGGATACTGCTGTCATGTCTCCCCTAGTCCTTCTTTTCTCTAGAGTAGCCAAACTCTGACCGTGAGGCCATGGACCTCTGCTTCAGGCCCATTCTCAGTACTGCTGACACATGGTGCTGTTCAAGGTGGCCCAGTTGGGAGAGAGATAAAGAACTGTTACTGCACGTGTGAGAGAGGGGAGGGAAGGAGGAGATAGCTAGCAGCAAAGTCTCATATTCTTTGTCATTACCAGATATATAGTAGTAATGATGGAGATGGAGGATAAGAGGTGTTGGCCTGTGTCAAGATGGTGAAAAAAGCATTAATTACAAATTTAGAGGCTCTCTTCTAGAGTTTTGTGAGAAACAATAAAAAGGAAGACCTTGGGGCATAGGGTTATTTCAGCCCCTTCAAAGATGAATGCAATGTCCCTCTATACAATATATACATACATAGCACCAAGAAGACATCATTTCTAACTTTCAGACATCTTTAAATGTGCTGCTCTGTGTGCACCAAGATCTAAGCCTTCAAGCTAAAAAGGTTGCAAAACAAACAAACAAAAACAAATTCTGCTTGAACATGTAGACATCATCTCATCTCCCCCTCCCTCCATGCAGCCATTTTCTAAAATGCAGCCAGGAAAAAAAATGAAGATGGGGAAGAAAGATCCCTTTTTTGCCTTTCTAGAAATGATGGTCTCTGATGCCGGTGTGCACTGCTCTCTTGCTGAGTGTAGAAGGAAGATGGCCCCTTGCTAAGAGATGCAGTGCTCCTGAACTAAAAATAGCAGCTATCTCAGCCTGCACTGTCCAGATTTCACAGAGTTACTTCCCTAACAGTTATTTTTGTACCTAGGGCAGAATTAATTTTAACGGCATAGGGAAGGATACAATCACAGAAATAATTTCTTGTTTGAAAACCCCATTCCTCTATTTAAAAAGGACAGCAATTCTACATCCCTGTTTCCTTGCTTTATCACCATAACCTGAAAAGCAGATAACTCATCCTCCCCTTCCTTTGAGAAAGGATCAGAAAGCCAATTTAGAACTGCCTTCTTGGGAATTCAGTCACTTTAGAATAACAGAGTTGGAAGGGACCTTGAAGGTCTTCTAGTCCAACCTCCTGCTTAGGCAAGAAACGCTATACCATTTCAGACAAATGGTTATCCAACATCTTCTTTAAATGTGTTGGAGCATTCAAAATTGGATGCTGGATATACAGCTGATCCTAGGGACCTTCCACTTTCTTCTCTATTTTTAACTTTTCAACCAAATTGTCTTTTAGGCCAATAAAAAAAAGCTCAAATATCCTGTAGTCTGGATGGACTCAGACTACCATGTTCTCAAGCTTAGCAGAGTTAGTTTGGGGTGCGTTAGTTTGGGGTGCCTGAATTAGTTTCTGTGATTTCCTTCATTAATAACACAGAGTGCATGGATTGGAATGAACTAATAGGTCATCTGACCAACCTCTTGCTCACTGCTGAAATCCACTAGAAGAATGGCAATGGTTGTTCTTCTATCCCTACTGAAAACATCAAGTAAGAGGGAATCTGCTATTGCTTTAGGAAGAACTCTTCTGTTGTGATAGTTCATATTATCCAAAAATTCCTCTGAATGTTCACCTCAGATCTCCTTCATTTTAATTTCAGAATACCGGAATAACAGAGTTGGAAGGGACCTTGGAGGTCTTCTAGTCTAAATCCCTCTTCAGTGAGGAAATCTTATACCATTTCAGACAAATGGTAGCCTTATCTCATTCTTGGTTTCAATAGGGCAGGTTAAACCCCCTTGGAGAGTTAGTGTTGACAGCATGTCAATTGCAGTAGACAGCTATCACATCAGTTTTCTCTTTTAGAAGATAAACCCCACTCTCTTAACCATCCTCCTACTGCTTGATTTCTGGACAAGTTATCATTTTGGTAGCTTTCCTGCTCCATATCCCTATATATCTTTCAAAGTGCAGTGTAAGAACTATAATTAGATACAGTAGTGCAAAGGATGGTTTAAGTAGCGTAGAGTAAGATGGAGTAATTATTTTGTTTAATCTGAATGCAGTTGTTTTTGTTAATGAAGCCAAAGATTGCACTGACCTTTTTGGTTGCTGCATTACACTACCTATTCATGCTCAGCTAGTGGTGCAGCAGTATTCCTAATTATATTCAGGGCCAGTATGACAGCATGACAGATTTCTTCAGCCTGGTGTATCTGGGCAGTTGATTTTTATAACTGAGGTGGAGAACCTCATACTGACACAGTTCCAAGCAACATAGATAGCTTTGGTCCAATCATCAAGCCTGTTTAGGCTATTTTTAATTGTGAATTTGTCCTCTACAATATATTGCTCAATCCCCCTAACATGATATCATCTGAAAATTTGATACTTATGTTTTCCATTCCATAAAAAGTTAAATAGCATTAGAATGGAGCCTTAGGTTCCATTTGATTCTTCCCACCAGGTTGACTCAACTATTTATGATCAATTTTTAGGGTGATTATTCAACTAGCTGTAAATCTTACAGTGTACTGTATCTATTTTTATCCATAAGGGTATTTTATATGACTTTGTCCAATACTTTGCTAAGATATCAAGATATAATAAATCCACAGCTAGGCTTTCTGTCAGAAAAAGAACCAAGCTTAGTCTAACAACATTTTCTGAACAAACCCATGTTTGCTCCTGGTACCATTCTTTTTAAAAGTTCACAAACTTAATACTAGACAATCTAGTCTAGAACCCTGCAAAGTAGAGACATTAATCTAATAGATACATTAGATAGATTCTAGTGAAGATTACTAAATCTTCTAAGATTAGTCCTTTTTTTTCCCTTTTTGAATATTGGACTTACGTTGGCTGTTCTCCAGCCTTCAGCACCTTACTAGTTTACTGTATTTTAAAAAATATTGTCAGCTACTCTGAGATTATGTCTGTCAGTTCCTTTACTATTCTGGATATAATTCATCAGGCGCTTGAGACTTGAATTAATGTAAGATAATAAAGTACAGTAAGTCTATACTAAGCTCAATTCAATTCAATTCAATTTATTGAGTTTGTATGCCGCCCTATTCCCGAGGGACTCAGGGCGGCTCACAATAAAAAAGGGAGGGGATACAAAAAATAAAATAAAAACAACAATTTAAAATACTACAACAGCCATAACCTCGGATGGGGCTGGATAGTTCAACAGCCCCAGGCCTGCCGGAACAGCCAGGTCTTAACCGCTTTGCGGAAGGCCGGAAGGGTAGTAAGGGGAGATCGTTCCAGAGAGCCGGAGCAGCCACAGAGAAGGCCCTCCACCAAGGAGTCACCAGCCGACATTGGCCGGCAGATGGAATCCGGAGGAGGCCTAATCTGTGGGATCTAATAGGTCTTTGGGAGGTAACTGGCAGGAGGCGGTCTCTCAAGTACCCAGGTCCAATACCATGTAGGGCTTTAAAAGTAATGACTAGCACCTTGAAGCATGTCCGGAGACCAATAGGCAGCCAGTGCAGCTCGTGGAGGATAGGTGTAACATGGGTGTACCGAGGTACACCCACAATCGCTCGCGCGGCTGCGTTCTGAACAAGCTGAAGTCTTTGAACACTCTTCAAAGGCAGCCCCATGTAGAGCGTGTTACAGTAATCCAGTCTTGAGGTGACGAGGGGCATGAGTGACTATCCGAAGGGCATCCCAGTCCAGGTAGGGCTGCAATTGGTGCACCAAGCGAACCTGGGCAAAGGTCCCCCTGGTCACAGCCGACAGATGATGTTCTAGAGTCAGCTGCAGATCCAGGAGGACTCCCAAATTGCGGGCCCTCTCTGAGGGGCATATAATTTCACCCCCCAGGCTGAGAGATGGAATCTCTATGGACCATCTTTGGGAGGGAGCATCAATAGCCACTCGGTCTTGTCGGGGTTGAGCGCCAGCTTGTTCGTTCCCATCCAGACCCTAACAGCCTCCAGGCACTGGCCCATCACTTCTACCACTTCACTGAGTTGGCACGGGGCGGACAGATACAGCTGTGTATCGTCCGCATATTGATGGTATTTAATCCCGTGCTGGCGTATGATCTCACCCAGTGGCTTCATGTAGATGTTAAATAGGAGGGGGGACAGGACCGAACCCTGCGGCACCCCAAAGTTGAGGGGCCTAGGGGTCGATCTCTGTCCTCCGACCAACACCGACTGCCACCTGTCCGAGAGGTAGGAGGAGAACCACCGAAGAACGGTGCCTCCCACTCCCACCCGCTGTATTTCTCCTTGTATTAGGAAGTCCCCCCCCCTCTTCTGAAATAAGGCAGACAGACAAATCTGTTCCATCTTCTCCATTCTTCCCCCTCTCCATTTTTACTTCTTCATCTTCCCCAGGGAGCACACCAGCAGCATCTTTGATTCTTAATTATGACTTATCTCCCCACAACAAATCTTATTTTTCCTTTTCTTATTTATTATTTTTAAAATCCATTGAGAATTTTTTATCTGCCTCTCTTCTTACATACTTGGCTACCAATTTTAAACCATCTTTTTCTTAGTTGTCAGTACTGCTCCTGCTTCTGTTTCCAAACTCTTTTTTGCTTCTTAATGAGCCAAGTCACTGGAAAAATTTATATTTTTGCTTCCAATGTCTCATTTTTATAAAATTTAATCTTTGTAGTATCTGTTTATCCTTTAAGATTATAGACTATAATAGAATGCCTAATACTTTTTGCCTGAGTTCAATAAGACCTTCTTTGTAATGTCCTATTTACAAAATTAATTTATCACATTATTGTTGCTTTTGCTATTTCCTAGTTGCCTTGAAGTCTAAAATGGCATAGTTTCTCTCGAGGAATTAACAACTTCATCTCATTAGCCTCTTGATTGGTCAAAATAAGATGAAGGAAGCCTGACTTCCTCAGTTTCCTCTTCTACCTTCTGAAAAACAAAATCATCAAGAAAGTTCAGAAATTTGTATATTTCTAGCTATGCTATTTTTTCAGTTGACATTAATCTTCAATTACTACTATAACATACCTTCTTGAGAAGTTAGAATAGCTTTTAGAATAACATTATTGTTACTTTGCATGTACACTAATTGACATACATTAAAATGAAATTTCATTGCATACAGCTCTCAAGGGGTCACCACCTCCAATATACACTACATAAACATGACTAAATAAATACATACAAAATTATGCATATATCCACATATATTACATGACATGGAAAAACAACATTCTAGTTCAGATGTATACATGGATATGGTAAGAAAAACGAATCTTGCGAGTTTACCAGATGGATAGCATAGGGAACAAAGCTGTTACGGAATCTGGTAGTCTTGCCAGAAATACTTTGAAACCTCCTCCCAGAGGAGAGCAACAGTAACAGAACATAAAGTGTGTGTGGGGGGTCTCTAACAATGCTTTGAATTCTGAGCACCTAGTGCTTATAAGCAGTATCCTGAGTAACAGGAAGCTACCCCCCACCCCTATAATCTTCTCGGCTGTTCTTACCACTCTCTGAATGGACTTTCTATCTGAGGCACTGCTGCCACCAAACCAAACAGTGATGCAGTTTGTTAAAATGCCCTCAATTGTGCCTCTGTAAAAAGTGGCCAGGACAGAAGGAGAAAGATATGGTCTCTTCATCTGATGCAGGAAATGCAGGTGCTGGTTTGCACACTTCACTAAGGATGATGTGTGAAAGACCAGTTCAGATTGTTAGTTATCTGCATCTCCAGATACTTAATCCTGTTGACCACCTCTACTGCTACACCCATGATACTGAGTGGAGTATGACTATGCTATCTTTTTAAAAAATCTGGATGAACTTGATGAATTTGGAAAGGTATCATACACATCTTCTTTTGTCTGTTCCTCATAGTTTATTCATTGGTATACAAAGACTGGAGATGTCAGGGTTAATTGGTCTGCCTACATCTGTGTGATTCCCAAATAACTTTTACTGCTTCCTGCATAGCCATAGGTGCCATCTTTCTCAATGGCATCATCTTCTTTCAACTTGTTCTAATCCAGGATCCTACTTGTCCTTCTTGTTCACTGATTAGGGATAGAAATTGCACAGAAACATTACTTTCGCCCGCAGCTCCAAATTAATCCAATATTCACTACTCCCACTGGACTGCCTTCTGCCTCTCTAGGCCTTTCTTTGTGGCTTTTCTGCTGCTTCTGGACAATTTCCTCCATCCTTGGGGATCTCATTCTGCTGGCTTTAATCGAGAGGTCTCTGTGCGATATCTGTTCTTCACTTTCCCTAAAGAGTTTTAAAGAAGAAAGAGTAGCCTCCAGCAAAGAGGGACATCTGCATTGTCAGCAGGCAAAATTAGCTACATACTCAGTGTCCATCCTTTTGGCAGAGCCTAAGGCTGTCTTGTTGTTCCCCTCATACAATTCCCTGTTGGCCTGCACTGGTTGCTCCCTTTCTTTCTTTCTTTCTTTCTTTCTTTCTTTCTTTCTTTCTTTCTTTCTTTCTTTCTTTCTTTCTTTTTTAGGGTTAGGTGATAGCTGTGGAATAAGCTCCCCCATTAGCTGATCACCTGATCAAGAAATCAGCTGTGGTTTTAATCCTCCTCCCTTCAGATTGATAATCGGTTCAACAACAAATCAGTGCAAACAATTTTAAAAATGTCCTAATGCGTAAAGAAGCTGCACCGCTTTCTCCCAAATTCTCCATATCACTCCATAACTCACCAGCTCCCCGCACCCCACCCCAAAATCGCCTCAATGTCTTCTCGCTCTTCTGTTTTCCTCACTCTGGTTTGGTTGTGATTTCACAGCTGCTTCTCCTCTTTCTAAAGTCTGTCATTCTCCTTCCTTATGTTTCTGAACACAGTGAACATCTCTTTTCCTGCAAAAAGACTGTCTGTCTCTAATATTAAACTCTCTGGGACCTAAAACATTCACAGGGATCAAATTGTTCCCTGAACCTCCCCCACATCATGTTCTCCAACTCTGAACCTTAACAAACTGTAAATTTGGTACCATTGAACATTAATTTAAAAAAGCAACAGTTGGTTCTTCTTGGATAACCCATCAGAAATCCATTAGTGAGTATGACATCATAGATTATGTTTACTTATTTTTACATAGCTTGCTCAGTGTTTTTTGTATATATGGCTATACCTAAATAACATCCATGTTATTCGTTATAAATCTTCAACGAATTCTATATGAATAAATGATTTCAGCTTCCCTTAGGCATTTCATGTAGCCCAAACGTTCCTTTCTCTCTCATTTTTTTGGGTCTATAATTTGTTTACATATTATAATTTATATATATTATATAATATTATATTTATATTCCTATTGTTTCCATATGGAGTAAGGATACTCTGAATATTGACATCAGAATACAGAGATGGAAGGGCTTTGTAAGTCTTCTAGTTCAATGCCCCGCTCAAGCAGGAGACCCTATATGATTGGACAAATGGCTGTCCAATCTCTTCTTAAACACCTCTAATGATGGAGAACCCAAAACTTCTGGAGGCAAGCAGTTCCATTGATTAATTGTTCTTACTGATAGAAAAATATTCCTTAATTCTAGATTGGATTTCTCTTTGTTAAGCTTCTATCCTTTACTTCTTGCCATGCCCTGAGATACTTTGAAAATAGGTTAACCCTCTCCTCTCTGTGACAGCTCATCAAATATTGGAAGACGGCTATCATGTCACCCCCTGTTAGATTAGATATTCCCTGGAACTAGTAGATCGCTTTCACAGCTACTACTGTTGAGCCAAGTACCACTTATTCTATACCTGTTCATTTTGGGGTTGTTGTTGTTGTTGTTTTTGCCTAAGTGAAAACCTTACTTTTCTCACCACTGAATTGCATTTTGGTGGATGTGGCCCAGTGTTCTAGTCTGCCAAAATCCTTCTGGATCTTGACCCTATCTTCTGTTCCCCCCCCCCTCCAGCTTTGTGTTGTCTGCAAGTTTGATTATTTTCCTTTCTGTCCTTTCATCTATATCATTTAAGAAGATGTTGAAAAGTATTGGGCCTAAGACAAAATCTCGGGACATCCCATCCCATGGTTCCCTGTAATTCTATTGAAGACTGCATGTTAAGTGGTTGGAGGTTGGACTAGAAGACCTCCAAGGTTCCTTCGAACTGTGTTATTCTATTATTCTGTTATCTTAGTATATGAATTCGGTTATAATCATCATCTTAAGCAATGAAATGGTTTTTGGTTTGGGCAGGAAATGATATGCAAGTGCTTGTCTTTGCACGAGTAACAGTTTTAAACAACTTTTAATTGTAAATTGTTGTTGTTGTTTATTGTTTTAATGCTTACTAGATTTTAATGAGGGATAGAATCAAGAACACATGAAGTGTTAATGCCACTTTATAATGCCTTGGTAAGGCCACACTTGGAATATTGCATTTTTGGTCGCCACAATATAAAAAATATTAAAAAATGATGTTGAGACTCTAGAAAGAGTGCAGAGAAGAGCAACAAAGATGATTAGGGGACTGGAGGCTAAAGCATATAAAGAACATTTGCTGGAATTGGGTATGGCTAGTTTAAAGAAAAGAAAGGTGACATGATAGTACTGTTCTAATATCTCAGGAATTTGCCACAAAAAGAGGGAATCAAGCTAATCTCCAAACACCTGAGGATAGGACAAGAAGCAATGGGTGGAAACTAATCAAGGAGAGAAGCAACTTAGAACTAGGGAGAAATTTCCTGACAGCTAGAACAATTGATTAATGGAACAACACTGGACTTTTTAAAGAAGAGGTTGGATAACCATTTGTCTGAAGTGGTGTAGGGTTTCCTGCCTTAGCAGGGGGTTGGACTAAATAATAAATAAATAAATAAATAAATAAATAAATAAATAAATAAATAAATAAATAAATAAATAAATAATAAACAAACAAACAAACAAACAAACTCAATCAGTGTTTTACTGACAGTGAAAAAAGTATAATACCTTTTCACATCAGAAAATCATTACTAATACTGATTTTAAATTTAACAACAGTTTTAAAAATGAGTTCAAAATTAGCTAGAGAATTTTTTTTTAAAAAGTCTTAACCTAATAATGGAAAGATTATAAAATTAGCAGCAGTTGAGCTTCTTTAGTATCAATGGCCAAATCTGTCAATTTTGATTTTGCTTTACTTCTTTCTCTTTCTTTTCTTTTCTTTTCTTTTTTTCTTTCACATTGTTTATTTCATCCTATAACTATTTCAGTTTGCGGAGTTTTAAATGTCCATGTAGCATTAATATGCACATTTATGCAGGCACTTTTCCCTACTAGGCATTTTTTGTGCTTAATTTTCCTAATTTATATATTTCTTGCTCACAGTTTGTCCTTAATATAATGCATTTTGTATGCATTTTAAAATACAGGAATGTATTATCACTGTATAATTTGAGTAAATTACACAACCAAATTCTCTGCAGTTTGCATCCCAGTGATATATACATATATGAGTTTTATAAGGGAGTTTGCTCATATTTCCTGAGGATAGGGTAATGTTAGTGGCACCAAAGGCTTAAATAAATCTACTGTTGATCCACTTTGTGGCAGGGTATTCTTGGCACCAATATCTATGGCTTGGTATATCCATTCATCAATGCACTGTGCTTGTTATTTGAACTCTGAGGTTACCGTCTCTCCCATCCCTGTTGGTAAAAGCCACCATAGGAACCTGGAGAAGAAACATGATAAATAATTCCAGTGCCCTCTAGTGGATTTCAAACAAACTGATTCTAGTAGCCTTCAGCCTTAAAAATTCAGTAGTATTTTTTCTTCTTCCTCAAATGGAAGCTGATCTACACATCCTACAGATGGATTTCTTTTCTAGTGCACCTCTAACACACTTTGTAGCTGTTGGGACTAATGTTGCTGTTTTGGGAAGCAGGAACTCAGAAAGGAAAGGAGGAGGCTAATTTAAGGCAAAACATTCAAACTGAGCAGCATAAATAAAACATCCAAAATATTTTTCTCTTTAGAATTGTTCTGAAATAGGGTAGCTTCCAATTCTAATAAAATAAAAATTAGTTCCTTAAAATAATCAGAGGACTAAACAGGTGATTCAGCAGAGTGGAAAATAAAGATTTGTGATTTTTTAAAATGTATTTTAAATGTATAAGGAACATCTATCCTGATATCCTATCAACGTATCTGCACCTTTTTATATAATCAGTGCTATGATGCTGGATGACCATACGAATGACATGTAACAAATAGCACAGTAGATAGAGTGTATGTATGTATGTATGTATGTATGTATGTATGTAAGTATGTATGTATAATCTTTATTGTCATTGTACTTAAATACAACAAAATTGGTTTTAACCTCAGTGGTGCAAAATTATAACAGAAACGAAAAAAGAAAGAAAAAGGAAAAAAAACTAGTGTGTGCATGGAGTAATTGTGGTTGTATTTAAAAGTCTCACAGCCCAAGGATAGAAACTATCTTTAAACCTGTTGGTTTGGCTGGCTATACTTTGATGTCTTCTGCCTGATGGTAGAAGTGCAAAGAGACACTGACCAGGTTGTGAATCCTCTCTGAGTATCTTCCTTACTCTGCTAAAACAGCGAGATCTGGCGATGTCATCCAGTGGTGTCAGAGGGCAACCAATGGTTTCTTGTGCCGAATTGATCACTCTCTGTAGTGCCTTCCTGTCCGTAGCTATTAAACCAGCATACCATACTGTAATACAATATGTGAGGATATGTTCTATGGTGGACCGATAGAAAGAGGTCATCAGCCGTTGTTCCACCTGATTTTTTCTCAAGACTCTAAGGAAATGAAGTCTCTGTTGGGCCTTTCCAATCACCAGAGACATGTAGTTTTTCCAGGTGAGATCTTGACTAATAAGCACTGCCAAGAATTTAAAAGAGGGAATCCTCTCCACACAGTCTCCTTCGATATACAGTGGGCCAGGTATGATACAAGAAGTAGGGATTCAAAAAATAATGTATCATAGACAAAGTTAGACAAGAAAAATAGACTGAATTATTGCAAGATGTACATCTATAGTAAAACACTAATGCAAATACATGGCACTGTGTATCTGGATAGATTATTTATTAAAAGTGGGAACAGATGGACAGGTTTTAAGATATTTAACTGCTAGTGGGTAATATTTATTATGAGGAATGAAAGTTTGTCAATAGAAGCCAAAGTGACTTCCTATATGAATATACTTCAGGCTCCATTATTACAGGAGAATCAGAGTTGAAACTGTCAGGGAAAATAATGAAAACAAATAGAATGAAGTTGGAATTAAGAGATATGCAGATGTAGTTAAACAAGAAGACATTGGTCCATGATGGCGAACGTATGGCACGTGTGCCACAGGTGGCATGTGGAGCCATTTGTTAGGGCACGCGAGGCATTGCCCTGTCAGCTCCAGCTGACCGGCCTTCTTTTGGGGCCATTTTTCACACTCGGGAGGTTTTCTTGAAGCCTCTGGAGCGCGAAAAACCGGTCCTATGGCCAAACCAGAAGTTCAGGAACAGTCTTCCGGTTTGCTCTTAGGGGCGGTTTTCGCCCTCCAGAGCCTTCAGGAGCCTTCCCTGAAGGTTCCAGAGAGCAAAAAACGACCCTACGAGCAAAACGGAAGTAACTTCTTGTTTGCTTGTAGGGCCAGTTTTAGCCCTCCGGAGTGTTCAGAAGCCTTTAGGAGGCTTTCCTGGAGGCTCCGGAGGGCAAAAAATGACCCAATGAGCAAACCAGAAGTCTGTTCCTGAACTTCTGGTTTGCCCATAGGGTCAGTTTTTCACATTCCAGAGGCTTCAGGGAAGTTCCTGAAGCCTCCAGAGAGACTCTGGGGGAGCTGTTTTCACCCTCCCCAGGATCCTATAAAGCCTCTGGAGCCTGGGGAGGGTGAAAAAAGCACACCAAAATGGGAGGGAGCGCTGGTTGCACACATAGTATTATGGGTGTGGCATGCCCGTGCACGACCCCACTGCACTCCCCCCGCTTTTGGCACACAAGCCAAAAAAGGTTCACCATCACTGACATAAGTAAAGAAAGAATGATGAATGAAGATGTATTGAATACAAAATTAAAGAAAAGGGGCAGTAGATGAAATTATTTAGGGATGTAATGAAAGTAAGGATAATTTGCAAATATAGAAAGCTAAAAGTAGCTGCCTTACTTTTAATTCATGCTTTAATTTCTTTGCTTTTTATTCTTTAATCTCTTTCTGTATTTTGTGTAACACTATTTATCCTGAAAAGAAATATCACAACAGGTATGTATGTATGTAGATAGATAGGTAATTTGTATGGCTACCCATCTCAAGAAGTGACTCTGGGTAGCAAGTACATTTTTAAAAAAATTAAAGCAATTATAATAATGCAAAAAATAAAATACACAGCAGTCAAAAATAAGGCATTCACCATAATCACTAAAGTATCCAAGAAACAGGTCCCTCACACACTTTCCTCTTTTTTAACAAATAAAATAAATTGATGAACCAACTAAAAAGTATATTAGAGTTGTGGGATGAAACTCTTCCTACTGTTAGGTCAGTAAATCTCTTTGAAATCACCTATTATTAACAAGCTTAACTTTTTGCCTGGAAGTACAGAAACTGCAACTTTCTTCTGTTGATGATTTGATATTTCCCAATTGATTTCCCCAATCAACTTTTCAAATCTAAGAAAGACATTCCAGTTTGAGAGGGAGAAAGAATTTTACATATCCTTAGGGAAATTCAGGACTAGATGCCACACTTTCAGTAAATAAGGGCAGCTAAATTAGCTGGAATCATTGATACCGCTTTGTCAGAATTGCATTTAGCTTCCTGCATACTGGACAAGGGTTCTCTTTCTCCTTACTACCTTACTTGAAACTCATGTGCATTTTTTGCCTCTTGCATTGAATGTAAACCAATCCACTTGAGTTTACAGATACATTTGTCAAGCCAAGTCGAGACACTCGGCAAACATTTGTTCCGGGACACAAACATTTGCCATTTACTGCAAACTGCTGAGGAACAAGGTTAGCTAACATTTAGAATCACATTAGCTAAACTCAAGTTAATCACCCATTAATTAATCCAAGTGCAAACGGAGACAGAAAAAAAAACTGCTTTAAAAAACCCTAAAGAAGGGAGCAAACCGTGGTGTTGGAAGAGAAGGAAATGTGCTGGTAGAGGCCTCAAGCAGAGGAGGACTATACCACTTCTAGCCAAAACAAAGAACATTCTGGCCTAGCTCTTTCCATGCTATATACAGTTACAAAACTTGAACAATTATGTGAAATGTCATGCGTTTTATCTTTTTCCCTTTTATACTTTCTTCGTTTTCTGACCATCCATATTTCTACTTTTGTTTAAAGATGCTGTAGTCACTAAGGAACTAATGATAGGAAAATGTTTCCATGGTTTGTAGAGGATTTAGCTCAAGTTTTCTGAACTCGAATGGAGAAGTCATAGAGTAACCTCTGCGAAAAAGCATAGAAAGTAGAAACCAGGGGAAAAAACCTGTCCAGGTTTATTTTTATTTCCTAAGCAAATGTAACATTTATGAAAAGAGGGGATTGACATTAGTTAGCACTTACTGGGTCAAGGGAAAAGAGAAACATTTGCCTTATGTGCAGTTTTTATTCCCTTTTTCTCTTGGTGAGAAAGATCCCCCTTTCAGTTTTTAATCAATTAAGTCGTAATGATGATTGGCATAACAACAGTTTTAATTTTACAAAATGTTACTTTGCAGATTATAAACTTTTGGCAATTATAGTTAAAGTAACTGGAAGTTCTTTCAACACTGAAAGGACAATGTTTAGCAACTTTAAGATGTATGGACTTCAGCTCTCAGGAATCCCCAGCCAGGATTGCTTAAAGTTCGCACATCTTAAAGTTCCTAGAGTTAAGAAACACTAGTTTGGATGAAAAATAATGATTTTGTTTTCTTCCTGTATACCTGCCATGCTCAAAATCTGTTCCTTCTTGCTTTCTCCATTCACCTGGACATAACTACCGTAGTTTTGGTTTGTAGCCCATTCTGCCAACTGTTTTCCATGTCAGGGCTGTCCCAAGTGTAAATGAGGGCACTTTTGGTTATTGCTAGAAAAGAAGTTATTCTGTATTTTTTCTATTAAACCCCATTCAGTTTGACAAAAGAGAACTGTTAGAAATTCATTCAGATAATAACATTATTCAGAAATTCTTGGGGATGGTATGTGGAATTTTTGCACTTAGTTACAAGTTATATTGTTCTCTAATTAAAATATTCCCTGTTCATCTTTGAGCTGGCAAAAAGCTCAATGTGAAATTTACTGTTTCTATTGCCAGTTGCTCTCATACCTCTTCTGCTTGTTTCAGAATAAGAGGAAGACTGTTTCAATCCTAGGGCAGATAGAGATGACTTAATTCTATCTCATCCACCGACTGGAGATGAGATAATAGAAACATGGGGAAAAAATGACTCCAGGGTTAGGTTGAGGTAGGGACAGGCCCTCTACTCTGTCATTAATCGTAATTAAACTCCAGGGAAACACGTCATGGGTGAACATTTACCATGGTTCTGTTTTTCATAGTGACGCTATTATCTACGCTTAGAGCAGGAGTGTCAAACTTGATTTCATTGAGGGCCACATCAGGATTGTGTTTGATCCCAGTGGGCTGGGATGGGCATGGCCAGCTCAGTGTCACCTGTGTGGCCAAGTGCTAAGGCAGGACTTCCCTCAGACCCTCCATCACTCTCATTATAACCTCTCTACTTCCTTCCTTCCTTTTCTTCTTTTTCCTTCCCTCTTCCTTCTCCTTTTTCTTCCTTCCCCTCTTTCCTTATTTTCCCTTCCTTCCTGTCTTCCCAACTTTCTTTCTTTTCTTTGTTTTTCCTCTTTCCTTTTCTCCTTCCCTGTCCCTTCTTGCATGCTCAAAGGGGGAAACATGTCTCATTTTGTTTTGTTTTTAGATCATTTAGCCCTCTGCCAGTGAAAATGGAGCTTGGGGGCGGGGGGAGCTGCCGGCCTCCTACAATCCATTGCCAGGGAAAATGGGCTGGCAGAGTTTTTGCTGGCAGAGGCACTACGGGCCAGTTCTTTGCTGCTTCCATGGGCAGCCCCGTAGACCAGATCTAAGCACCCGCGGGGTAGAAGTGGCCTGCGAGCATTGAGTTTGGGACCCCTAGCCTAGGTGGAACTCTATCTGTGAGATATTATTGGAGAATGCATTCATCTAGTGTTCCTCCTGACAAACATGGTGGGATTTCAAACAAATGTTTGGGCTGTGACTACTTCCAATTTGTGCAATGGTTCCGCTTTATAGTGGACCATCCAATGCTGAAGAGTAACAAAACTAAAGTGGCTATTTATTCTCCTGTTGCCTCCTGTTCCTCTCCAGACATCCCTTTATTCCTTCAGACTTCATGTTGCTATACACATTCCTGAGTCAGTTTAGGACTTTGCTTTTCTACTGAAGGCTTCCAAGTATCTCTGCCCACTCGTTCTGTTCACAGCCTTCCACCTTCTTTCTCCATATGTCTCCTGACATCCATGTTCCAGCTTTTAACTCAGTTGCTGCTTGCAGTTCACCATCTCTAGATTTATTCTCCTGGCTATGTATATTTTTTCCATTGCTCTATCCAGCTCTGATCCAGTCTTTTAGTTCATTGCAAACTTTGCTTTCCATAGCTGTTATCTTGCAAATATTCTTTGATAAAGTCTCAGCATACATTTATATTTTAGAGATTGTCATCACACTTCTAGATACTTATTGTTCCCTAACTATATCTTCCTATGGAGAAAGGTTCTCCAGAAGTTGAAGATTGGTCTTGTCCCCTGTTTCTGTTCAGGCAATCATGGTGCCACAACACTTGAAGCCATCTAACGTGGTTGACAGCTCTGCAAATATCATTACCTTTATCCAGTTTAATTTATACTTCAGCTGCACCAAGAGAGAGTCAAATGAATTTGTTCAGAGGTGTAAATCTGGCATTCACTGGCATCTATTTACTATAACAGAGACCTGTGACTCTAGAGCATTTGCACTTCAAAGAGAACTGCAACTACATGCTGAGAAACTCACCAGCAAATAGTTTTGCTACTTTTTTGGCAATATTTTGCACTATTCTATAACCATCAACTACAATCTCCCCCACCCCACCCCCGTCCAAGTAATCAAGGCAATGTTTTGCTTGCTTGCTTGTTCAATCTTGTATGCTGCCATATTTTAGAATAACTCCTGGTGTTTAGCAACAGAACAATACAATAAAACATCCACAATAAATTAATAATTAAGTAATTAAATTAAAACATCTACAATAATAGTAGTAATAATTAAAACCATAAATAAAAGCCGGAGCATTGTAATACAACAGGCAACAATATCTTCTCGATCCCTGAAACTTCAATGAAAAAGATTCGTCTTTATCAACTTCCAGAATGTGATCAAGAATGGAGCGGGCTGTTCTACAATATTGGGACCATAATGGAGGAGCCTCCTGGTCTCAGTCCCCTTTTTTTTTCATGAAATGAGGAAACATCAAGTTTCTCATAGGGTAAGATATTGGATGAGAATCCACTGGTCTAGTGGCTAAGGCATCAGGTTAGGAAACCACGAGGCCATGAATCCTAGTCCCATCATAGGCACAAGGCCAGTTGGATGACCTTGGGCCAGTCACTTTCTCTCAGTCCTAGGAAAGAGGCAATGGCAAACCATTTCTGAAAAACCTTGCCAAGGAAACTACAAGGATATAGCCAGTCTCCCAGAATCAGACACAATTGAACAGAAGAAAATATATATTGGACAGACTGATGCCAGTAGATGAATACTTTAAAGTTAAAACCAGTACTTTGAATTATATCAGAAACTTATTAGCAATCAATTCAGGTGTAGCATCTTGTTGGTGTCTAATGCAAGCTAGTAAACAGGCTGGTTCTTAGTTTTCTCCAGTAACACACAGTTAACTAGTAGGGATACATATATGAATATACAGATTTGCAAAGACTGACACAACAGAGGAATGCACCTAGGTCCATTTTCTTAGCCATCTAGCTATATCCTACAGACTAAACATGGGCAAAGTGGCTTAACTATGTAACTAAAAGGATAAAATTGCATTAAAAAACCACCAGTACTATATGGTAAAAACATTGATGTTAACTAAACTACCTGGGCAATGGGGTCTATACCGTCTTCTGTAGGAAGAAATGTCCTTCTGGGTTCAGTTCCAAGTGGGGGAAAAGACACTGGAAACATGGAGGCTGTTTGGAAAGATGGTTTAATGGTGAACAGGATTACATGGCTTGAGCTCCTGAGCAGAATCACATGGCTTGAGTTACTGAGCAGAAAAAGGAAGAGATGCTGAGAGTCCCTGGGTTTTATGCCCTCTCCTGGGCTTTGAACGTCCTGGGGCACAGGAAGACTATCCTGATTGGTTGCTGTCAGAGGTCATAGCTAGCTTTGTAGGTTGTCTGTGTGCCACGTTTGGTTGAAACTTGGTGGCAATGAAATGGCTCTGCCTGAAGGGGGTAGATCTTTGTTATGTAGAATAGACTGGCTTAGGCCTTAATGGCCCATCCACAAAGGTGTGGGCGGCTGAGTTTCTGGCAGCTGAGTTTCTGCCTCTCTGAGTTTCTACTTCTCTTTTTGGGAGAAATATTCTGCCTTTTTAACATTTCCTAAAATATTTCATTTTCTAGGAGAGGGGTGGGCTTTAACTTCCAACACTTCTTACTCAGAGTAAATAATAATGATATTGATTTATTAAACTTGTGTGCTGCCTAACTCTGGGCAGCTCACAACAATAAAACAAAAGAAATGACAATAAAACATAAAAAAATAAGGGGGGGGATCCTAAAGTCATAGCCTTCCTTTGCCTCCAGTGATGTCACTGAGGTTAATGAGATAATATGCACTGTAATAAAATTATGATCATAATGTCGACTTTGATTCACAAATATCATAATGTGAAAAGATGATTTCAAGTACATGCATGCATGCATGCATGCATGCATGCATGCATGCATGGATACATACATACATACATACATACATACATACATACATACATACATACATACATACATACATACTATGCAGTCTAGGACCAGCTCAGTGTTGAAATAAAGGGTCCTTGGTGCTCTCTGAGCTTGGTTGTTTTCTTGCAAACGTTTCATTACCCAATGTACGTAATATCATCAGTAATAGCACAGACTAGCACTGATGATGTAACCTACTTTGGATAATGAAACATCTGCAAGAAAACCACCAAGCTCAGAGAGCATCATGGACCTCTCAGAAGTGGAAATTCTTCTGATATTTCCTCCGGCTCTCACTGCCACACTTACAGTGAATTTTTTTTTTAATATAATGTGAAAGTAGAATGGAAAGTAGAATCCTGTTTTTGTCCAAGGCATGACTTTACAGCCTTAATATCAATTTTTGTATAATTAGAGTATATTGCCACCTAGTGTCAAACCTGAGTCACTTCTTGCTCATTCTTTTAGGAAAAAAAACAAGTTTTCCAGGCCATTCTACTTCATTCAGAGTTAACCTTGTTTTGCTGCTATTACTACAGCTATTATAGAAGTCAAGATGAAATTTTTGAGCTTCACCAGAACCATTTTACCATACATGACGGACACTCTCCATCCTTTTCACCGTTGAAAATAAGAACATAATAACTTGCCTTTAACTGGATCTCTGTCCATTTATATCATTGTTGTTCACTCTGATTGATGGTGGTTGGTTTGGGAGAGATAGGAAAGCATACTCTATCAATAGCCCCTCCTGAAGTTCTGGTAGTGGAACACAGTAGCTCTATCCCAGTTCTCTAATCAAGTTATCTCTTTTTAATTTTATTAAATTTATTAAGGCCATGCAATCCAAAAGACTCGTGAGTGGCTGGACGGGTACCAATCCTCACATTGCATATTGAAGAAAGCTTTTAGGCATTACTTTCATTCATTCTGCAATCATTTATTTTCTGAAGTAAGAGGCATTGGTCAACTAATCAGAATTGTCCTTTTATTCATTTATGCACAGCACATTTTTTTCCATTCTTAACTTATGCATGATTTATGGAGTTAACACCATCTCCTAAGAAAATGAAGACACATAAACCTTGAACTAATTAAATAACCCACTTGTTTAGGTTTACTGAGCTAAAGTATACATTATCAGTGTGTTTGAACTTTGGTGTTAGACAAAACATTTTCAAAATATTGCTTTGGATGCTCACCGCAGGGTTACAAGCGGTAAGTACTTGAAATCTGTCAAGTTTGTAAGAAAGAAATGAAGATGATGATATTGAGGTGTATGTAACTGCTGTTCATATTAAATAGATGAAAATGCTATGGTGCTAACCTGATAAATCTAAATCATGCTATGGTGCTAACCTATATACGAAGGTCAGCAAACAATATGTATATTGTACAATCTTATCTATTGTATGCATACCCCAAAGTACTCCAACTAATTCTAGTAAGTCTACAATTCAAGTAAGATATGTAGATTTGCCATCGTTGTTTCAATGACAGTCAGTTTGAAAGATTTTGATAAAATAAGGAACTGCTCCTCTTTAATTGACCTACAAGAATTATTCCTCATATTAAAAAAATACTTGTAATTTTTTTTCCATTTTAAAGAAGGAACTCCATTCTGATCTTGTTGGAGAACAAGATATACTGCTTTAAATTGATTCTTTGTTGCAATACATCACCTGCATCCTCCCCAAACAAGGAACAATAATAAATCTTTTCATTTAAGAAAATGTATTAGATTGAGAAAAGAAGTAATATCTCTGACTGTACAGCTTAGAACCATGATGATGAACCTATGGCACACATGCCAGAGGTGGCACACAGCGCCCTCTCTCTGGGCACATGAGCCATCGCCCCAGTTCAGCTCTGCTGTGCATGTGCGGGCACCTCCCACCAGCCAGCTGGTCTTTGGGGGTCTGCCACGCATGTGCATGTGCGGGGGTGTACAGGGGCCCGCATGCACAATTGCAGGGAGGCATGTGGGGGTCCCACGTGCACATGCGCGGGGGGTGAGGCGCATTGCATTTTGGGGGTTCAGGTACAGGTGTGCTTTGGGCATTTGGTCCAGAAAAGGCTAGCCATCCCTGGCTTAGAAGAATGATAAACCTCAATGAAAAACATGGGAGCTAGGAAGAGAGACAATGAACTAACATGGATGAAAGAATTACCTTTCACCGGATTCTTTCATCATTTCATATTTTGTCCATACTTTCTTCCTGTCTCCAGGTATATCCGAACCATGTATCTGGGGATCCAAAGCCAGAGGCAAAAGGAACACCAGCGGCGCTTTTACTGGGCTATGATGTACGAGTATGCAGATGTCAACATGCTGCGCCTCTTAGAGACCTTTCTTGAGAGTGCCCCACAATTGGTGCTACAACTCTGCATAATGATCCAGAAGAACCGTGCAGAAGCTTTACCGTGTAAGTGACCTGACTGGTGCTCCTTGTTTTGGAAGAGTTTGGGACGTGTTTGGCTTGCTCACCCAGGTGGAAGGTTCAGTGGTTGATATAGTCCTTTACATTAGTCAAGGGAAATTCCCCCAATTTAAGAGAATACTTTACTGTACTTTAGGGTAGAATTCTTCTCACTGGAGAAGAGCCTAATGCTGGGAAAGACTGTGAGCAAAAGAAGAATGGGATGCCAGAGAATGAGGTGGCTGGTTGGAATCACCAAAGCAGTCGGTGTGAGCTTAAATGGACTCCAGAGGATGGTAGAGGACAGGAAGGCCTGGAGGAACATTGTCCATCGGGTCGTGATGGATTGGACATGACTTCGCAACTAACAACAACAACAGTTAAAGATGATTAATCAGTGGAACAACTTGCCTCCAGAAGTTGTGAATGTTCCAACACAGGACATTTTTAAGAATATGTTGGATATCCATTTGTCTGAAGCGGTGTAGGGTTTCCTGCATAGGCAGGGGGTTGGATTAGAAGACCTCCAAGGTCCCTTACAACTCTGTTATTCTATTCTAACAAGGGTAGAATTGTGGGATCCTTGGTGGTCTCTGAGCTTGGTTGATTGCTTGTAGACATTTCATTATCTAACTAGGAAACATCACCAGTGCATGGCCCTGACAGTTAGTTGGGCAATATAGTATCTGCAAGCAAACAAGCAAGCTCGGGAAGCACCAAGAACTCCCCAATTCCTCCAACCCTGTACTTCCTTAAGATTAAAGGTGTAGCTCAGAATTTCCGAAAGCTAAAAGGCGTTTCCTCTGAAGAAAGTCAGTGAGAAGGCATCCATTCTTGCTTTAGAAGAATCTCAGTCTACTTTCCTCTGCCTGTCTTGCAGTGAACATTCTTGTGGAACATTAGAGAGGAAGGCAGGTGTCGAGCATTTGCTTTTCCACCATTACATATTGATTTTCCAAGAAGGAAACCATAGAGTGATTTAATAATAATAGTGCCATTTCAACAATGGAATTTTTTTTGCATGTAAATTATTGAATATAAATTTGGAGGAAGATAATAGTATAAAGTAAGTAGAATCTGAAGGATTGTAACCAGATACAATACCATGAGAAAGAAAAAATTGCAGTGAATGTTGGCCATTAAAAATGGCAGGTAAAACACTATCACTCTTGCCCATAGTTTTCCTTGGCATAGATAGGTGATCAGTTCAGTCCCCTGGCAAGAGCAGTCCAGTACTTGCTGGATAAAGAGATGAGGGAGAAGGAGGGAGGGAGGACAGGAGGCAGAAGAGAAAATGAAAGAGAAGAAAGGTATTAAAAAGAGAATATAAAACATTCTAAAACCCTGTCCTTAGCTTCAGCCTCTGACTGATTAACTCTGAAGGAATGCAAATTCAGCAATTCACTGCTCCTAGCATAACACATCCCATTCCCATGATTTTGTTTATGAAATAAGTCTTGGCAGAGAATAGGATTTAACCCCATTCCGTTAATCCTGGACTTTCTTTTACAAACTCATGGAAAATTCTGATTCCGAAATAACTGCTGATATGGCACAACTATTTTTTCCCCTATGTTTGAAAAGGACTTGGAGAATTCACAAACTCCAAAGTACTGTGAGCTAAACTAGCTTCTAGGCACAGACCCCCGAGGCCTTTGATTAAGGGTAGAAAATAAATTTCTGACAAGTTGTTCTTTTTCATTTTTTTTTGCAATGGATATCGAATTAAATGTTTTTAGGTTTTCTGAGTTTAGATCACTATTTCTCAAACTTGGTAAATTTAAGATGTGTGGACCAGAGGTGAAATTCAGCAGGTTCTGACAGGTTCTGGAGAACCGGTAGCAAAAATTTTGAGTAGTTCGGAGAACCGGCAATTACCACCTCTGGCTGGCCCAGAATGGGGTGGGAATGGCGATTTTGCAACATCCTTTCCCCAGGAGTGGGGAGGGAATGGCGATTTTGCAGTATCCTTCCCCTGTCACACCCACCAAGCCACACCAAGCCCACCAAGCCACGCCCACAGAACTGGTAGTAAAACAAATTGAATTTCACCACTGGTGTGGACTTCAACTCTCATAATTCCCGAAGCAGTGGTGGCTATTCTGGAAGTGAAGTTGACAAATCTTAAAGTTGCCAAGTCTGAGAAGCACTGGTCTAGATAGTGCCAGCAAGCATAGAATGAAATTATGTTTGTTTTCTTTCTCTCCTTACCTCTCTTCTCTCTCTTTCTCAGACACACACACACACACACACACACACACAAGCATATAATAGGAGGACATGTTTATCTGCTATTTCAATTTCTTGTTATTGTTCTAAACTGGTGAAACAACACTACTATCTCATACAGGACCACCTCACATAAGCTTTAGAGCATTCTAGTGTCCTTAGCCCTAAGACATCTTAAGAGCCCTCAAGATCTTGATTCCTGCTTTATCCACCCATTGGAGAGAATTAACTCAGCAGCAATTTAATCTTCCCGAATAACTCCTACAATATCCAGAAACACTCAGTGGACCAGGACATTTGCAGAGAGGAGATGAAAGTGTTAAGGTGGCACCGAAAAAGAGAGTGAGGCTTCACTCACATCATCACAATTGCCATTTTGATTTCCATCCACCATAAAAGATTCCACTCCAATGAATGATAGGAAGGCAAGATACTGTTGTTCCTCATATGTGATAGCAGTTTGTGGGTCATCTGACAAATAAGGAGTTGTGCGCTGAAGGTTGAAATGTGTCATCTCTTCAAGATAGACTAAACTAGGATGCCAGAGTCACACTAGGAATGATAATGCTACTTTGTTATAGGGTTACAGCAGGGGTGTCAAACCCAATTTCATGGAGGGCCACATCAGGGCTATGGTTGACTGCGGGGAGCCGGGTGGGTAGGGCCAACTGGGCAGGCATAGTCAACTGGGTAGGCATGGCTAGCTTAATGCCGCTCACAGGGCTGACTCAGAAAAAAACAAATCATACCAGCTAACAAAATCTTCCATTCCTTTACTTTCCCTTCCATCCCTTCAAACTCAATTTCATTTAGGGCCACATCAGGGTTGTGTTTGATCTCGGGGGTTTGAGTGGTGGTAGCAGCCTGGGGCTATGGCCAGGGTGAGTGTGGCCAGCTCAACGTCACTCATTGAGGCTCTGTTTTCTTCTGCGATGGCCTCCTGTTGCCCTCTGCCAGCGAAAATAGAGTGTGCAGCTTTCCTGGGCCTCCGTTTTCACTGGCAGAGAGCTGTAGGAGTCTGTCATGGTCAAAAATGGAGCCTAGGTAGGCCTCCCTGAGCTCCGTTTTCACTGGCAGAGGCATCGTGGGCCGGTCCTTCACTGTTTCCAGGGCGGCTCCACAGGGCAGATCTAAACACCCTCTGGGCCAGATCCAGCCCCTGGGCCTTAAGTTTTAGAGGGTCATTGAAGCACTTGGAGGTTTATCTGTGTCCTCAGGGTCACCTGAGTAATGCTCCTGGTTTCTGTAGTCTGCAATCCCCCCCCCAAAAAAAATCCATTCCTACTTCCACACTATTCAAGGATATTCATCCCACATTGTATTGCTAAAAGCCTGTAGAGATTCTCAATCATCCAGGTCATGGTTGTCCCAAAAGTGCTTTTTCAGGAGACAACCCAAAATTGGTGGCTTCTCTATGTCTGTGCCACTATTTTAGTTGGGTTGTTTAAGTTTTGCCACTCCAATATCCTAGTTAGGAAAAAAATTAGTTAGTGTTGGGCTTTAGGATTTAGTGTCCATAGTCTAAAGTTTAAACAACAGATTAGTTGATGTTTGGCCAGCAACTTTGGCTGACATCTGCAGGAGCAAAGTCTTCTGCTATACAGATCACTGGCAGTTGAGCAGAGATGGACTCCAGTCTTTATAGCCAGATATCCTGAATCCCCAATCAAGTGTTATGGTCAGGATGATATCTGTAAAAGGCAACTAGACTGTCAAGATAGAGAAGAAAAGTGGAGAGGTCAGAGTCAGTTCTCTTTCAGAGACCAACTACAAGCTTGTTGTGAAAAGGCCATAACTCAGCAGCAGAGTAGAAAAACTGGATAGATTAATGACCTAAACGCTGAAATTTATCCACTCTGTTGTGGAGATATCTCAATAGAATAGCACTTTGTAAATGTTCATAATTCTCTAATTCTCTCTTTTAAAATAAATTGTTGTAACCTGTGGCTATTGGATAAAATTACACTAGTGCCACTTTCCAAGATTTCTTATCATGCTTAAATCAGAATATAAACTAAGCTAAGTCACATATCTGAGAGCACATGTAATGGCAGAATAGACAGAAGATTCTGGGCCTATCTTGTGCAGAGCTGAATTCAATGAATGTCCCTCAATGGCAGGATTTCAAATAAGAGTGGGGAAAAAGTTTACAATGCCCTTTTTTCCTGGACAACTTTAATACAGGAAGTTAGAAATCATAATCACTTAGGCCATTATCTAACAAAATGAAGTTCAATGTAGAGAAAAGCAAGGTCTTACATTGGGCAAGAAAAATCAAATATACAGGTATAGATTAGATGAAATCTGGCTCAAAAGCAGTGACTGTGAGAGGGATCTTGGAGTCCTAATGGACAATCATTGAAATATGAGCCAGCAGTGTGCAGCAGCAACCAAAAAAGTCAATGTAATCCTGGATGCCTTAATAGATCCCCACCGTCCCCACCGTCCAGGCCTTCCGCACTGCCTTGAAGAACTGGCTCGCCCGTCAGGCCTGGGGATAAGAATCGCTACCCCGCCCGAATGATGAATGGATGTTGCTTACTATTTTATTATATGTTGTTGTCTTAATGTTGTATTCCCCTCTCCCTGGTTTTCTGTGAGCCGCCCTGAGTCCCCTCAGGGAAAAGGGCGGCCTACAAATGCTAATAAAACCTAAACCTAAACCATAAAACCTAAATAGAGCAGAGGTGGGTTCCTACTGATTCGCATCAGTAGTGGAAATTGCGATTGGGTCTCTGAATCTGTAAGGACAGCATGCTCGCCACGCACCCAAACAGTTCCCCAGTCACCGCGACATCTTTTTTTGACCTTTTTAAATGTTCTGCGCATGCGCAGACCTATTTATAGGCAATTACGCACCGAACCGGCAGTAATGCCAGCAGAAACCCACCCCTGTAACAGAGGGATAGAATGAAGATTACGTGAAGTATTAGTACTGCTTAGTAAGGCCACACTTAGAATATTGCATCCCGTTTTGATCACTATATTATAAAAAAAAGAAGTAGCAATTCTGGAAAGAGTGCAGAGAAGAGCAACAAAGGTGATTAGAGGGGTGGAGGTTAAAACGTATGAAGAACAGTTGCAGGAATTGCGTTTGTCTGGTCTAGTGAAAAGAAGGATTAGGGGTAATATGATAGCAGTGTTCAAATGTTTGAGTGGCTCCCACAAAGAAGAGGGGATCGACCTATTTTCCAAAGCGCCAGACGGCAAGAAAAGAAACAATGGATGGAAACTGATCAAGGAAAGAAGCAACCTACAAAATTAAGGAGAAATTTCCTAACAGTGAAAACAATTAACCTGTGGAACGACTTGCCTTCAGAAGTTGCGAGCTCCATGACTGGAGGCTTTTAAGAAGAGACTGGAAAGCCACTTGTCTGGAATGGTATAGAGTCTGCTGCTTGAGCAGGGGGCTGGACTACAAGACCTCCAAGGTCCCATCCAACTCTGTTATTCTTTTATTTGTTACTTGCTTACTTGTTGTGATGTCACAGACGATATTAGCAATTTAAGAATCACGACCTTTTATTGATAAGCAATGACAAGCATCATCATAAACCATAACTGCATATAAATTACAGTTGCTGCTTCTGTAGGTGATAAAATTATGCAAATGGTAGTCAGCATTTATTACAGGTGGGATCATGTTTATGCTTATTTCTTTCTCTCTCTCTCTCTCTTTCTCTTTCTCTCTCTCTTTCTCTCTCTTCCTCCTCTAGATCTTTTTCGCTAACCTGACTCGCATTATAATCATGTTTCACACCTGCCCCTCAAGAGGATGATGTAAGCAACTGCGTCCTTTCTCCTGTGTCTCCAGTTTAACTCTGTGGATTTGTGTGTGTTCTCCCGGCAGGTGTATCCTCTGTGGCCTCCCTGATGTCCCTGGCTTGGGTGCTAGCCTCCTATCACAAGCTTCTCCGGGACTCTAGGGATGATAAGAAGAGCATGAGTTATAGAGGAGCCCTTATCCATCTCTTCTGGCGTCTCTTCACCATCTCATCCAGAGTTATCTCTTTTGCCCTCTTTGCTTCCATCTTCCAGCTCTATTTTGGGATCTTTGTCGTGGTCCACTGGTGCGCCATGGCCTTCTGGATCATCCATGGTGGGACAGATTTCTGCATGTCTAAATGGGAAGAAATTCTCTTCAACATGGTGGTAGGGATTGTGTACATTTTTTGCTGGTTTAATGTCAAGGAAGGGCGGACCCGATACCGAATGTTTGCCTATTACACCATAGTCTTGACAGAGAATGCTGCCTTGACGCTCCTTTGGTATTGTTACCGAGATCCCGACACCACTGACTCATATGCTGTGCCAGCGCTTTGTTGTGTCTTTCTTAGCTTTGCTGCTGGGATAGCGCTGATGCTCTTATATTACGGCGTCCTGCATCCCATGGGGCCGAGAGCTAAGATTTTTGCCAGCTCCTGTTGCGCCGAGCTGCTCTGGGGCATTCCTTTGCCCCCTGACATTGAACCCATGGCTCCTCAAACCCCTGGGTATAGGGTGGCCCAGGCTACGCCACCCAGAGCGGCCACGGAGCAACAGGAGGAACTCACAGCTGACACATGCTTACCAGTTTTCCAAGTGAGAGCTATGGTGCCATCAACTCCGTCTGGGAGACCATTCCACCCAGAAGGCCCTCTCATTAAGATAGACATCCCAAGAAAGAGATACCCAGCTTGGGATGCTCATTTTGTAGACCGAAGGTTGAGAAGGACTATAAACATTCTCCAGTACGTCACCCCCACGGCTGTAGGCATTAGGTATAGAGATGGACCTCTCTTGTATGAATTGCTACAGTATGAATCTTCACTTTAAAAGCTCCTTTAAATGCAAATACCCCTACACACACACACACACACACAAACACACACACACAAACACACACACAGAGACATGCACACTATTGCAAATAAACACCCACCTGTTAAAAGAGGGATTTCATGGGGCGGGGGGAGAGAGGTGGGTTAACTGTTTATGGTCAAGACAGTTCTGAAATAACCTTCCAATAAGTTTTCTTTCTGGTTGCTGTATGTATTTAAAGGAAAGAGAAATCCTCTATGTTTTATAAGTAAAAATGAAATGAAAGGTTTTCTTTTGTTTTTTACACACAGGAGAAAGCAAGAACAACAACACAAACCAACCAGTATTGCAAACTTCCACGATTCAGAGGTTGGAGAAAAATTAATTACTTCACCTCTGAGTTTTATATCTTACACCAAGTGTAGGACATTATTATAGGGATTGGTGCTGATTGAAAATAATAATACTACTAATAAAAAAAAATAAAACAAACAAACAAAAAACCTACAACTGCCTTATGCCCTTAGGTGCTGAGTTTCATTACGTACTGTCACCTTCCTCATGCAAAATGTTTTGATTATTTTAATGACATATAAATAGATAGATAGATAGATAAATAGATTATAGTGTACACACGCATACATAGGTGTGTGTATGTGTTTATACATAATATGAAATTGTACAAAAGAATCAGGTAAAAAGGAAATGCCATTGGTTTTGTTAGATTGGCACAAGACAGGTGAAAATGATTACCCTCCCACCTACCCCCAGTGAAGGAAATGCCAGGCTAAATTTAAAGAGGGATCATGGCTGTGTTTTGACTGGCATAAAAGTTACTCTGATTTGATATATTTAAGTTCCACTTTCTCATGTCATTTTGAATGGGAATGTACATTAACTGCATCCCTGCTATGGAAAAAAGGGGGTCATTCTTTATGATTCACTGTATTAAGCTTGAATCTCAGGGTATATCCTCTTTTTTCCCCAAAAAAGCAATGAAAACCCAGATTTTTATTTGCATCTGTTGTACAATGACTCAACAATTAGCATGGCTCAGAAGCACAAAAAATGTCCCTTCTGGCACAGAGTCTGCCCAGTTCATTGAAAACTGGAGATATTTTTTAAACGTTGATGCGCAAAACTGATTATTGCTGTGAATTGAATAGGGAAAGCATTACATCCATTTACATCTCTCCTTGTCTGAAAAAGTTGAACCAAGGTGCACATCTTCAAAAGCAAGTTATTTTATTGGTTTTCAATGCAATTGTCATTGACATCTTTAAACTTCAAAGCATAACTGGTCTATTTGATTTCTGAGCACACCTTTTAGATAGCCTTTAATTTTAAATTAAGTACCAAAAACAAGCATGAGAGAAAAGAAATACTATTTGAAGGAGTTTATAAAGCATTTTAAAATTCCATAACAATTTCTCTCCTCCCCTCTCCCAATCATTTTCAGTCTTAATAAAACTCAGCATAGTAGCAAAAAGAAAGTCCATTTAAAGGAACATGCTTTGATTGGAACTTGGGCTTCTGACTACAGGCATCATTTTAAGGCTACGAAGGGGGATATGTGAATTGAATTTGCAATGATGCAGCTTGTTTTTGTGTGAGCCTTAAAGTGATCTTATGGCATTCTCTGGTTTGTTTATGTTTTTCTATTTTCTAAGGAAAAAAGGAAAACAAGAAAATGAAAATGAAGGATTGAATCTCTGTATGGAAATAACTCATTACTGATGTGTTTCTGGTGAAAATTTGGTGCTTAATATTTCTATTGTTTCTATAGTTGTCATGATTTAGCCAAGAATCATTTGACTCTAATAGCATTTCTGGGGAACTACAAACACAGACTTGTTCTGATGATGTCCTCTGCTGAATGTATGTAGAAAAGAAACCACCATTCAAACAACAACAGGACAGATTAGTATAGAATTTCAACCTCAACGTTTCAGATACCTGCTCACAGGAAAACTCTACAGCTAGACTCTGCAAGTCTGCATAAACCATATTTGATGTCTGAAGGTTAACATTTTGCTTATTTTCTTCTTTGGCTCTCAGCTGGAATAGCAGACTGTGTACAATATTTCCATTCACGAATCGCTTTGTTAAAATTATTTTTCTCTTGTCTAGGGCATCTAAGGTTTCAGTCTCTTGCCATCAAAACCGAGGGACAAAAGGGGAACAAGTGAACCATCCAAAACCAATGCCAGTTTTGGGGTATGGGTGAAATTTTAAAAAAAAACATGCATAGCGATCTAAGCCAAATAGATATCTTCAGAACAGAAATCCAACAAGAGAGAATGGGTGTAAAACTAAACTGGTGGAAGCATTTGAAAAAAAGTCTTACGAATTGTATATTGTTAAGCTGAAAGTTCTTTTCACCTGAATATACCTGACAGTAACAGATTTTGCAGTGATGCAGGCATTATTATCATTATTATTACAAATATGCTTCAGAAAAGGGTTGAGGATTTATTAGGGTAAACTCCAAATGCACAAAAGTCTTATTATTTAAAAAAAAAGCCAAATGTTTACTAATCTCAGGGCAATTAATAATTATTTTAGACTTAGCAACTCTGGGCTTCTTACTGAAATTTGTCATGCGACCATCCTTTTATCCACTGTCATTCCCCCCCTCCCCCCTCCCCCCCCCATTTACTGAGGATAGTCCTATTCCAAACCTCCTACTTTTAATAAAACACTGTATTCTTTGGAGGGCAGGCACATACTAAAATTGAAATTTCATGCCCATACGCAGAACCCTTAATATTTAAATATATGTAATAGATACCCGCTTGTATTTATTTATTTAAGAAAACTTAACTTGCTTACCCCTCACTCTCAGTGACAGAAAAATTAGGGAAAATATTTTCATACAAAGGCAAAAAATGCAAAGAATTATAAAATGTTTGGGTCAATATAATAACTCTATCCTTATTAGCAATCCTAATTTAATAATGAACATGGTCTCCCTTTCTGATTTTTTTCCCCATAAAAATGAACAATGCTAGACTGACACAACATTTTACCTGTAAAGATTAAAAATGAGGGCTTTGGGTTGAAGTACTCATTATGTGTAAAGAATTCTACAAATGGTTAGTCTCTGACAAAATGCTGCCACTGTTCTATTTTTAAATTTCTCCTCTATTACCACTATATCCAAATAATAAATAGCAAGTAAGACTGACAAAACTTGCCATACAGCAAGTTTGATTTGCAATTGTAAGCAGTTCTGAGCTAAAGTGGCGATTATTATTATTTTTTACTTGGGAGTAACATCCCAGATATGTATTCTTAATTATTTTTGTATTTTAATAAACCTGTTTATTAAGACAGTTTGTAGGATATAGGTAATTAATAGAAAATAAAGGACTAGAGAAGGAAGTGAAAATATGTCTTAAATATGCAGCAATGCTTCAATTTTCAAATACAGTAGTATAGAATATATGTTTATATTGAACAGTTATAATGTAGTACACTTTAGTTCAGGCCATCAACCATAATAGTACATTCTTCTACATGAAGATGAATCATTCTATTGATTGACTAATTTATCATAATAAAAGTAATTCAGCCTTTTTGTAGTCATTATGGGACTGTGCTTCATTAGACTTTGAGTTAGATAACAGCTCCTATCTGAAACGAGCTAAACATTTAAAAAATGAAAAGAAATTCAATGAATAGAAAAATCTTCATATCATGGACTTCAGCCATCTACTACTACAGATAATGCATCATATTAACAAAGGTCTGCCTGTCATGACAATTATTGATCTAGAAGGCTTCAGGTAATTTTCTCTCTGTACTTTTCTTCTTTTTGCACATTCTTTAATTATCTTCCCCCATATAGGAGAGTAAGTCACTGATGTGGTTATTTTCTAGCTGCAGGGAGGTACTTAAAACTCCCTATTAATTGTAGTTTAGGGCCTTTCATTACTGCTCACTTAAAATACACAGAGAGAGAGAAAATGCCCATTCTTTTGCTGGCAGAAAACTATCAGCATAACATGTGCTGTCCCTATTGCAGATCTCTATCCTGTCTGTTTTATGCCACTGCAGTCACTTGATGTTCCTTAAATATTGATGGCCATTCTTCCCTCAAGAAACCAGGATAGCTTTCCAAATATTAGTCAGTGTAATGGAGAAGAAACAGTTGATGCCTAATAAAAAAAATTAACACATACCCTTCTAAAGTTGTTTCTATGGAAGATGAAAAGTTTGCTTAAAGCACAAACCTATGCTGTTCAAATCTAAGTAACCCTTACTTATTCTCAAGGCTATAGGATTTCAGCCTTAAAGGAAGAATGTTTACAACAACCAAAGTGGAAGAGAAGCTTCTAGTTTTTATTATTATTGATGTCATTCTATAAAATTGTTAGCACTATATCAAACTTTATGTGTCATCCAGTATGTGATAGCTCCCAAGGTACCTTTAAGTGATGACAACTATGCACCCAGTAAGTCATTCAAATAGAGGGGGTCTCGTATCTACTGGCACCAGTTTGACATTTTCCTCAGTGCCCAATGCTCTCTGGTCAACTGTCTCATTTGTTTTCCATTAGGATTAGCATGAAAAGGGAAGCATAGGATAAGCTTCAGAGGCTCCAAGACTTTCTTGCCAAAATACAAGGGACAGAGGGGTCTCTTCAGTATTCAGTTTCAAAATGAGCCTCTGGTAAAGAAAAAGTAATAGCAAAAGTAAAAGTAACCTTCCAATAAATGGCTGTTTTGTGACTAGCTAGGTCCACCTTGACAGCCATTTTAGTATTATGTATGATAGTCCTTGTGGTCGCTTGTTAGAATACCCACAATTTTTCACAATGGGCCAGCCTATTTCAAAGAATTGTTCACTTGAGAAAACAATTGCTTTAGCTCAGGGGTGTCCAAACTTGGGAACTTTAAGACTTGTAGACTTCAACTCCCAGAATTCCCCAGCCATGCTGGCCGGGAATTCTGGGAGTTGAAGTCCACAAGTTTTAAAGTTCCCAAGTTTGGACACCCCTGCTTTAGCTTCTCAGCAATAAATATAATCCTCGCTCTCCCTGTAGTTCTGTTTGAGTTGGATATAATAGTTAGTGTCAGATTAAGACTGGGAAAACTCAAGATCAAATGCTTATATTCTTATGAAACTGACTGAATGACATTGTAGTCATTATCTTCTCTTGACCTAACATTAAAAACAATTTGAAAGATCATATTGTGTGGGGAAGGGGTGGATGGAAAAATGGGTACCTGGCTCTGAGATCCTTGAAGAATCTTGGAATATAAATGTAATAAATTATCCATCCAGGAACACAGCACTCTTCTGCTACTAATTAAAGCAGACATAATTTTATTCAGGCTTCTATAGGGAAGCCTATAAAAAAAAAGAAGTGATTGTTGTAGTAATGAAGAGCAAAGAACTTCCATCCTACTTGTATCAAATCCAAAATGCTTCTTCCAATTCTATTTTCAAAGCTTGTATGGCCCACATATATCTATATTAACTTTTAGTTCTATTTGTAATTGAAAGATAAGGCATATACTTAATAAATCAATAATGAATTCCAATTATGCCATTTCTTCATTCTGGAAATAAATCTTTAAATGGTGCTTCAATTCAACCCTACTTTCATAGTAAATAACAAGAGAAGGTTATGAATAAAATGTGGGGGCTTCACTAACATGTATTTGCATATAATTTATCTGCAGACTCCCCCCCCCCACCCACAATTTTTGATGTCATATTTTTTGATCAATTGGGAGAAGAATGATCCCCAGTTGTAATGTGGCTTCTGACACAAACAAATTAGTCTTAAGGAAAATTATGATGCCTGTGCCTTACATCCCTGTATGCTACCCTTCCCTTCAAATGTATAAGGTTTTTGGGGGGAGGGGAGGAAAGAAATTGTGTCTTGAACCAAGACCAACTTTGGCACAATTTTTGTGGAAGGTTAATGTCTTAATTCCAATCCCAAATGTCAAGAGTTGGGTAGCCAATTGTTTCCTTCCACCAAAGTTTATGTAGACAGCATCTACTCCATCAACATGAAATATTAAATATGGTTCTATTATATTGCATATAGCAGATAATCCTCAGATAGCATTATCCATAAGAGAAGTATGGAAAGTTTGAAAAATTGGTGCTAAAGCAACATTTCTGTCCTGGCATATTTCAACAGAATCCCAGAGGTGCTTGGAGTAAAAAGAAATCTAAAAGCTGCAAGCGCCAAGGCATGGCTACTATTCGTACACCTGCATATTTACTCTGGAGTTGGTGATTTGCTAGTTTGCAACCTATTCTACTACAAAAGCCTTCTTGTGCCTGTTTTGCTGTGCCATGTTTGGCACAAGGCCTCAGTGAGTCAGTAAAAAAAAAATTACACACTGCTGATTCTGCACATACACCCCAATTCCAACATTTTACAAAATTAAACCATGGTAGCCTACTTGGAACATTTCACACAAAGAGAAGGAAATCATTTCTGTTTCAGAAAATTGTTGGAAATGTTTCCATATTTGTCTGCTGCCTTAGACATTTTCAGGGTGGCCTTGACTGTTCAGTGCATGGAGGCTGAAGGAAAGATCAGTATTTATCTTTGTATCTCAGGTATATTCTGGTGCAGGGAAGCTCAGCTAATAGGACATCTCAAGGCTACCCCCAAAGCAATGTGGGCAAATGTTTCATTGAGGCATTCTGCCACAAACTGTTTCAGTATTGACAGGTCTAAATAAAAGTTTACAATACAATCACTGATTTCTTCTAGAAGCAGGGTTTAAAAAAAAACCAGTTAAGAACCCTCCTACAGAATCACCAGTAAATATTAACCAGACACCAAAGTACTATTTTGTACTAGAAGATTCTGTAAGCTCCAAGAAATTTAGGAATGGTATTGACAAGTGTGTATGTTTCCACTGCATCTTCTTTGAACCACAGGCTAATTCACTCACAGAGGTCTCTTAATGGCCATGTGATTCATTACAGTGGGAGAGTCAAAGCTGAATGTGGGAAAAGATTCCACTGAAAAGCATTGTGTTGATATGACTGTTGGCAATATGAAAACCACTTACATTCATGTGCAAGAAATATGTCATCATTTGTTGCTGTAATCTTCAAATGATGGTCTGCATATATGAAGCAGTCTGTGGAGTAGAATAATTATAGCATGTGGGAAAGAAACATCTATAGGCTGAGAGCAATCTAGCCATGAAATTGTCTTTGTTCCCCAATGTATGTTGTGAATCTGGTGAAAGAAAAGGTGTGTGTGTGTGTGTGTGTGTGTGTGTGTGTGTGAGAGAGAGAGAGAGAGAGAGAGAGAGAGAGAGAGAGAGAGGAAGAGGAGGGGAGGATGAATTTAACAACACCAAGGATAATTTTGTATTTTCCAACAGTTTTATTATGCCATTGTATTTCTTTGAACACAAAAAGGACTAACTGATTTGGTATATATATATATATAGATTTCAGGTTTTGTTTGATACCAGTGATGATATTGGGGTTGTGATGTTGGGGTTGTGATGAAGACTGTTCATTGGAAACTTGTGGTTTCTATTTCTGTTGTAGAGTCTTTGAACAATGTGAAATCTCTCCGTAATAGGTTTTGTTGTGTCTTCAACTTATCTATTTGTAAATTATTTGTGATTATCTTGACCTACCTCACAGGGATGTTGTGAGGCCCAGCTAACCATCTCAGAAGCTGATGGACAAAAAGTGCTAAATACGTGTTAATCAATTTATAGTTTAGTTTTATATTATCACTAGCTGTGAGAGTGTTTAGTTAATCTGAAAGAAAAAATGTTCTCTGCTAATAATAGAGGGCAATCTCTTTCATAAATGGTCTGAAAAATAGTTTATTCCTCTGCACAATGTTGAGGCACATGTGTGTCATGAGGCTGGTTCACGCACATATATATATGTAAGACTGATTAACCTGATGACTTTCATCTGATTGTGTGAGCAGGCTTCAGTGAAAAGCCTTATGGTGAACAAATACAATTTCATTTGTAATAATTGATAGCATGTTCACATACATAGACCATCCCCTGCTTCATTCCTTGTGATAAAATTGCATGTGTGAACCAACCTTTTATTGACCCTCAACTTTCACCAGTTCTTGCCATCTGATAAATCTGAGCTATGTTCTAGCCAGTATGATAACAGTGATGTGATTCTTAATGCTAGCAATCTTCTTGTTAAATCAATGAAATGCTTGCTCATACTTTGGGGAAAAGCCTTGATTTAATGAGGAAAACAGCGGATAGTTGTATACTACAGAAAAAATTATCTTCGCTTGAGTCAAATGGGTTCATTTGATTGCCTTTGAGTTTCCTGACTGCGTAACCTATACATCACAAATGGAATTTGTTACTTAGGTAGTTTTTTTTCCCCAGTGTGTGCAATGGTTATATGTTCTTACTGTTATTTTAACTGCATGATGTTATGCAAAGACTGATGGCAGTGGGGACAATGGAAGATCAAAAGAGATATCAAAAGTCACCAGAGAGTTTCAGCTATTCAAATGCAGCAGTTCCTCCCAAGACCTTGAGAATAACCCAGCAAACTGTGCAATTAACAGGACTGGGAGGGACAAGATGTTCTATGATATATCAGCAGGTCCACCTTTTTCATCATGCAGTGTTCATGTCAACGTTCAGAGGTGTCTTTAACCAAATGGAGGCAAAGAACAGTGATCTTACATTAGAAATTCACTGGATAATCATGGTTTGGCCTATTGAAATAAGCAGAGCCCAGGGTTGCAGTGGAATAACTCTTATCTCTGGGATTAATTTGGTTAATTGTTTAAAATCTGCTATGAAAATACTGGTATACAATGATAAATAAATAAGATGGGAGGGGAACAAAAAGTATTTCAACTCCTTTTCTTTTCCCTTTTCTTCTGGATTATATTTCTCCCATCAAGCTAACATTGTTTATATAGCACTATTCCGGAAATTAATGAGGAGAAATAATTAATCTTTGAATATTGGAAAAGGAAGATATTGGAAATTCTTGATTCTTGCAGGTTTAATTCAAAGAAGCATTAGCTGTCCAAAGAATAATGTGATCACATTCAACCATGCAAAGGACATGTAAATCATTTAGAATTGTATGCAGTAATCAGATCAATGGTTTTACATTGATCCAATGTACATCTAACAGGAAGTAGTTCTGTATGTAAGATTTTTTTTGCAGGGAATCCCTAAGGATCATATTTACATAGTATATAATTTATCACAATGTATTATGGTGGTTAGAACATTGAATAGGATGCATTAATACCTAGATTCAAATCCTTGCTTAAATATAAAGCTCCCTTGGTCACGTGGGGCCATTCATTACCTTTTAGTGAATGTCACCCTTTTAAAGCAAGAAAAATAACCATACCCTTCTTAAAAGAAGGATTGGATTTAAAATATTAAATAATTCTGAAATAAAGGAAAAGGAATTCTGGTTTTCCTTGGCAAGGGTAAGAAAAATGGTGCCTTCCAAATTTTCCTATATTAAGATTATTTTTAAAGCCTTGTTTAGTAGGGATGAGCAACTCATACGCCCCTGGGAACCCTCAGCACCCCACTCTTACTGCTCAGAACCTCCTAAAACATGTGAGAGCAGTTTTGATGGAGGGGAGCTAAGGGGAAAATGGGTAACTTTAACTGTTGCAGAGGTTTGATGCGCCCTTAAAACCCCTGAAATTGCATCCTTTAAAAAATCCCCAAATTGGACCAATGTTTCCTTCAGGAAGTTTAACAAAACAAAAAATGAATGATTTAAACATTAAATCATTATTTTGCTATTTGAGCCATCCTGCCCCAAAACACGCATAAATGGAGCCAAAATTGTTAACCCCTTCAATGACATCACAGTATCAATGACCAAATTCTTACAACCTCAGAGGCAGCTACTTGTTGGAGCTCCTACACCTAAAAAGGTTGCTCACCCCTGACTTACAAGGATCCAGTCATGGAAACAGTAATACTCTTAGGAGCACCTATTTTTATGCAAGAACTTGATTACTAGAGTTCAAACATGGTTGCCATGGTGATAGCATAAGGTCATGATTTCATTGTGGCAGAAATAAAGAGAGAAGAATTCATAATTTTAGTAACTGTATGCTATCAAAATGTCATCCTCGAATCTCTGAAAACTAGAACTCTCCGTATTAGACATAATTTGTATATTTATGAATACAGCCATCATGTCATTTTAATCTCTACTTTCTTCCAGAATTTCCTGCTATTTTCAGATTTCTCACTAGGTTTGTGTCTGACACTAGGATAGTTTGTGTTCCTTTTTTGCCCACCAAAATGTTTTGTCCAATTGGTTATGTCCATTTATTTTGTCTGGTTCATAGGGTTTTTATTCCACCTCAAATGGGTCAGATTTAGGCTTCTTGATCAATGGTTGGCAGTTACCTTTGTGAATTTATGTATCTGCTCTTTAATCCCAACAAGAATATTGCATCCATCAATTACATAGAAAGCAAAAACTTTTTAGACATTAAATTTTAATACTAAGGGAGGCCCAAAAAGGAGCCAAGAATCCCAAAATGGTAAAATTAGATATTTTCAAATGTTGAATACTATGAGCATTTATGTAATTACTTCCAATCCCCTAAATCTATGGTGGTACCCTATTTCAATTTTTTCATAAAAAGAAAATACTCCTGGTTCACCAAGCATTGGCTGAAACAGTACAGTGTTGAAAATCCCACACTGTACCTGATTGCATACAATATATCAATGTTTTAATTATAACAATAGTTGTAACTTTTTCTACCTGTAGTACCTGTTGCACAACTTGGCTGCACTTTCAAAATGTTATCAACTCCACCCTAGTGTCACGTTATACAAAATGGGCTCGTTAATCAATATTGTTGCAGGGTCCAATCGGAATCGGTCATTGGTAACAGAGGTTTGTTCTTCCAAGTTTTCAGACTTGTGCTGGAGCCCATCCTTTGAGATGGGCTGGAGATTGACAAGTTCCCGGAGTATGGGACAATTCTGAAAGCTTGGAAGAAGAAATCTCTGTTCCGGGTGACCAACTTAGTTTGGATCCTGCAGCATTATCCAGGGACATGTATATTTACCTTCATTTGTAATCAATATTATTGAAAGTACAACCTGAGTAATAACCAGAGTAATAACTCATTTCCATGCTTAAAAGTGAGTTAGTGAAATCCTTGTTCCAACATGCAAATTGCTGTCTGATTGTTCTTGTTAAATAGTGGCACCATTAAAAAGCATGGCCTTGCCTGAGCAATTTTAAGGTGTAGGCTGAATAATGAAATGGTGCTTAGCAGGTATAAACTAAAGAAAATCTACTCATTTCTAGATGTAAATATTCTTGAGAGAATAGTCTTCTGGTCTAACTTGATTTAATAGTTCTCTATTTTAAAAAAATCTCTTGCACCAAGAAAACTAGCATGGCAAAAAGAAAGCTAAGGTAAAATCTTAATTTTGACTTGGTAGTGTTTTTTTGTGCTTGGAGCGCTTCCGTATTGAGGAGAATATAGTTGTGTATGTTTCTATTCCTGCAGTCTGAAATGTTGCAGCCCAATCTCAGAGTTGTCACATTGTATTTTAGATTAAAGTTGAAAGCTACCAGCACAGAAATTCTATGAGCTGGTCCTTTATGGATACTTGCTGTAGCTATTAGAAAAATCATAGTCTAGAGAAGTCTAGGATGATGGGCTACAGAGTTTCAAATGAAGGAAATAATGAATGGCAGCATAGTTTAAATAAAAAGAGAGTATCACTCCAGGAAGCCATGTGTCAGTTTTCCTCTCTAAACTCCAAAGTATAGTAACTCCACACTGAGGTTTCTCGCCAGTCATTCTAACTGTATTGTACAGATGAGCATTGCCTTGTTTGTATTTTCTTATGATCATGCTATAGGTTGATTGGAAGGTCTCTTTGGAAAGACTTTTCAGCATGCAATGGAAGCAAACAATTTTTTGTTCTTATTAGGTGCCATCAGAATGTGTACGGAAATGGCCACTGATTCCATGTCTCTCTTTCCATAACCACAAATAAAGAAGCACTGCTCTATGAGATTCTAAAATAAAATGAGCAATTTTTAAAAAATGATAATAATAATAATGTCAGTTCACATCAGTTTAAATAGTATGGGGACAACTGCAGAATGAAGGAGAGATCATTTTATTATCATTCTTATGCAGTTGCTGGGACTTCAGTAGATTCTACTACTAGTGTCCTTCTTTCCCTGCTGCCATCTTCAAATAAGCTGGAGTATGGCTTTGGTATAAAAACCACTGTTGTGCCAAATCTTGAACCAAGTCTCTTTGGGAAGAAGGAAGTTAGAGTGCATTACATACACTTCAGAGTACAATTTACCTCTAATTTTCTGTGCAAGCTAATTAGGGAAAAATATTAATTCTAGACAACAGTTTGCTTATGTATAGAAAACAACTTTCCCACCCCTACACACTCTCACTCAAATCATAGTACTCTATTGTTTGCATGTATCAAAGGTGGCAGTACAGAAGAACTATAATGGAATTGCCAATAAGAATTTGAATATACTTGAAATAGCAAGATCAAGAGCTACAAATATTCCAAACAGAAAAGTTATTCATTATCGTTTCCTAACTTTATCCCTTTATACTATGATAGCATGGAAATAACTGAAATGTTGAATAAACTGCTATCAAAGTGTATCTTACTTATTTAGAAGTAAGTCCTATTATATTCAATGAGACTCATTCCAAGTGAAAATGAGTATAGTAGCATTGCCATACAGTATATTGCAGAGGAGCTCAACTAGATCCTAAGCACTTTGTAGATTGATATATAAAAAATCTTCCGCAAGGTGTTTTTTTTTTTCTCAAAAGGCAGCTGGACATTCTTGTTTTGTTTGAAGTTCAGTTGCCTTTTGAAGGAAAACACCTTTGGGATAATCATCATCTGGACAATCTGCATAGATGTAAATAATCTTCCTGATTTTATAATCTGAAATCAGAATGAAACTTCTATACATGGGGAAATTATTCCATATGTTCCTCTTCCATAAGAGTGTCCATGCACAGTCCTTTGTGGTGAGTGCACATACGTTTTAGATAATATAGTGAGAAGCTCCAAATTGGTGATAAGCTCCAACAAGGTACAATTATTTACTGCCTATGCATAATTTATTTTAAAATGTGTTTATACTGCATTTTTGTGCAAAAACCATACACAGACTTTTGAAAAATACATAAATTAATACAATCTAAATAAACCGAACAAAATAAATAATCCAGCTAATTCAAATATCTATAATAAAGGAGCAGAATTTATTCCAAATACAGATGGTTTTGCCATTTAAAAAAAATAAATGAGAAGAGGCCAAACCAAATTCTTATTGTAGAAAATTTCTCATCATTGGGTCATTAAGAAATGAATCTGCTTCTAATAGACTTTTCAAAGGATGGGCATTAGAATGAGGTTCACTAACAACATTAATGCTGCATATGGAAGATTTCATGCAACCTACATACAAAAATATAATAGTGTGCTCATACAATATATACAGTTTTCTACTGGCATTATATTCATGTAGCAATTCATCATGCAAAGATATCTTTATGAAGTTTTCTACTTTATATTTCATTGCACATGCATATATTCACATTTAGTTCCAGTTTAATCATTTCCATACTCCATTAAAGTATGACAAGGAAATATAAAATTTGAGGCAGAAATGGAAGATAAGTCCAACTCAATTTATGAAACTAGGCAAATTCTAAAACTCCATCTCAGTCATTACCATATGAACTTATTTAGATCCAAATTCTTTGAGATTTTTTTTAACTCTGTATAACATTGGTGCTTATTTGTAGATTGTAACAATAATCAATTTGATTGATTTTTGAGGTAGCCTAGACAATGATTTCAAAAGGGTTATATCACTAAAAATAGAATAAATCTTTGAAAGAAATATGCCCTTAATCTGAGCCAAAATTGTTGAAATTTAAGTTTTGAGGAATAACAAACACCAAACAATAGGTGCTATCTCTTAGTACAATGAGACTTATAATTTTATTTTACTTTTTTTAAAAAAAAGATGCAAAGTATTTTGAAAGCTATTTTTACATATCTTACAATAACTATTAGTTTTCATATTTTCACTGCAGGATGCTGAATGCATTATCTGGGTTATTAAATTGACTCTGATATGCTACCTGATCCTAGGCACATAAACTCAAATAGGTCCACAAAATTCAGCAGGGTTTACCCCAAGGTAGAAAATTGTAGGTTTAATTTTTTCATATTAAGCCAAGATGTGAGTTTCTTTGTAAATGATCAAAAATGGGCTATTTCTTTCCAGTAATACTGTACATAGCATCTTCTAGATATTGTGATATTAAGCCTGTCCTCCATACCGATTCATTGGCCCAACAATGGCTGGATATGGAAAACACTATAAATCACTAGTAAGGATCCGAAGGAAGGAAGGAAGGAAGGAAGGAAGGAAGGAAGGAAGGAAGGAAGGAAGGAAGGAAGGAAAATTTCTGAAATATAATTTTAATTAATTTTATTAGTTATCAGCCACCACTTTGTAAAAATACTCAAAAAGAATAGATACTTCTTTATCACACAGCATGATTCGGCCCTGATCTACTTTGATCTAAATCTAGAATGTTCTAATTCCTATTTACCAGGCTTCCAATTCATTCCTAATTATAGAACTTTCTTTGCTTATTTCCACCTATATAAAGAAACAACTGTTTGTAAGATTTGATTTTTTTTTTTAAAAAAAAAAGTGGCACAGGATACAATTCTGCTTGTCTACTGTAAAATTAAAAGGAAAATTATTGTTCAGTGATTTTGAATGGATTTTCTTTATTTTTTGAACTAAAGATATGTAAGAAAAATATTTAATATACAAAAGCTGTAGTTGTCTGCATGCTCAAATATAGATACTGAACTTGGAGGCAGAAAGTGAGATTGCAAAGACAACTCCAGGTTTCTCTTCATAAACTGTCTGCTTGATTTACAATCTGTATAGAACATACAGTGAATAAGTAGGAAATCCACTTCTGAATTTCTTTTCCTGCACATTTAAGATTCCTTTTTAGTAAACAGAAATTTCCTAATTGCTGAGAAGCAAACCAGAGAGTGTGTATAGTATCTATTGTATAAATTAGCATGACATTCAAATGACACTGCACAGGATCATTATACACTATAAAGGAGGGCAGGAAAAAATAAGTAATTATCTCATATAATAGGAAAAAGAGAAAGTGAGACACTCAGTAGAGGTGACGTTAACAGGACAATAATATGAATTGAAGGATTATTCAGATCCTAAAGTTCCTTTTGAACCCCAATAGTTTCTTTTGGGGTTCATTTTCATGGGTTATTTACCATTTATAAACAAACATAGAGAAAGGATTCTATATTGGGCTACAATAACCCCAACTTTTTTTTGTAGTCTCCCTCTAGATACCCTGCCAAATTTCAGCATTGTTGTATTATCGATTGTGTCCATGATCCAAAAATCAGAGTGAGTTGCAACTAATGAAGGTTTATGGTTTTTAATAACATTTGTGAATCAAAATGATGTCCCTTTTGATTTTTGCCACCATTAACTAATAGAGCTCTTCTACAAATTGCAAATTAAAACTGGCTCTTGCATTTTATTCTCCCCCACCCCCTCTGTGCCTCAACTCCTCACAAATGTTGAGTTTTGTCCCTTTCCTTAGTGATTCTAAGTGGTATTTTTGAGTTTTTCCTGGTCATAACCATTTTTCCCCATTGGTGACAACTGACATACACTGTTCAAAAGCTTAAAATCTTATCTATTCAATGATAAGGATCAAGGTTCCAGATCTGTTTATGAGTGTTCAGAAGTAACTATTTCGATGATCAACATGGACTTGTACATCCTTCCTTCCTTCCTTCCTTCCTTCCTTCCTTCCTTCCTTCCTTCCTAAAAAAAGCTCTAGGCAGTGTACAGGGTTAAACCTTATTTTAAAGGACAAAATTATAAAACCCAACTCAGCTGAATTACATAATACAATTACCATAATGAAAGATGTTTAAAATAAAACATGAGACACTTAAGAGAAACATCCCTCAGAAATACGTTTATATTTATATACTAAATTCTTCCATATCTGTTTTCTGATGTTCACAGAATTCATTTGAAAATATGGGCATTCAGCAAATTTTACACATTCATTGTAGTATTTTAATTATAGATATATATTGGCATAATTCTCTTTTTCTCAAGGAAATATGGAAACAGTAGCTTATTGAGTGGAAGAGCATAACACTAACTCATAATTATGCTAACCCATAATTTTCCTTGATGGTTGAATAATTCCATGGAGATAACCATGATAAACTTTAATAGTACTATATTTTGGTATAGAAATCACTTACAGACTTATTTGGAGTGAGGTAGAACTTAGTTTGCCCTTAGCTCTTCCTGAACTATCCTCACAGGTTTTCAATTCCTTTGGTTCATTTTGCCTAAGCACAAGAGCAGGATGAAAAAAGTAATGCAAAGGGAAGTTTCTCCCTATTCACATAGCACTAGCCAAAGTTATGGTAGTAATTATTTAATGCAGTGTGTGTCAGCGATAGGCCATAGATAGATGATAGAATGATAGATAGATTAGATAGATAGATAGATAGATAGATAGATAGATAGATAGATAGATAGATAGATAGATAGAATGTCTCTATCAACCCAAGTTTCATCTTTAGAATGCCAGACAGTTCCAATCCATCAATTTGTGGATAAGATGTTTTTCCTTCCTCCTTCTGCCATTGCACTAGGAAAGGAAAGGCAAAAAAGAAAAGAAGCTCAGCTTTACCCAAGCTGGTTGGAGATATACTGCAATATATGACCTGGAAAACTTAGGTTGGTGAAAGTAGAAGTACAGCAGTCAGGAAAAATAAGTTTTCTGAGTTGCTGCAGTTGTGTTTTCTTTTGTTTTGGTGGTTCTCCCAAATATTGGCTATGTGGCAAACTACTATCCATTGTGGTTATGTTTAAACAGAATGCTCTTCTTTTCAAAATATATGCATGTATACCCTCTGAGAGGAAAATGTCAGTACGAAAGTAAATGTCAGAAGAATCATTAATCCTATAACGTATGGGAATGAGTATACATTATAGAATGGAGCTCCATTATCAATTTACCTTTCACCACTCATACATTTCTTTACATCATTTTACTTTTAAGATTATTCAGAAACCCTTTCATTCCAAAAAGGTTCCTAAAATATACAATTTAAATTTCAAGAAAAAATCTGAATTATCATGGCTTCCCCTGAAGAGGCATCAGTATTAAATTTCTGTGAAGTAGTGGAGAGTCTTCCAGATCTTTCCTCTCTCTGAAGAAAGTCATTTCTGCCCTCATCTCCTCTATGCTCAGTAGTTAAAGTAAAAGCATTTCTCCTGTAGATGTGCTCTTAAAAACATTGGGATCAGAGAAAAATTTAGATGTTTCCACAGATTATCACATAAGAAATGTGGTTTCTGCTGTTATGTATTTCCTTTGTTCCCACCAGGAGTAAGTTAGTCAAATCAATACCTAATTAATTTTAACAACAAAAAACATCTACTTTTAAGTACTTCTGATTCTAAAAAAACACTTTCATCATTCATTATAATTCTGTGAGGCAGACAATTATGAGTTCCCTACCAGACAAGTCATTGACCCAAGGCAACATTGAGCCAACAAGCAAGGTGCAATTTGAATGCTGGTCATTCAAGTATAGATACCAAGAATAGCTCTTCTCTGAATAACAGGACTCGTAAGACTATGATGAAATGTATTTCACTGTTTGACTAATATGAGATGTGTTTATGGTGAGTAGGCAAATAATCAGTGGCCTTGATCTTTTGGCTTTGTATTTTTATCCAAGCCATAGATTGCAACTGTTTCAACATTGGATCTATTCTGGAACGTCAAATATCGTGTTCTATTTCCTTATTGAGAAACAAGTACTTTGGTCCTCTGGAAAAGAAAAGCCCAGCCATTTTTTCTTCAAACAAATGACACTATTATATGACCAAGGTTAAATTTTACAACCTGTTTTAAGCAGGCTTTGTACCCCCAGCCTGCGCTACAGTTTTTTTAAGAGTTATTATACTGACATATCAAATGAAATGGAGTTTGAGAGAGATGTTGAGCCGTATTTTATACTAAATGGAGACACATCCATAATTATTCTATATAAAAGGTGCTAGAATAATTTTAGATACTTTGGTTCATAGAAACAACAGAAAATTACACAGAATTCTTCCCATATAGCCTTACTATAGATAGTTATAAATATTTATCCAAAAATTAACAAATATATATATATGTATATTTTTAAAAGCAAAAATTTGAAAAGAGCCCCTGTTAAGACACTTAACATATAACAAAAAGGAGAAAGTGCTTCCTATAGAAATGTAAATGATTGGACTAATACATAAATATATTTCAGGCAGGCAGGCAAGACAAAAGATTCTGAAAGTATTTTTTTAAACCCGAAAATTGTTCTTTATTTTCACATAGGATTGCGGGGGGAGTAAATAGATATATATATGTATATATATAATATTTTATTCCATTCTGACAGAAAGGGAAACAAAAATTTAGCCAACAAGCTATCCAACGAGGGTGAAAGTGAGAATGGAGGAACAGTCTGGGAGATTTTTTTTGTGGGGGAGGGAAGAAACTTTCCTATTTATGAGTACATAAAGCTGTTAAGTTGTTCTGCTTTAATGACTCAGTGCCATTCAGAGCCTGAGTGTTTCCATGTTTCACTCTTATTTTAACAAAACTTGCACTTTTAATTTTTTTCCCAAATGCTCATTTCTGTTTGTGTGTTTCTTTTCAACAAAGCCATGGATGAGCAGGGGGAGGAGGGGGAAACAAACCTTTTGAGGTATCACAATGACACCAAAACATTTTGGTGCTTACTCTGATCTTTCCCTGACATATATTTCTTATTTCTGTGATGTTGCTAAAAATCAACATTACATGAGGAGTCAGAGATATATCTATATATATATTTTCTTCAAGTCTTGCAGAATATGAAACAAAATATATTTAAAAGAGTACAGATTTGCATGGGGTGGGGGTGGGTGAAATCCCAAGGTGGAACATATAAGAATGGCTGTTATCCGTGTCAAATGTTAATTAATGAGCATGTGTGAGGATATATGGTATGTGTGGATATGTGCTGTAAATATCTTTTCATGTGTGATATGTAGCAGCAGATTGAAAAATATATAGATATATAGATATACTGTGTATGTGTATGGAACCGAACAATGACAGAAAAAAAAATTCGGATACTATTTTATCAGAAGATGCACTTTTTTCACCTTGATGAAAAGCCACTGTTCGCAACTATGCAATCTTTCCAGATGTCTTTTCTTTCTCCAACTTTAACTGTCCAAATAATTTTCTGTATTTTTTTTAAAGACACATAGGGAGAAAGGGTCCCCCCCCCTTTTTTTAAAACAGAAAACACAAAAGAGTTCCAAACATTGGTTCAAGGTGAGAGTGCTACAGTGACTTTTCTCAAATTATAAGAGCTAACAAATAAACAGAGAAAACAAAAAGATTATAATTTCTGTTGAGTGTTTTTAAACAGGAAAAAAAATTGAGATTTGAGATGCTTCTCTTTATATTATGTTTGATGTCTCAAATTTCTGTTGTGTGTGTTTAATATACATTGTTTTGTATCATTCATTTTTATCCATTGGTTTCATTTTGATTTCTGGAAAATATATTTTTCAACTACAACAACAATCAGATTTTGCATTGTAGATATTGGGGGTGCCAACACTGGGGCAAAATCTGGCTTAACTTTAAAATCTATATAATGTGCACGTTTTTCAATAGCTAGTAAGATATTACATCCATCAAGATGCACTTTATAGCTCACATTTTTTGAAATGTTGACATAAAATATACCTCCCTTTAGTTATGTTAATTGAACTTCATAGTTTTGTTTAAAAACTTTAGGTAATTGCTGATCCACCTTGTGTATCTATGTATGTGATTATTTAAATTGGTATTTTAGTCCAAAGCAATTCCCAGCATTCCCCAGCCACGGATTGAGAAACATTAAACTAAAACCCCTTCTCTCTTCCTATGTACGCTCTAGACTAGTATAGAATCATAGAGTTGGAAGGGAACTTGGAGGTCTTCTAATCCAATCACTGTTCAAGCAGGATGCTCTATATCATTTCAGATAATGGTTGCCCAATCTCTTTTTGTGATCCACCAGTGATGGAGCTCCCACAACCTCTGAAGGCAAGCTGTTCCATTAGTTGATTGCTCTCACCATTAGGAATTTTCTCCTTAGTTCTAGGTTGCTTCTCTCTTTGATTAGTTTCCATTCATTATTTCTTGTCTTGCCTTCTGGGGCTTTGGAGAATAGTTTGACCTCCTCGCCTTTGTAAGAGTCCCTGAAATATTGGAACACTGCTATCAGGTCTTCCCTAGTCCTTCTATTCATTAGACTAGACATACACAATTTCTCAAACATTTTTCATATATTTTAGCCTACAGTCCCCTAATCATTTTTGTTGCTCTTCTCTGCACTCTCATGTGTCTCATGTGGAGACTCTGGAAAAGGACTCATGTGCATTTAAAGTGCTTCATTCACTCTAGTGGAAGATGACAACTCTGTGGGCTCCATTGAAGTCAACAGATGTGCTTTTTCCTGGAAAGGGAACTCCTTTTTCTCACTGGAACTCTTAATAGCCACCCAAAATAAGAGCCAAAAGGAGCAACAATACACGATGTGTGATGCTGTCTTTACAGTATCCATTTGGTCAAGTCCCAATCAACCATAGAGCTTTCAGACCCAACGAAAGGAGTCATCTGAGTGCTTATCATCTTTAAACAAACCTCTCAATGAGGAATGACTTACCACTGCAAGTATGGGGCTCTCTCCATCTATGTACGTCAAACATCAATCTATCATAAGCCTGCACTTTGATTAAATTCTGTCTCATTATTTTTGCCACAACCTAGTATTAATATCAACATAATTATTGCCATCTTTATTTACTAGTTTGCTTTCCTGAGAGTTTCCTTTGTAGAACATGTAGGCTTGAATTTTGTTTTTCTTTCGGTTTTCTTCAGATTTTCGGTTTTCTTCCTTCTCCTACTAAGCTGCCTTCTATTGGTTTGTTCCTTGAGGCTCAATTTGGCTCCTAACCTAAAATGCCAAGGTCAGTTAGCAACAAACATGGATACAGTATTTAGAGCAGAAGAAAGCAGCCTTTTTGCTACTGCATTTTCAGCAAAATAAATTGGTTCAGCAGCCATACTTTCAACAAAGCACAAGGCAGCAGAAACAGAATCTATGCTTTGCACCAGTGGTGAAATTCAAATTTTTTTATTACCGGTTCTGTAGGCGAGGCTTGATGGGTGTGGCAGGGGAAGGATACTGCAAAATTCCCATTCCCACCCCACTCCTGGGGGAAGGATATTGCAAAATCTCCATTCCCACCCCACTCTGGGGCCAGGCAGAGGTGGTATTTGCCGGTTCTCCGAACTACTCAAAATTTCCACTATTGGTTCTCTAGAACCTGCCAGAACTTGCTGAATTTCACTCCTGCTTTGCATCCATGTCATTATCTATTCATATGCAATCCTAATTTGCAAAAGAGGACATTTTTGAATGCGTTATGCAAAATGTGTGTCTGCCCATTCAATCACTCAACTCTGCCTTCTGGCAGGGAGGTAACATAAACTCTTTTTGATGGGTCCTTGGTGCTCTCTGAGCTTGGTTGTTTTCTTGCAGATGTTTCAAACTAGGTAACATCATCAGTGCTAGATCTCTTTTTGCTCAGACAAGATAGTTGTGAGATAGTTAGAGAGTTTGCTTTCAAAGTTCTCTTCTCCCCTGTAATTATAAACCATAGGTACTACTATAGAACGAAGGAACAAGTGCAGTAGTATCCTGTGTAAGAATGGCTCAGGAAGAGGTAAGGACAATTTTGGTGTGAGCTACTTCTGTAAATAGCACACCAAAATTCCCATTCACTAAGGCACACACGTATGCACACACAGACACACACAGATACACACACACACACACACACACACACACACACACACAATATCAGGTAAAGACATTATGCAGTGGAAAGGGCCCATACATCTAGAGCCTTACCAGATAGTTCAATCTCTCCATGCCAGAAGCTGCCCAGAATATTAGGAAATAATATGGCTATTCTGATTGCTTTGGCCACTTTACACCTGTCAAGACCAACCTCAGCTGATGTAGCTTGCACACTGCACTGTATCATATTTTATGAATTCCAGTGCAAAATAAGGCATTGACTGGAAATGCATAGCCTTAAAGAAGATATAAAGCGGCTTGTTCTTGGTTTCATATAAGTAAGTATAACTCGGACATCCTGTCTAGGAAATTGTAAAGTTGTTAAAGTAAAAAATTATACTAGTTAATTTTTTACGTAAAGTTGCCTTGTGGTTGAGTCAAACTACTAGTACATACAGAAAGTATTGTTTATTGTAAGGGATAGCAGCTATTTCTGCATTTATGCTGCAGAAGCACTCAGAGATGACTGCAGTAAAATAATATCCCAAGTAAGCAGGCAGAGGATTCCACTATTGATACCATTTTTATTATAAATTGTAAAAGATGTTAATGGAAAAGATTATGGAAGGAAGGAAGGGAGGGAGGGAGGGAGGGAGGGAGGGAGGGAGGTCATGGTTGATGAGGTCATACATTTATGTCAGATATTCACAACTTGAAGATACTGAGCCATATATTGTTCTCAAAGCCTCAGCCTTAGACATACACATCATCAATTCACATACATTCTCCATTTTTCCCATCCAAAACGAATCAATGAAAATAATTATTAGGTTATTTTAGACGGAAAAAATAACTCTTCTGAATTGTTCTCAATTATTTCTTGTCCCTAGTAGCTGGAACAGAAAGACATGGAAATGTTCTTATATTCCATATAAATTCACATATCCAAACCTAAAAGCCTTTTCCTGGATTATTGACGCCTGAAGTTTAAACTTTAGCTCTGCAGACTAATAATAATTGCTTATTCATCATGCATGGTAAAGTAAATAAGTAGAAATAATAGAATTATAAACTTTATCAATGGAGGGGAATTTTTTGCATCTGTACATTGAATGTTTACATTGAATACAATGGAAGGGGGATTTTGCATATTTATAACCACAAACCAACCAATTAAAACCCTCCAAAACATTTTATATAAATCAAAAGACCCAGTAGCCCAAGGAAAAAATAGGAAACTCCTACAATATATAGTATAAGGATTGTAACAGCTACTATATAGGGCAAAAAGGAAGAAGGTTAGCAGAGTACATTCATGAACACCAACTAACAGTCAGAAAACGTGATGAAAACTCCTTAATCTCATGAAAGACATAACTATAGTTTCAATTTGGAAATTGTAAGCATTCTAGATCAAACTAAATCCAAAACCACTAAGGGATTCTTGGAAGTTTGGCATTCAGACAAATAAGCCATCAACAGACACACAGAGATAAGCCATTAAAGACCTTTCAAAAGAGACAATAGATGAACTAAGAAGAAAACAAAAAGACCAGAAGACATTCTCTCCAGCAAGGAGAGCATCCATATAAGCAAGGATTAAGACCAGGCAAATGGACAAACAGAAAGAATTACCCTAGTCAAGAAGAAGAACCAAAAAGAAAATCACACTTTTCCCAACATCAGCAGGTCAAACTACTGTATGTAAGCAGAGAGCAAGCCCCACACTCACTAGTACTGATGATGTTACCTAGTTGCGTAATGAAATGTCTGCAAGCAAACAGCCAAACTCAGAGACCACCAAGGATTCCAACTTTGAGCTACATATATTTTCTTCTACTGGAATCATGTTTCTATTGAAAGGAAGATGTGTAGAGTAAAGTAGTATATGAGAGGGTGTAATAGGCACAGAGTGAATGTTTATGCATTCATAGCATAAAGGATTTGTCTCAATGCAGGAAATTGTATGAAAAAAGAAAGGGAAGCAGAACAAAAGCCACTTTTGTACAAAGGAGTACAGTTCCCACTTCTTTAATTCAGTTTGCATAACATAATGATCTGTATTTAAATGAGCTAGACAATGATATATTTTAAATTTCTAAGAAATTTTTCCTTAAAATGCTCTATTGATAATCAAAAGTTGCCAGGTAAATGAAATAATGTTAACCTGATGTATTTTTCTTCTGAGTGTGATAGTTGTTCACAGGTTATGGTTAGCCAAACTGAGTTCAAAGGAATATTTCAGTTCCTCCTTGAAATATCCATTTCTTACATTAATAGCAGCCAGCTATAAACCATTTTTCCTTGAAGTAAAACAAAAATAAATGTTGAGTATGTCTTAAAAGTTCAATTCAGGCCAGGCCATAATTACAGGCTTAAGTTTATGCATCCTCCATGTAAACAGCTAGCCTGAGAAGATATCCCACAACCCTTTCAAATCTTCCAACATTTTATCATTTCTTATTGATTGCCATCAAATAAACATCTACAAATAGCATCCTATCAAGAAAAATAGGAGAAATTGGTATCCATACAAATAAGCTTTGGTCACAAATTTTCATCCTCTTAAATACATAAAATGCCACTTATGTTAAGCCAATTTTTGTACCATAAAGTTCATCGGCATCCCAATCTTTTGTATCTACCTCAGTATGATTTATTTTTTTCCTTGTGATTTTATGTGGTGTAAAGTGTTAGAGGTAACCTGTAGATGATATTATACACATAGAGAGATATATTTTTGTTTTGCAATAAAACTCAAAGCTATAACACAGAAATATTCATCAGATGTTATAAATTTTAATGTCATGATGTCCTATTTCATTGTAAAAAGTTAACATTTTATACCTATATATCACCATTATTCTCTTTTTTCATGCTGTCAATATAACTCATTTATCTATCAAAAGGATACCACATTTAAGAATTTTAGACAGACACTATAATTTTAGCATTATGGGGAAGGGAGCTGGTGCAAGTTTGAAATTAATAGTTTTTCATTTCATGGCATGAGCAAAAGTTATGAAATTGAAAAGGAATAATTTTGCAGTCCTTAAAGTCTAGTAGTATTGGAATCTAATAAAACAGCCCAATTAAATGGGCAGGAGGGAGGGAAGGAAGGAAGGAAGGAAGGAAGGAAGGAAGGAAGGAAGGAAGGAAGGAAGGAAGGAAGGAAGGAAGGAAATCTAACGTGATTTCCATTAAATTGTTTGACCATGTGCTAAATGCATTTTCAGGGCTGTTACCACAGTGACTAATTACCAGGGAACAATTGTAACATGTTCAGAAAAAGACATGTTCCAGCCTTCCCAAACCTATATCAAAAAGTGGGGGAGAGGACACCGTGTTAGAGGAATATAATATAGAGACTCTTCCATTTTTTTTAAAAAGCTTATTGCATTCAGTTTTGAGGATATCCTATTTGGAAGCCAAATAGTCCCTGAATGTTTATAATCTGTAAATAGCCCTGATTTCCTTGGAAGTAAATACCATTAAAAACTCAAGTGGTAATATCAATAATATGTATTCAGAGCATTTGCACAGTTGAAAATGATCCAAGTGGCAATCCATTAATTACACTGAAGAGGGAAGCAGATTTTTTTGGTCACCAAATAGTTACTCTGTCATACGTAATAAATATTATGAACTTTCTGCTTGGAGAATAATGCAAGTTGTGGGCTCATACAGCTGTTGGTTTAGAGGCAGGATCTTGAACAGCATCCAAAATGATTAGTAGGCTATCCAAAGTTTATCTCAATGTTCTTTGAGGAGGGCTATTTGTGTTCTTCCTGTTTTTATAGAAAAAAAAGTTTACCGGAAAATTGATTATTAGCTGAAAATCCTATATTTCTTGAACTCTTGGTCAAGTAGACTTAAACCTTTGAAACTCCTTATTATTGATATCCATCTTTGAATTTGTAAAGGGCTTTGCAAACTTCCACTGTCTTTGCCCCATAACTTGAAAATGCTGCTGAAGGATAAAAATAGCTAAAAATTGCATATGGTACATGGAAAATTCATGCTTGAGGTGGGATTTGAAGACCTCAACCCAATTTGCAATGGTTGGATTAAATAGAAAAGGAAAACAAAATCCATATGAAAGATTATAGGATTTGGATAAGAGGACCACTACTATATTACCAATTATCCTGTAACGTACACCAGGACTGCATTATTTTAGACTCAATTTCACAGAGTCAATTAACTTGGCCCAATTAACATTCTTTTATTATATAGGTTTTAATCCCAGGCAGTTTTAAGGTTGTTTAAATCTTATTACATCAGATTGGTTTAAGCAGCCTGACTGCAGGATTGTAACCATAGTGCCTAAAAGTATATTAAGCGCTTTACAGAACGTTAATCGGAATATTTTGTCCATAAAGTGGCATATATTGTTCAAAAAATTATTACTTTGCAATTTATGCAGTGATTCCTTATAGGTAGAGCCACCTTTCTGCATATTTTGATCCAACATCTATGCTTTCTGGCTTGATTTATTACTTTTGCTTATATCCTTTCCCCCAAAGGATGGTATTTTTGTTTCTGATCTAATAGATTAAAATGTGGAAATCATATTTGATTGATATAAGATATTATCTGTTTTTAGAAATGGGATTTCAAGAGCCAAAGTGTTCTTTAAAAGATGACACACGGGGAGGGAGAGTGTTGGAAAAAATTGAATTTGAATTTGAAGGTTTTGTCAATCCAAGTTTTCTGATGATATTCTTGTTTATTTTTGGCGGGGGGGTGTTTCAAATAACTAAAACAGCCTTCTCTTTCATGAACTTCAATTCAGTGTTATTGGGGTACATCTGGCTGACTTTTTCAAAACACATATTCGCTACAATTTGATACCAGTTCCAGCTCTGCTTAACTATGTTAGACCATACCAGTTGAAATGCAGATCCGGAAAGCAAAATACTCAGGCTCTAGAGATATGGTTATATGACACAATACTACTTTGTTTGTAACATTTCAGATTGCAGGTGAGGACCCAAATATTTGAAGGCTTCACCATATATAGGAAGAATAGCATAAATTGAAAACAAGGTTAGTGGTATTTATTTTTTGTGCAGGGAAATGTTAAAATATTAGCATATTTTTAAACAATTTATTTCTCATATATAATCTGAAAGGACAAGGTTAACAATAGATATGCTGGCAGGAGGTCATGTAATAACAAACTTTAGAAGCAATCCTATAGATTCATTCCATATTTCAGAACATCCATTGCATCACTTGGATATTATGAAAAGGGGAGAGAAAACTGTTAACATTATTATGGTAACAATAATCTGGTTTACATATCGATATAACTATTCCCAATTTCAAATATAATTATTTATATAAATATGAACATACATTTTAAAGGGCTTACATCTTACATAAATTGACTTGATATGTACCTATTGAGAACTTCCAATTCTTTTCTCCTATAAATTTGGAATTCTCAAGACTGGTTCAAACTTAAGAAGAATGGGACAGTTGTCCTTTACAAGGTTCAGCTCCCATCTGTATTTAGGAAGAATTAAAAGTATTGGTGTTAAGTAACTTCAATTTCTAATCAGTACTAAATCAGTTTGGGAGAGGTGAGATGTATAGCTATTCTATAGGCTAGATGTAAGGATATAGACATAAGAAAGAATTAAAGAGCTGAGATATCCAGATTTAAGTTAGGTCCTTCCAACCTAATCCTTGGGTAACTAATAGAATGATGATCATTGTTCATGCTAGATATGATTTGTACACAGATGATCCAAAATACAATCTCCAGCTTCTGAGAAGCCTGGGAAAGATTCTATCCAAAACTGCAGCACTTCATTGCTTGTCAGTTTAAACAATGTTGAGCGAGGTGGATCAATCATCTGATGTAAAAGGCATTTCTGTAATCTGAGTCAAATGACAGAGCCAAAAAACACAGAGGAACATATCAGAACTAGAAAAAGTATTGTTGTTCATTCAAGGGCACAGTGCATACAAAATGTTTTAAAAGTCCCTCTCCTATCCCAATTGCCCAATTTCTATTTTGGTTGGGAAAAGTCAATTCAGTTTGAAAATATATCGTTATCTGGCAACCTTTTTTTTAAACCAAGCTGTAGTTCTAAAAGGTCACAGGTCAGTTATTCAGAATGAACAGTTCTCCATTTTTCTTTATTTAGAACTCTTTAGCAGATCTTTGTATGATAATACATGATCCTGGTTCTGTGTTTCAGTTAAATCAATTCCAATATCATTTATTTTAGATGCTGAGTGAGTTGATATGATGTTAACATAAATAAGGATTTGAACTAGCTGACCTCAAGGAAATCTGAAATTCTATCATCTTTAAAGGCAGAGTATTGAATCAGTTCACAGATCACTACTCCACCCAGTGCACCATGATTGAAGCTGCCCACACAATTAATTTAATTAATACTAAATAATGATGTGAATATTCTGTCTAGGATGATTGAGGTACACTAGTCACAGATTTTAATTTGATTGTCTCTTGTCTCTCCTTTTGAAAGTTAACCATTTAAAATTATTTATCTTACTACCTCTGAGAGTAACTTGTGAAGATAAACATGTCCTTATATAATAGAAATGTTCTTGATTTCCAAATGAAGGGGTAGTTTGTTTCCCTATGGAGGAGTTGTGGTAGCTCCATGCAGAGAAACTAGATGTTAAGGGAGAAGACTCATCCAGAGTCCTTCATTTTCCATTTCTTAAACATACAGTACATTTAAGGTGCCATTTTCCCTCCTGGGAACAAAGTTTTCGGCAGTGCATCTATCCTCTCTTCTAGCTAAAGCTGTCAAATTGTTTTTAGGCTATTTGCCTTTAAAATCCTATATAGCATTGTTTCAGAATGGCTTTTATTCCACAATAATCTCTCTGATCATGGAAGTTTAGTCATATCTTTAGCTACTTTTAGAGACTAGAAACATTTCCTCACCTGTAATTTAGAAAGTTTTCTGGTATCTGGTAGCCAGCATTGTGTCACTATAATGCCTGTCTTCATTATCATTATATCAGTCTAACAGTGATTGGATGATGCTAAAAGATATTACAAATTACAGATGCTGAAATAAATTAATTTCTCCCTGAAGGCTGGTATAACAAACCTGCGATAGTCCGGGATTTGTGGAACACGTCTATAGTAGATGGTGTTACTTATTTAAAAGGGTAGTTTCCATTTTTAAGTAGTGTTTACCCATTAAACATGAAAGAGTGGCTGAGTTCGTATTTTCCCCCAGTGTTGACATCATTCCTTGGCTTTTTAAATATTTTTAAGCAAATTATTTTGGCTCTGAAAGGTGTGTGTGTGTGTGTGTGTGTGTGTGTGTGTGTAGACATACACATATATGTCCATCCCCACATGCATACCTACATTTTTAAAGTAGTCTAAGAACAATTTAACACAAGCAGTAGGCAGAAATTGACTTCATATAACATTAAGTCATAAGGAGGGCTAGGGGTTGGTTAGTTTCTCATGTGAACCTAGACAACTGTGATTTATGCAGTAAAGTATGACTAAACAGACTAGGGCTTAGCATGCTGTTTGAACCCAATAAAAATCTAAAGGTTCACTTTTGCATCTCTCTTCCTTAATTTAGTCCTGTTGAAATTACTGCTTGCATTATTTCCACTGAAGCTGCTCGTCACTCATTTCCTTCAGCCTTTTCAGAAATCTCTTATCAGATCGCTATTTCTTTACCTAACAACAATCTTGTATGTAATATTTTCCTCACTTAAAAGTATCTTGTGCTTTCAACATTTCACTGTGACTGTTGAAGCTTTAAAAATATCCCTGGGTGAGAGCAGTATCAACAATGGAAGTATCTGAGTTACATCACATAATGAATACTTAATCTTGATTGAACAAAAACCAACCATGTGGCCTTGGTATAAATTGATATTATTGGCATGGTGATGAAATCCAAACTGCAAGAGCTGATCATAATCTCAGAATCAAGAAAAATGTATATATCCCACTCTCTTTAAGATGTTTATGTTTATATTCTTTTTTTTAATAGTTGTTCTGAAAGGAACACACACTCAGTCATAAAACACAGATACCCAAAGCAAACGAATAAAACTCTGTTATGAAATCTATGGGGCCTAAATTAATCCTATGCATTGTTCCTTGTTAATCAGATCCATCGATCCAATGGTAATACTTCATTATGACTTTGAATTAGAAATGCCAACAAACTTCATGTTGACATCTAAATTCGTGGTGGAATCACCTAATTCAGTTCTTAGAGCGAGGAGGGTCCATCAATTGCCCTGGTGCTCAGTAGAGGGCATAATTGCTTCTGCTCTAAAAAGTCTTGGTGCTCTGCTCCTTCTTCACTAAATGTTCCTATTAACAATTATGCTAAGCTCTAGAAGAATTTAGAGTTTGGCAGTGGAGCATATATTGCATTTTGATTCCTAATCAATTGGTGCCTCATTCGAGCAAGTGCCACATAAACATAAACATGCCGTATATTGCTTACAAAGTGGTGCTTAATAATTTTCAAGGAATCTGGTGGAATGGCAAAGCTCTTGCATCAAATTACATACATGACCATGTCCTCATATCCTTCCAACTTATTTCTTTCAGTGTTAAAATTTAAAAAAGAAAAAAAAAACATGCTTTTTATTAAGGCAAAACAATGTGCTTGTGAATTTGTGATATTGCTGTTATTTTGTAAATGTTTAAGAAAAAAAATGTAAAGTTGGATACCCATTCTGTGCTGGGTTTTTATCTCTGACTGGTGCATACACTCTAAACATCAGGGACCTACTGTACATAAAAAAACAAACAGCTACAATCTACAGTTACTGTAAACCTAGAATACACCTTTTACTGTAATAAAAAAAACCTTGCACTGTAATGGCTATTGTTTAAAAAACTATTGTCAGAAATGATTTTGTATCTTTGATTATATCTGAAATTTTAACATATTTGTATACTTGCCATGATAAATGGGAGGGGGGGAAAGCATTTGACACAATAAGATTTTCCTTTGTCCAATGTAATGCATGCATTATTTTCAGATATGGGTGGGTGGGAGATGGGCAAAGACACTCATTTAAAGGTTACCTAATGTACCAGTTAAAAAGAAAATGGGGGGAAAAAACCCAAGCCACAGGCTGGTTCAAGCAAACTACATTGGAAGGGGAAAAAACCCAATCATAATAAAAACGTATTATATTTTCAGCTCCCTATCAGCATGGTGTTGTCCAGCTACATTTCCCGATAGTCCATCATGGGTACATAGAACATGCAAGCCAATAAGAGATGTTTGAAATTATATATAACTACAAATCAATTTTCCTTGTCTTCCCAACCCAATTTTGGTTTTTGAATAAAATGAACCTGGAATCATCATAAAGTCCCAGTTCTTCCTGATTTTCAAGGCCAATACACTCTACGTCCAAACATCTTGTATTGTACTGAAGAGAATTATTGACATGGAGATAATTTTTTTAAAAAACCCTCTCTATTATTATTAGTAGTAGTACTCCTATTATGATTTATAAATTATTTTCACATAGTCTTTCTTATTTGGTGGAAGATATTGTTTTTCTTTTCTCGGCCTGCTTCCCTCCTTCCTCATGTCATTCCATATTTTTTTACAAAGAATATATATATATATATATAAAACAAAGGAAAATACTCTTTTTCTTTTCTCTCTGTCTCTCTCTCTCACTCTCTCTTTCTCTCTCTCTTTCTAGGATGTGTAATGTTGTGTTGTCCAGATTCTGTATAAAAACAAAAAAAATATGTATATGATGATGTATCTGATATTTGGCAGCTTTGACTGCAACTTTAACCAATATAATTAACAAAGAAATGCATAATGTTGGTGTTTTAAAAAGTTTTAAAAACCTAGTTAAGATGTTTGTGTAAAATTGCATGGTTTAAAATGTACTTAGTGCATTGAGAAATGTTGTTGAGTTCCTCGGTGAAGGATGGTTTGCTTTTTGATTCTAATGGTGATTGGTTTGTTGACCAGAGTATCCCCTATAATGTATGTCTTGCTTTATTTTACATCTTCCCCCTTTATTTAGTTTTGTTTCCCTCAAGACTAGCATAGTGTTATCTATTATATATATATGTAATACTGTTCCTTAAAACCAGGTTGTGGAAATGTTTCGTCTGGGAAAATAATGTTTCACGTCATGGTTTGCATTCAGGTTTTTTTCCTGCTACAGAAATTAAGGTCTGAAGCATCTAGCTATTTTAATAAGGTCCATTAAATCATTGTAGATTCCCAAGATGAGTTTTTTGAAAGTAGATGTACTCATAATATTGCAAGATAGTGTGGAAAATCTCTAGCCTAAAAACTGGTAAGCTATAGCTTCCCTATTAGATAGCTATTCAGGCTTTGCTTAAATACCTCCAACAAAGAATGAATCTACCATTTCCTAAGAAAGGCTTGCATTGTTAAAGCTCTTATCATCAGAAATTCTACCATCGTATTTAATTGCCTCTTGCTTCCTTGCAATTTACACTCATTAATTCTTGTCTTTCCCTCTGTTCTTCTTTCTGCAAAGTAGCCTTTCCTGTATTTGAAAGCAACTATCATGCTTCTCCTTGTCTTTTTCATTTTTCCAGGCTAAATACACCCAGCTCTTTTCATGCTACACTTCTTGCAATCTGCAGCAGAATCTCTAAATATAGACATGCATGGCTGAAGGAGGTGACATCATCACAGATCATAAAGCAATCAATGCAGGACTTCCTGATTTTAAGAGAAACTCAGTTCAGAGCAATGGATTCCAAAGCAGAAAAAGCTCAATATGCATGAGAGTCTAAAAAGAAAGATACTAAAAGCATATTTGAGAGAAAAAAGATGGATAGCAGAAGAAGCAAATGTGACCACACAAAAACTGAAGTGAGGGACGGGCAAAGCTAAAGGTAGCTTAATGGATAGATGAGAGTGACCAGAGAAGCTATGTACCCTAAGGGACATGTATGTAGATAAGACAGGTGAAAGGTCATCAAAATAACTGCTGATTGAAAGAAATATATCTGAAGGACTGCTGAGTGCCTATTGCAGGAGACCACTTCTTGCTGAAGAAGGCAGTGTAAGTCAGAGGAGCTTACTTAACAAGTGAATAGGGACTGCTAATAGCAGCTTGGTGGGAATTCAGCAGAGGAGTTTAAGAGAGTCTCCATATCAAATTTTCTCTCTAAGGCAGTGTTTCTCCACCTTGGTGACTTTAAGTCCTGTGGACTTCAACTCCCAGAATCCCCAGCTATGCTGGCTGGGGGATTCTGGGAGTTGACGTCCACAGGACTTAAAGTCACCAAGGTGGAGAAACACTGCTCTAAGGTAAGAGTTGAGTACAGATAGTCCTTGACTTATGACCACCACTGAGCCCAAAATTTCCATTGCTAAACAAGACAGTTATTAAGTGAGTTTTGCCCCATTTTATGACTTTTCTTGCATAGTTGTTAAGGGAATCACTGCAGTTGTTAAATTAGTAGCACTGCTATTAAGTGAATCTGGCTTCCCCATTGACTTTGCTTGTCATAAAGTTGCAAAATGTGATGACATAAGCTCAGGGCATTGCAACCATCATAAATACATGCCAGTTGTCAAGCATCAGAATTTTGATCACTTGATCATGGAGATGTGGCAACAGATGTGTGAAAAAATGTCATGTCACTCTTTTCAGTGCTGTTGTAACTTTGAACCGTCACTAAACAAATGGTTGTAAGACAAGGACTACCTGTATCTGGATAATGTGAGTGAGTGCCTGAGTAAGGAATAAGAAGAAAATAAAGCTTCTGATTGGTAGTACTCTTAAGAAGAAAATGTAATAATGAATAAATAGGAATCTGTGGCAATTTTTATGCTACAGTTCTCTTCCTGCCTAAAAATAACCTGGGTTACATTTACAGCAAATGCAAATTAAGAGGGGGGGAACCCAAAGATTGGATCACTTCAGTTGATGTGAATGGACAAAAATGTCTCAATTCTCAAGTATCCATATGGAAAACAATCAGAGGAGCAACTGTAGTGGATGAGAGTAACAACCAAATCAATTGAAGAATGTATTCTGCACCACTAAAGCTCAAGAGCAGATTTTACACTATCATTGATTAAGCGTGCTTTAAGACACAGCACAGAATTGGAGATAGCACTATAAATGCCTAAAAGCAGAAAAAAATGTAACTTTATGAAAAATGAAGCTGGGGAGATAGGAAGGAATGACTCTCAGGCTTATGAAAAACATTGTGTCAACAAATCTTAGTTGCTTTGCTCCTGAGGCTTTGAAAAGAACATTGATGTGTTTTTCATGTACTCATTGATGTGGAAAGGTAGAAGGAAAAATCTTAGAATTTCAACCTTGTAGTGAAGACCTAAAGAGAGGCTTCAATTTCTGTGAACTGTAGTAGACCAATCTTCCATTCCAGAGAGTGTCTTTCTAGTCTGTAATAAAATAACTTAACTAGTCAATTTGAGTTATGTCCATGAGCCTTCCACAGAGTAAGCAACATTTAAATAATACATCCAGAATCTGAAGCGCCTAGATGTACAGCTATGACAGGAGAAAAATCTTATAAAGGCTAATGTATAAAAGACAAACAGAAGAGCCTTGGTAGCTGGTGATTAATTTCTGTGAGGAACTGAAACAAAAGTATGTCACTGGATCCATCAATTCATGAAATATGCTGTCCGCCAGATCAAGGACATTGCAGAATAAGTGCCAAGTCTTATCAAGTCCAAAGATAATGTATACCTTCCTGCCGATGATTCTGCAAAAAAATCTACAATCATATCACCATAGATTGAAGGCCCTGGAGCTGAAATAGTATTCTCATCCACCCTATAAGGCTGGGAGGGAGGGGCTGAATGACAAAAGCATTGCCTCGTATTATGAGTCAAGCCCCTCCCCTTTTGTATGTCTATTATAATATTATATGCAAGTACAAAAGCAGTAAGATTTAAAGCAAAGTGCTGCTTTCATCATTTTGATCAAAGCAGCAAGGTCCTATTGATACCCATTCCTCAGGGTATCCATGGTAAATCCATGGAATTAGTGATTGCCTGCATAAATGATTTCCATAAATTTGGTTTCAGGAGTCATGTTTGAGGTATCTAGGCAGTGTTTTTCAGCCTTGGCAACTTTAAAATATGTGAACTTTAACTCCCAGAATTCCCCAGCCACACCTTAAAGTTGCCAGCATTGAAAAACACTGGTCTAGATGGTGGCAGGACTACAATTCACAAGGACTAATAAATATGTATTACGCCAAAGCATGAAAAAAATGATCCAGGGCCATTTAAATAAGATATTGTGGGAGGTCATATGAAAAAAGGCTAAACCAAATACCTCACTTAAAAACTTGCTCATTGTAAAAAGTAAAAATGTTACTTAAATGGGGCCTTTTAAGCAAGTCAAATAAAAATGAAGACCATTAGCTGATAAAGTCCATGCCTTCACTATGTATACATGAATGCTTGGAAGTATGGATAATAATACAATGAGCTTCAGCAATTAGCACAAAACAAAAAAAATAGAAATATATAACAAGGATCTGCTGACAGGACTCTTATGAACAGAACAAAGCAGTTGAAAGATATAATTTGTTCAAAGGTAATTAAAGATATAGAAAAAATGTCCCAGTGTTAGTTAAAAACAACATAAAAACTGCTCAGAAATCTAAAGAATTAACTTGGCAATGCTATAGAGAACATCTGGATTAAAACAAGGGGAGAAATAAATAAAAAACAATATTTTTGCTGGTTTCTACTATCCTCCTCCCAATCAAAGATTGGATGTGGTGATGGCCTCTTCCCCAAAACAAATTGCAGATTTATTTGGGTTTTTTTTTTTTAAAGGCTTGAAATTGTAGTTATGGGAGACTTCTGTTACTTCTTCAGTTACAAGACAAACTCCGCCAACTGTGGCCTTTCCAGGAAATTCCTGATTTGTCTTGATGATAACTTTATCCTGGATGTGGAGAAAAGCACAAGAGGGTCAGCTGTCTTGACTTTAATTATTGAATAGGGAAGATTTAGTTGAGGAAGTGGAACATTGTGGAAAATGACTGTATTATGTATTTTTTTATTATTTTAAGAGAAACTAAAATTAAGCATAATCAAACAGGTCCCTTGGAATTCAAAAATTATATTTTAATATACTCAGAGCAATGATAAATAGGATACCATGGCAGGAGAAAATTAAGATGGGTAGGAGTTTCTGAATGATGACATAATAAAACCACAAGTCCACAAAGGAGTTAAAATGAAAAATAACAAAAGATTTTACCCTTTGCTTAACTTTATTAAAAAGAAGTTCATATGGCTACACAAAAACCTTAAGTGAAAATGTGAAAAACAAAAAAACACATAAAAAAGAAAGAAAAGATGGCCTATTAACCAATACACAGCAGCAATTACAGATAACATAGGATTATAGATAGGGTGTCAGGAAAGTGAAGTTTAGATTGTGCTGATGTTGGCAAAGGATGCTAAAATACAGAAAGTGCTGTGGTCATATTTAAAATAAAAATGAGAGAAAAGAATGGGTATATGGCTGCACAATTATATTGGCAAAACACTAACAGGTAACAAAAATAAATGTTGAAATGCTCAATTCCTGTGTAGATTCATCCTTTTCCAACAAGAGAATCTATTTCACCAGAAAATTGTGAAGAGCAGGATGAAGGGGTAGGGTGTAAACTTGAAATGAACAGAAACATGATCAGGGAATTTCTATTTACCTTAAACCTACTTAAATTTCTGATTAGAAATCCGCATGAAATTTTCAAGGAAAACTTCTTGCCTCGTGTGATTCTTTTTTGGCTGAACTTACAATAACAGCACAGCATTTGATAAAGTACCTCATGGCATTTTGATAAGCAAACTGAAGTATTAAGTGGCTTAATTGATGGTCAATTATTATCACAACCAATAGATCAATACTAGGGGAAAGGGGGAAACTTGCACTTATAGGAAAGCACTAGAAAGAAATTTCAGATTTAGCAATGGTACTTGAAATAAAGTTCTTAGAATAGTAATTGATTACAAACTGAATGTGAGTTAGCAGTGTGATGTATGTACAAGGAAGCCAATATCATTTAGGCTACTTTAACAGAAGCACCATTCCCAAATCAGATGTAATGATCTATTCCCTTTATTCTTCCTTTATTGGATCTCACCTTCAATATTGTGTCTAATTCTGGCCAATTGACTTTAAAATAAATTTTAAAAGAAAAATTTCAGGACAGCAAATAGATAAGTAGAAGCAAAACCTATTTTTAAAAGTAGGGCATCTTTGAGAGAATACTGATGAATATGGTAGAATTCTTCAGAGTTCTAAAAGAATGTCATGCATAAAATGTCCAATGCTTGTTCTCTATTGTTCCAGAACAGAGGGCACAAAATAATGAATTAAGCCACAGGACTGCCTGAAAATGTTCCTTACAGTAAGAGCAGTTGATAAGTGGCATCAATTGTCCCTGTAAGTGATAGGTTCTCCTTCACTTGATGTGTTGAAGCAGAGGCTATAGCTAGCTGTCCTGGATAATTTAATTTAGATTCCTACACTGAACAAGGGCTATGGCTTAGATCAGGGGTCCCCAATCCCCAGGCCAGGGACTAGTACCAGTCTGTGGCCTGTTAGGAACTGAGCTGTGCAAGTGGAGAGTGAGTGAACAAACTTTATCTGCGCATGTGATGGATCTAGATGTGAAACCATCCCCCTCCTAGCCCATCACAGTCCATGGAAAAATTGTCTTCCATGAAACCAACCCTGGTGCGATTAAGGTTGGGGACCACTGGCTTAGATGGTTTTTTCTAACTCTGTGGTCCTAGAATTTTCCATGAAACTCTTAGTTTTTGAACTGCACTGGACCTGATACAAATTTATTCTGAGTATACATCAGTCCTATGTGACCTGAAATGAGTCCCCAATCCAATTATTAGGTATTTTCAGAGTAACTCACCAATTCTCTTAACTGAAAACATTTTACATAAAGCTATAAGCAGCTTTTTCTAAACTACAGATTTAAATGGATAATGAAAAGTTGTGACCTTCTTCCACTCCCTAGAGAATCTATAATTATTTGAGAATCTTTTGATTAAAAGATTAAAAATAACATACCCTTCTTGAATTTCCCTAGGATTTCTTGATTTCCAAAAGTGGCTTAGCTTGGCAGCTCAGGTATGAATTGATTTCATTATTGATTACAAAGTTACAAAAATATTTGGACAAGAGTGATTCATTTTCTCATCTTCACTCATGTTTGCATGATTAAGCTGGACAGATTGTTCACTTAGAACAGAATCCTATTTGTTAATATGAATGATTTTCAAATTACTTTGCTTGTTTAAAAGCCTATAGGAGTCATGTTTAATAAAATATTACCAGAGCAACATACCAATGAATAAATGACACAATAATTGGCACATCTGGTAAAAACAGGATAACCATTGTAGATAAAACTGAAAGTTTAAAAGTCTGGAAAATAAAAATGTCTTTTTGGAAAAGATATCAGAGGAATTATCAGCCAAACCCCTAGAGAAAGCATTCCACAAATGCTTCTACCAGTGATAAACTTATATTAGCATTCATTCCAAAAATTTATCTCAGTATTTACTGGAATCCAAAATTATTTCTTATTACTACAGACCAAAAAAAAAATGGGTTGGACCCATTTATTTAAGCAATCTTAGGAGAGCAAGCCATTTAACACATTTAGATCCATTTTAAACCATAGGTTGCTCACCTATTAATAGTATATTGGAAAAAACTAAATGAATTTGAAAACTCTGTGTATAGAAGCTCAAATAAAATATTTCATAAATAGTTGTGAATCAGAGGCTTGCACTATGCAATAATCTCTTCTCTCTGGATATAGAAGAGAAAATGTAAGCATTCCTGCGTTTCCACAACTGGCAAGCCTCCTTTGCCCATGAAGAACTATTATTGAATAAATAGTCTATGCTACTTACCAGAATCATGCAGATAGTTACACAAAATTTCTCTACTTTCATCACTTTCACTCCTTATAGACAATCTAGACAATTTATTTCTAAATTAATGTTGAAAGGGTGAGTCATCTTGTGCATCTTCTTGGAGAGACTATTAACCAAAAGGCTACCTGGATTTCCATAGCTTCCTAAAACTTATAAACCCTATGAATTAACTTCTAGAACAGATTGAAGGCTTTCTAAGACCATTATCTTGTATATTAAAATCCAGAGTTCATTTTAGACATCATGATTCCTCTTCCTTTTCCTTTATTTCATCTTCTTTTTGCAAACTTTCCTAGTGCAAGATAATATCAAGAATATGGAAATGTTTGCTTTGTACAGGCCCAGTACTTTCTTTGTGCTGTATTACCTTTTAGTTTAATTTTGTTTGGACAGGCAAGGGTTTTTGGAGATGTGTAATCTAATTGATACAAATGAAGAACTATACAGATATAAAGCAATACCTAAGTGATTGTATAGGTAACAGCAATAGTCCTCTTCAGAGAATTACCAGCTTCAAGTAGTCATTGACTCCCATCTTCTGCTGCAAGTAGAAAAAAATTAAATTATAGTGTCTGAACTGATTTCAAGCTTCCTTTCTCACTGAAGTATGCAGGAATAGGATAAAAACTTGTTAAGGGTATGTATTGAACAAGGGTTCTTAGAAGAGAGAAGAATTTGTTGGAACTCTGCTGATTTTATACTCTATAGAAAAACCAGTTTTGTTCAACAGCATTGTATCATCAAGCGTACTGTAAATTCGCTCAGAGTAGAGCCGTTTTCATGGTCTTGATGGAGATTACCTTGGAAGTTCTCCTGCACATGTATAACCCTAATCCTCAATGGATTATTGAATTGGCTCTAAAATAAATTAGTTGAATTTAGGGTAGTGAAATTTAAGAGTAGTGGTGACTATATAGTAGTTAAATTACAATGATTTCAATAAGAACTAAATGCAGTTGTCTTAATATGGGTCCTACCTGTTTCCAGTAGTATATGCTTAAGATCAGAATCTCAACTCTACCGATTGAGATTTCCCTCTCTTCGGTTTTTGAAATATCCACTCCTTTATGTGGCAATAGCTTTTTGCTTCAGACCTAATTTTGCTGATAATTGCTCTTTCCCTATTTCATATGTAATCTTCTTGTTTCCTTTGTTCAACTTCTCTGCAGTGCTGAGGCTGATTTTTTTTATTAAAAAAGGATGCATTGTTCCTGTCAAGTTGCATAATGTTCATTTATTGTCATTTTTCCTCCACCAAGCTATTTGCAATGAAAGTCAGTGGCTGTCTTCCCTTGGACACTAATGAATGTATATATTGTTAAGTGCAGAAAACATAGGAGAGTGGCTGAGTTAAGGATAAGAGGGGTTTTTGTAAAGCCTGTTTATTTTTTTAAAATGAGTTGAAGTATTTAATATTTTTACCACCATTTACGTGGTTTTGGGGAACCCAAATTATGTCACTATCTCATGCCAAAACTAGCCAAATTTGTTTGATTTGAGTGTCTTTCTTCCACAAACCATATTTTGTTGATACTTTAAATGTCATTTTAAATGTTTTACTGAAACATGTATTGATGAAAAGAAACAAAAAAACCCACAAAAACACAAAAACAAAATGTCATCTTGACAAAAGATTTATACATGACTCAGAAAGTATTTATTTCAATTTTGTACCTTTCCATTTTAATACATTATACTGTATTGACTCAACTGAGATAATATAAACAGTCCATTTTAATAATAATGGTTGTGTGTTATTGATTATTGTTCCCTGCCAGATTCTTTACACAACTTTATGAACTTTAGCAGTTTCAGTTAGTAACAAGTCATATTGGGTACTAATTATTTATCAGACACATTTCATAAACCTATGTATTAATTAATTAATTAACCCCATACTTAATTAAACTGTCGGAGAACTTCATCTACAATGATTTAGAACAACTGAATTTTGGTATGGAACCTCTGTCATCATCTTCTGTTTATCTAAAAGCCATTTCTCCAAACTAAACCAAGTTTCAAATGGTTGTGGTAGAATATAATAACAATGCTACACTACAATTGCAAGATATAATATATAGGCCAGCTGAGAGAACTAGATCACTCCCATTTATATGAAAGAAAAGCATACAACTCTTCTGTTGTTATTTGTGATTATCCACAGTGTGATATTTTTCTCTAACTTCATTTATACAGGCTTCATTCTAGTAATAATTTTCTGGGAAAGGACAACAGCTAATGTCCAAAAAAATAGGCTTCTCTACAATGAGATGTTCCATAATTCTTTGCAATTATGGTCAAGGATCCCAGATTCAGGGAGGAGGGATACAGTCTCCATGTACACATAATATGCCCATTAATTGGTTATAAAGATGCATATTGTTAAATTTCATATATATACAACAGTATTAATCAGTGGTGGGTTGCAGGCGGTACGCCCTGGTACGGGCGTACCGAAGCCTGCACAGAGCACTGGGTACCGTTCCTGTACAGTGCTCTGGAGGACTCACCCACCTCCCCATGCTCCTTACCTGCCTTACCTGTATAGCGCCTGCGCAACGCTCTGCCGAGCAGCTGGAGCGTCATGGAGACTTGCGGAGGCGTCACTGGAAGGTAAGATGCAGGCGCATGCTGCGCATGTGTGCGCCTGCACTGCATGTGTTCATGTGAACGATACCGGACCCTGTTGCATCTGTACTGGTTGCAATGGGATCCGGAACCCACCACTAGTATTGATGCACTTATCCCAAAAAGCAACCCTGTAGAATTCTAATAGTCTTATCAATTTTTTGGAGAATAGTAAATTTAGAATAGTTATCTTTAAAACTAAGGCCCCATCTTACATCTAGTATTAGATCTTTAAGGTAGGCCAAATCAAAAAATAGCACACAAGAACTCTATTATAGCATTTAATACTGTAACAGAATCTTGAAAGGCTAACAGCTTTTCTTTCCTTCTTTCATAAAAAAATCAAGATATAACAATCTCCATTTTCTTCTTTGCCTCCTCCTGCCTTATCCAGCTAAGCCAGGAGTGGGATTCAATCGGTTCGGGCAAACCAGATGTTTATTTTAATCTCGTTTGCCAAACTGGTAGTTACAAGGACTGACCCCAGCCACCCCACCCTGCCCCTCCCAGGAGTCTCCATGCAGCCTATTCATCATGCCAGGTAAGTGCAAAGGCTGTGCAGAGGCTCTGGGAGGGTGAAAAATGGGCCTACTGAAGTACCAGAAACAGCCCGTTTTCGGCCTCCAGAGAGCCTCCAGAGCCTGGGAAGGACAAAAACTCTCCCCTGCCACCATGGTGCAGGAAGCTGACTGGGCCATGCCCCCATGGCCATGAGCACCCAGCAACAGGGCATAGAACAAGTTGCTAAAAAATTTCAATCCCACTCCTGGGCTAAACCAATGTTTTCTTAAAGGCTGTTTGCATACCTCCAAGTTTATCTCTGTGTTCCTCTACATTTACAATGAATTTATACCTTGCCTTTCTACACAAGGCATCCAATAAAATAGTTGAATATATGAAGTTAAACATTGATAACCTCCATTGACTGTATTTAAAATATCTGTAGAGCTATATCTTTGCCATCAGTTCTTTAATTGTTATTTGTTTTAAATACAGCTGATGTTAGCAATTGAACATCTAACAAGTGACAAAGATCAAGTGACAAAGATGTATCTTTACGGATTTTCTAAATGCACAAAATGGAGATATTTTGTCATTCATAACTAGAGCAAAATAGTAGAAGCCCTCTGTCACATTCCAGAAAAATAGACAGGGAATTCTTCAAATGCAGATCTTAACACATTTGCAACTTGTTAAAAAAAAAATTCCTAACCTGTAATATGAGTGCCTTTAAGTATTCCTGGCAATCCACTTGTAATTTTGCAGATCTTTTAGTAGAAACATAAGATCCCTACATTTTGTTCCATTTTCTGTCAATTGTAATTGCCAGGATTTTTTTTCAAGGTTAGTGTATTAAAGTAGTCAAAATGGAACATAAATAATCTAAACATTATCAAATACACGAGGGTATAACTCGATCATGTATTGTGGCGTTTTTTGCCTTTTTGGAGCTGGGGTGGGCATGGCCTGCCTGTGATGCATCCGGCCCACAGGCTGCCAGTTTGACATCCCTGAGCAGTTTAAGAAATCAGTCACTGATCCTTGGTGTACAAAGCTATTCTTTATAAACAACTATCACCTGAAAATCCAATCACAATTGGGATCAAGGAACACTTTGTAGAGAGCATGCAATCGACTCAAAACCTCCTTTCCAGAGTCCTACATACCATTGAAACCTCTATATTGTCTGGCTTTAGTTAAAGTTTGTTTCACTGATTGCTGATTTGGACTTGGATAGTAGGAAGCAGCAGAGCAATTTCATGTACATATTGATAGCATAGGAGATGAGACAGAAGCTTGCCAAAGGCTGGAATATTTTTTTTAAAGGTTCCTTGGAACATCTTCAGATCTAGGCCTAACTAGAAGGACAGATACCTCTATTTCTCTAGGCCAAATCCTACTAGACAGTTCAAAAGGATCTAATGGTTAATGGTTTTAAAAGACAAGATCCCAATCCAAAAGCCTGATTGAAATGGATTCAGAAAATCAGTTCATTCAGATGCACCTAGAATTATGACGTTACTACCTCCTTAGTTATTTTTGATGTTATAGAGCCCTCTAATTGTTTAGATACAACAATTCAAAAAAAGTGTTTCTTTACTATAAGTCTTATTGCAGCCTCTATTAGGCAAGAAGAAACGCATGCTGCAAAGGGACACTGATCACCTCTGTTTTTAAAAAATTGTTCTTAATTCTCTGTTTAATCAATCCTTTCTTAAGCAATGTTGCTATTTTTAAGACATCAGAAATTGAAACAGGCAATTTGGTGATAAACTATATCATGAATGGAACTAGGTATTTGAATTCAGGGGTTACTTTTCCAAAAAGTGAAGCTTTCTCCCTTTTTATATAAAGCAACTTGGGTCTCTGGAAGAGACAGGAACAAAGTGGTTCAAGAAAGATTATAGAGCAGGGGTGTCAAACTGGCAGTCTACGGGACAGATGTGTCACATGCAGGCCATGCCCAACCCAGCTCCACAAAGGGGGAAAACATCGCAAAAGGTCACATGACAGCAATGTGACACCGTGAGTTTGACACCCATGCTATAGAGTTTCTAATCCAGGGAATACAGATTAGGACCAAAATGGAATAGTATAATACTAGGAAAAGATCGTAAAAAAAAATGCCTTGGCCATTTTGCATTAAATTTAGAATTAAGTTCACAAATATACTGATGTCCCACGTTCTTGCCCTGAAAAATAATATACATCCTTCAAACCCATATTTAATAATCCCGGGTTGCACATCTGAAGCCCATATGTACCTCTAGATTATACTCTTCAAAGTGAATGGGAAGGAGATTAGTGAAGCCATTAGTTTTCACAAATATAAGTTTTCACATTTTTTTCATTCAAATGCGGAAAGCTACACCTATTTTGACTGTTAAAAAAACAATTCTGAAAAAATACACAAAAAAACCCTCAAAATATTTGGGTTATCCGCTGCTGATATCATCATATTACTGAAAATACCCATTGCAACTCTCAGTAGCCTAATGAACAAAACAAGCAAAAAAAAAATCATTTAGGTAGGGGGGAGAAACACAGAAACATTGTCTATCCCAAAGCTGTAGATTTTATTGTGTTTCCCCCAAAATAAGACCCTGTCTTATTTTCTTTTGACGTCTGAAATAAGCATATGGCTTTATTTTCAGGAAGATCTTATTATTTTTGAGGTGCAAGAGATGGCAAGCATGGTCATCTCATGGCTGCTGCTTGTGGTAATATTTTTCAAGGAGGGCTTATTTTCAGGGGAGGGTTTATTTTAGTGCATGTGCTCAAAAGTCTGATTGGGCTTATTATCTGGGGAGGGCTTATTTTTGAGGAAACAGTGTAGGGTGAAGAGTACATGACATATTTGACCCTAAGGCTGGATTCTGGTTTAGATGGAATAGAATTAGATGGCTACTTGAGTGACTTAATTAGTGAACACTATCAAAGCCATGTCCTGGAGAGTAAAAAGCTATTGTCATTTGTTTATATTCAAAGCATAAGGGATCATGATGGGTACCTAAGTAATACTTTGATCAAATGTTTTCTCGTGGGAGTGGGACTGTTTCACAATTGGGCAATTTTTCTATTAGTGTTCTAAATTGGCCAAGTTACACATATCCAGCTACAGAGAGTCAAGGACTGACTTGACAGGCAGTTAAACATTTGTTCACCTTAATTCATTCATTGGCATCTGCAATTTTAGGACGGCAGATCACAGAATGTACAGTACATATAAGAAACCATGGAGTTCATCTGCTTCAATCCATTTGTTCAGTGCAGAAATCATTTACTGTAGCATCCTCAAACATTATTAGGATTTCATAGGAAAATTGTCAGTTGAAATTAAGACACTATGTCCTTTGTATTTCCAAGATATTTTTTAATGTACCATCAGAAAAAGAGAACAGGTTAATTAGGCATAACTTCTTTTTGATAAACCTATGCTGGCTTCTGCTGAACAATATATTTTTATATTGTTTATATGCTCATGAACTAGCTGCTTAATAAATTTGCTCAAATTTTGCCAAGTAGTGATGTCAAGCTGACTATTGTTATCTGTTTCTTTCTCCTACTTTTTTGAAGATAGAAAAAAAAATTTGCTCTGGCACTACTCTCTATTCTCCATTTCTCAACATTACAAAAAGGCAGTGGTGGGATTCAAATAATTTGAACCAATTCTCTGCCCTAATGACCAGCTGGGTAGGCATGGCTCGGTGGTCATGTGACCCTGTAGGCGTGGCCAACTCAACGTCACTCAGGTCGATGGGAGCTTTGCCTTAGCTGTTACAATGTAATAAGGGTTAACCGGAAAAGTAGTTTTTGTAAGCAAGGCAATGAAGATTAGCTAGAAACAACACCAGAATATTTCCTTCCTGTCTTCCTTACAGGATTAGCCCTGTAAAGTGGAAAAAAACAAAATAAGATTTCTTCCAACAACCGGTTCTCTGAACTGCTTAGAAAGTTAACAACCGGGTCTCCTGGATAAGTGCGAACTGGCTGAATCCCACCACTTCAAAAAGGGCTTCAATATGAGCTCTGCAATTTCTTTCATATCTCATTGATATAATTGATTGGTTAGGAGACAATCTTTCATGGCAGCCAAGTGCTCCCTAAAAATCTCTTTCCTTAAGTTACCACTCCCTTCTTGTGTTAGTACTTCTGCTTATTTCCAGCTGAATTATGGAGAAGACCAATGCACAAAAGGCAGTGAGATGTAAAACTTTTCCTACTGTCTTCTCCAAGCACTGGGGCTACACATTCCTTTTTCTTCTTCCTCCTAACATAATCCAAATGCCCTTTTGTTGCTTTTAGTATCCCTTGAGTATACATTCATTTCAGCTTTTCTGAATTTCTTTTTGCAGATAATAGCTACTTGCTAATATATATCTTTGGTGGCACATATCTACTATTTTCTATATATGTTTAATTCTTAGTTCAGTCGAATGATTCTTATTGCAATCATAATATTTTCTTAACATGCCCCCATTTCTTCTTTTAATTTGGGGAACTTGCAGTATTGGCTGAGCTGCTTTTTCAACAGGTAATTGAAGTTTCCCATTATTAGTACATCTCTCCTTTCTGAAAACTTTGAAATTTCACCAGGAGCATACTTAGATCTTCTGCCTGGCTTGGCAGTCTACAGCACTTCTCCCACAATAATATTATTATTGCTTTTTCTTACTTGTATTGTATTTTTATCTAAATACTTTTGACCGGCTTCTCAAATTCTTGGTTCTGTACACATATCTGCATTTCCTTTGCCTTTCATGCCACTCCACATCTTTTATTTAGCCTGTACCTTTTGAATTAGTTGTATCCTTCTGTTTTTGCATTCCATTCATGTATTTCTCTTCTCCACAAGTTTTTATTATACCACCATATCATATTAGCCTTCCTATATTTAGACTTCTAATTCTACCTGTTTGTTAGCAGTTCTCATACAGAGACACTAAAAACTTAGGGTATATAACATTACTGATATCTTCCTGTTTTTATGGGCTCATTGTTGAGTACCTCCACATCCTATGTATTGGTTCCAATCCCAGTCTCAATCCTTGGCATTTAAGTATTCCTTGAGTCTCTTTTTTCTCTTCCTAAGATTCAGTTTAAACTCATCTGAATCAGATTTGCAAGGTACATTTCAAATACATTCTTCTCAGTTTTTACACAACACACCCCATATCTTGCAAGTGTGTTCTTTCATCATGGAAACACATCTGATTATTGAAGATTACAAAGCATCTACTATCTGAAGCCATTTGTGTAGCCAACTGATTTGTTCCAGTATTTTTTCTTTCTTTGTGGACCACATCAAACCATAAATAAGTGAAGAAAACATTATCTGTGCCCCAATGTCTTAAAAATACTAGACGTTTTTAAGAAGATATTGGATAACCATTTGTCTGAAGTGGTGTAGGGTTTCCTGCCTAAGCAGGGTGGTGGACTAGAAGACCTCCAATTCTGTTATTCTGTTTTCTGTTTCTTTATTCTCTCTCCAATGTTTCATTGCCTCTTGCAATGTCTTCAAGATGTGTCCACGTGTGTCATTTGTTCTTACACAGTTCAATGGAAAAATATATTTTTCATTTGGTTTCAAGAGTCTTGGGAGCCATTTACATCCAGAACATGAGCCCCAGGAAAGCAGCATGACAGGTATGTGGCCAAAACTATCATGTGCTGAGTGCACAAAGAATGTTATTGGATAGTTGGAGTTATACTGAAAAACAATTGGGAAGAAAGATGGAATTGTCTACTCTGATGGTTGGTAAATTGAAAACCTGAATAAGAACATTGCATTATGTTGCAGTTACTTCTTGTGTAAAATGAAATTAAAACTATGATTATTATTGTCTTATAAGAAGGTCTGTAACTTTGGACAAAGGTACAGCATATGTAACAATTGGGGCCAAATGGGAGGGTGAATTACCATTCAAAAGGCATGGAGCACTGATTCAGCATTTCTCTCCTTAATGGGTTTTTTTTTCTCTTCTTCTTCTGTTATAAGATAAAAAGATGGAGAAAACAGTGGGAAAATAAATGGAAAACAATTTTGTCTGAAGAGTCCCATAAAGTTCTTCAAATGAAGCACAACAATTGTACAATAAAAAGCTTCATCTGGAAGCATTCATAGCTCATTCCCCAAGTAATGGTTCTGACTTAATACTTTTTCTCCATATGGCAACAAAATACAAGTTGAGTCTCAAAATATTTTATTCCAAAATCCATAGTAGGATAGTTAGAAACAGAGCAGTCTCTCGTTACCCCACCCCCAACCTGCCTTTAATGTGAAAAAATGGTTCTTCACGCTAGAAATTTCTATACTTAATTGCAGTCTTGACTGAAGGGAAACTACAAACATTCTGAGACTGAGAATAAAACACGTGAAAGATTTATATAGTTTATTTATTCAAATGCAAGTATGGAACTGTTACGGAGAGCTATGATAAATTCCTATTAACTTTTACTGCCTAGGGTAATCTCACATTTTTTTTCTTTTTATTCTTAATTTTGTCTCTTCCTTATTGTATGTATTGGAAAGATAAATAAGAAACATTACTTATCTTAACCATTTGATGTAAGCCAATCCTTATGTGGAGCATTGAACAAAATTCACAAAGATTTCCCATCTCAACCTGTCCTCTCTTCCATCTCTAGCATAACAAGGATTTCCAGGAAATTCATAGGATTTGGTGAAAGATGCAGTACAAAAGCAATTCTTTTGGATTATTTATGAAAAACATATATCAAATCTAAGTATTAGTTCATTTTATTTTTCCCAGACCAGCTCTGCAAGCAGAATTTACATTAACAAATGTCCATTGCTTTTTCTCTTCACCTCCTGAAATGACCGCAGCTTGACTTTTTAAGTGTCTTGTAGTAAGTACTTTTTTCCCCTTTTTCCTATGGAATATCATAATTGAATATGTTTCTAACTGCACATATATTTGCAAGCTGAATTGTTGCTTTAGTATGTATATATCTATGGTTATTTCTAATGATCTAAAATCTATTTACATCCTACTTTAGAGATAAGGAAAAGGCTATACTATGTGTCTTCTTTCTAGAAAAGAAACTCTCCAAACACAAAGCATCCATTTTAATTTTTAAAAAAAAGGTGTTTGGGGAATCTGGGTAGCAGAAGCACTACTGGGAGGAACAAATCTAACTGAGTGATGCAAAAGCTGATTATGACTTGGAATCTCACATACCTGAGGCTGTTTTGTATGTAAACTGAGGTTTGGGATTTGGGGTTGTTGTGGTTTTTTTTTTTAAAAAAGTGCCATGAGTTAGTGGTTGAATGGACTTCCCCTTCACTCTGTCTTTTGGGCAAATCGCACCAGCAGACAAGAGACTTTTTAGTCTGTGAGAAGAGAACAACTGGGTTTTGATTTTGATTTATTTTATGACAAGTCTTTGACTTCTGGCAAGAGGGGCACCACATCTCACCTGCAAATTGAGTGCAAAAACTCTAGAGCAGTTCCCTGGCTGAGAATTTTGGGGAGTTGAAGTTCATTCATCTTAAAGTTGCCAAAGTTGGGAAATAATGCTGTGGTGCTTTGCTGCCATCCACTTCCAACTGTTGCAGCATCCCATGGTCACATGATCAAAATTCAGACGCTTGGCAACTGATAGCTATGACAGTTCCAATGTCCCAGGGTCATATGATCCTGTTTTGCCACCTGCTGACAAGCAAAGTCAATGGAGAAGCCAGATTCACTTAACATCTTTGTAAATAACTTAACAACTGCTGTGATTCACTTAACTATGGCAAGAAATGTCGTAAAATGGGGCAAAGCCACTTAACAAATGTCTCACTTAGCAACAGAAATTTTGGGCTCAATGGTGATCATGAGTGTAAGACTAACTATAGTAGTCTGCAGGTTCTGGGCTAGCTTCATAGCAGCCTGCCCAGAAGTTGAGTGGTTCTCCTCTGTCTGTCCTTGCCTTCTGACTCACCTATTGGATTCTTTCTCCATGGGTGAATGTGACTCCCATTTTACCAGCTTTTTGGTAATCAATGCTTTTAAAACCTCCCAATATCATATTTATTAAGCTATAATTTTCATTAATAGAACCAGATTGGTGCAGTGGTGGGACAAGGGAAAAGCCATCAGTTCTAGTCCCTCTTTGGGTACAAATCCAGCTGGGTGACCCTAAACTACTCACTCTCTCTCAATGACAATCCGCTTTCTGAAATCTTGCCCAAAAAGGTGGCTTGTCAAGGCAGTTGCCAGGAGTTATCACTGACTCAAAGTCACACACACACAAATTGTCATGACTGGTTTATTTGTGCTAGTTGTCTTATTGCACTATTTTAATATTTCATTTTCATTGCACTTTATGAAAGCATTGATATTTCAAAGATTGCAGATGTACAAACGATCAAAAGCTTCTCTTGCTTGGGAACTTCAAAGGCACAAATAGCGGACTTGTCCTTATGTGGATTTCAACGTCGGGAAGTTGCGCCTTTCGATATCAATTACAGGGAAAATTAGAGATCTTAATGTAGTCTTGGGTTGAGATCATCTGTTCTGCGGCCTAATCAAAGAAGGAACAAACCAAAGGTCCCCAAACTTGGCAACTTTAAGACTTGTGGACTTCAACTCCCAGATTTCTAGGAGAATTCTTCAGCGGCTGGCTGGAGAATTCTGGGAGTTGAAGTCCACAAGTCTTAAAGTTGCCAAGTTTGGAGACACCTGGAATAAACATTGCTTTTGGGTTTTTTGGCCACTCCTTCCGATTTACCTACCGGAATTATCTTTTTACGAAAAGTCCTCTCGCTTTTTCTTTTCTTCGCCTTCTTTTATCGGGCATTTAGGTTAGACGCCTATAAAGCGGCGGTCACGGACGTCATTGCGCGCCCGAAGTAGGGAAAGGTCCCCTCTTTTCCCGCAAGATGGCGATGCTGGCGGAACGTGAGTATGAAGCCGGTTGAAACGGAGCAGGTAGAAAATAGCGCGAGGTATGGCGGCGAAACTGGCAACCCACTCCCCGCTTCGTATATGCCAGGGATCGTTATGAGGGGTCAGTGATTTGGGTAGAGGAGCTATGATAAAGTGAGATTGAAACCTCTATCCAGCCAAAATCTTCCTTCCAGTATGGGACGATTAGGCAGATATATGATGCCCATAAGCAACGCATGAGAATGGCAGCTGCTTCGATATTTTTTTTCTCCCTCTAGGTTTCAAAAGCATTCAGTCTCCAAATCTTTGGGGTTTTTTTGAGGGGGGGGTTGGACTAAAAGACCTCCAAGGTCGCTTTCAACCCTGTTCCATCTTCTGCGAAGATCTAAAGCGGTATTCCTGCCCGTAGGACGACTAGGTTATGGCACAGAGTTATTTCCATCTTTGCTTCATTTAATGGCCGTCCAGATTTTCATAGCTACAGAACGTAATGTAGATTCCTCTGCTGTGTGTTTAAGCAAATCCTTTTTAAAACCACTTCAAGTGCTTAGGCTGCCCCCCCCCCAAAAAAAGGTATCAGAGGAGTTAAAAACAATATTGAGATAGGAGTGAGGGAAGCTTTAACGTTGTAACTTGCTTCTAAGTACCCAACAAACATTTTAAAAGGCTTGAGTTTGAGGAAGCCATAAAAAGTACTTCAAGGGGATTATAGAGGAAACTAGAGAGAAACTCACATTAAATGCTGTTGTCAGATTTATCAGTAAACAAGTGGGCAGTGCTGCGATATTAGTCAATGCAATATCTGGAATCAAAGAAGGTATCTGAAGAGTCATCTCACCCCAATGGGATTGGCCATCCCACCCACTCCAGCAAAAGAGGCTTGCTACAGACGCCAACTGCCAATAAATTTTGGCTGGTGACATCCAGGAGAAAAGGTTTCCCACCCTTTGGAAATGTTGACATCCAGGAGAAAAGGCTCCCACCTTTTTGAAATTTCTGCTGCCGGAAATAAGATCCACCCCAACCTTTTGGCCTTCCAGAAGGATCTTAAAAACTCACATTTCCAACTGGCCTGGGGTCCTACACTGTGAGTGGCTGATGTAGTACAAACAACACCCCACCCCTATGCCATTCATCCTCTTGATTTTTAATTTCTATTCCATGTTAATTTAATTGTTTCCAAATTATCTTTTTATATTTTGTAAGATGCCTAATATCTCAATAAAGAGATAGACAGCATATAAATTGTATAAATAAATAAAAATGCTAAGTTAGTCAACACTGAATTAGTGTTTGAGATCAGAACCATAATATACATTTCAATTATTACTATTTATCAGCAGCAATTCTTATTTCCTGTTCCTTATTCTTCATCAATCATTTTTCCTTTCTCTGAACAGATTTAAGGAATGCTGCAAATGAATTGTGAACATAGAGAGTCACAAAATTACTACAAAATGGCAGACTTGAATATGATATTAGCTCATTAAGCATTTGTCAGTAAAATGTTTAAAATGATTTGTCAATCATCCTGCTTGATTTTTGAGATTCCCAGTGTACTCATTCCTTAAATTGTTCTTTAAAAATCTTTACAGAAAAAGTACTTTGGTTAGGAGAAGCACTAATTGTGAAGAAGAAAGCCTTCCTATTTCACTTTTGAAAATATCACTAGATTTCACTTCATTTTCTCTTGTAGCACGTCACAAACTGAAATGGTCTGTGGATCCCCGGAACAGTACTTGGAGTAAAGATGAATCAAAATTTGGCCAGAAGATGTTGGAAAAAATGGGATGGTCAAAAGGCAAGGTAAATTTGTATGGTTGAAAATAGTTGCTTAAGTTTTCTTTGGTATTTTCAAGGTTCATTAGAGAATAAAATGTTTATAAAATAAAATAAGTATTGTAAAAGTTGCCAGAATAAGAAATTAAATGAGGATCATATGCCTCCTTGGCCTTCCTAACAAGGATCTGGAACAAATTACTTTTTAAATAAAATCTAAAGTTTAATGGAAACTGATTTCCCTTGGCATAAGGATTCTTGATAAATTTCCTGAAGCCACTATGCTGAATCCAGTTGTTAAATCTTGAAGATGTGCCTCAACTTGGACTTTCATTACAGGAAAGTTGTCCCAGTTAAATTCTTATATTTGTACTGCCTAATGAGTGCAAAGCTGATGCAAGCAGAAGCACTTTTTAGACCCATTTGTTGCCTAAGAATCAAGAATCATTGAGAAGTTATACCTCAAGAGTTTTCAGATTAGTAAGAGAAACCTTCCATCTCGTACAAAAGGAGCAACCTCAGGGACTCTCTTCCCTTTCTCTGCAAGTATGAATGGTTGATTTCTGATTGCTAGTTGTAGTATGCATGAGGTTTGTTTTGTTTTCTAATTATTTCAACCTGTTGAGAATAACTAGATTGAAAAAAATGCAACACAATGAAAAATAGATGCCCTTCTACACACTACAACAATTGAAGTTCTCCAAGACAGATCTGTTTCTCATTTGTTTCCACCAGGGGCTTGGGGCTCAAGAACAAGGCAGCACAGAGCATATTAAGGTTCAGGTGAAGAACAACACATTGGGATTGGGAGCATCTGTGAGCCAAGAGGTAAGTGGAGGTAATAGAATTGAAGCTGAAGCACACACACACACACACACACACACAAATCAGGATTTGTATTAGGTTTTACAGAAATAGAATTAAGTCTACAAATTTAGCAGATGTAAAGTTTATTTGATTTGGAAACACAGAAAGTAAATACAATGCATTTTTGTTTGGTTTGACATAAATATTTTCATATGGGACTGAATTAGTTGGCTGTTTATAATGATTTAGAATGTTGATAATTTTAGTGCAAACTGTTCAGTTCACACATTAAATCAACGTTGAAATGGAAGTGCTACAATTTGTACATGTATAAAATTATAAATATAGTTTATATTTAGCCATCAAATCATCATTGCAAGCTTTAGTTCCAAGTGCTGCTCTTAGTTCTCTGAACTGCTAAACCCCAAAGCTTCTGGAGGCTGCTATATCACATCAAGGATGTGTAGAATGTAGTGAACCACAAATTAAAGCAGCTTTGAATTATGACTCTTCTTGTTTATTTGGGAGTATAGATCATGGTTTGTATATCAAACTCAAATTCATGACAACTGATTTGGTAGTCTAAATTTGAATCAGTAGAACATAGAGGAGGCATGCCCTTTTTGTCATCTTTCCCTCATTACTGATCAGTTTAGATTGTAATCATTTGGTTTGTGTGTTGGGTGCAGGATAACTGGATTGCTCACCAAGATGATTTCAACCAGCTTTTGGCAGAGTTGAATAACAACTATACACAAGATGACCCAGGTAACATAATTCAATTTTGAGAGTAACTGGTATTGAAAATCTTAATATAAAATTACAGTATGTTGGCCACATGAGGTCACTATTGCTGTTTGAGAGCAAGCATGTGAAATCAAAGCCATCTCCTATCCTATCAGACTTGCCGAACGTTCAAATTTTGTGGGATTGGGGTTATGAACTTTGGATGAGGGGGCATTACTCTCACATCCTGTTTATAGTTTTACCAAAAGAGTGATGCTTGTAGTTGCTTGTAGTCTGGAGGAATGATCCTTTTGAGATCCTCATTTTGATGCAGACCTTCTTTACATCAAGATCACTTTTCATCTGAATTTGGCTTTTAATATTTGAAATGCCTTTGATCTTAGTGCTCGTTCACACACATTTCTGAAGCCTGAAAGAACATCTCACATCATGACAAACAGAGAAAAAGCTGCCGTTCTTCAGCACATGTTCTTCCTGTTTATAGTAATCTAAAGAAAAACTGAATTGTCCATTACCTGGCTGATTGGCAACAGGGCCAAGAAGAACACAAATCTCTTACACATGTTATCCACTGCTGGAACTTGAAGCAAGACTTATAATTTGAGAAACTCACTTTAAGAGTAGAAGCTGGGAGCAAGCTATTGTTATTGTAAGAATCCCTAAAGATGCACAGGGAAAACAAGAAATACCAAGGGGATGTTCTACATTGGAATTTAGTATGTCAGGAGGACTATAGATTTTGGCCTCATGTAATTTTCTTTTTGTATTCTAGAATCTACTTACAAAAATAGAAAGAAAACTTTTAACCTTGAAGAAAAATCCAAGATCTCTAAAAAACGTGTTCACTATGTGAAATTTGCCAAAGGTAAATTCAAATGAAACTACTAGTAAATGAAACCTTACATGAAAAAACTCATTAAAATGTTTCTAATGAGATCAGTACAATAACCACCTGAAAAAAATATATTTAAATATATCAAAATATTGTTAAGAATTAGAATATTTATGGAGAATGAGTAGCATAGGAAGGGTTAAATTTGAAGCTGAGGCATTGTGTTGGTACCTGTAGGATATTGAATGCAGTTGGTTTTGATGCACATTGCAGCTTTTACTTAAAGGAAGCAATTTTTCAGTGTTTCCTCCAACAACATCTAGGAGATTTTTTTCTGGTTTAAGCCTCATTGAAATGAATCAAACAGATAAAATATAATTTTCTTCTTCAAGAGCATTGATCTAACTTTATTCTATAAGAAAGCAATACATTGTTTTGTTTTTTCCTACAATTCTATCCAGGAAAAGATCTCTCTTCACGAAGTGAAGATGACCTATCCTGTATTTTTGGGAAACGCAAAGTCAAAAAAATGCAAGTATGTGATTTTACTGGATATTGTAGATATGTATTGGGCTGTGTGCTTTAAATAGTGATTTATTCTAATCATATACTTCTTTTCTGCTGTACATCATTTGAGAATTATACATGTTGCTGTGGCTTAGGTTACACAAAGGCAGCTCCAGGTCATATAAAGCCTTCCATCTTGAAATGGTTTCAGAGGATGCTCTTCCATGGCCTCTGCAGGGTTTTTTGGATGGGGAAAAAAAGCCTTTGAAAAGCAAAAGTACACCCATTGTTTTGTGTTTTTAGAGGGTCTGGAGGCTGCATGAGAGCATGGCCCTCTCACGCAACTTCTGGAGGCTGTGCAAGACCACACTCTTGCAGCCTCCACAGACTCTGAAAATCACACAAGAACAAAGTGTGCTTTTGAGAATAATTGTTGAATGTTGGTAAATGCTGGCATATCACCTAAAATATTATGCCATGTCATGGTCACCGTTACTGAGCTACTTGCAAGTAGATTATTAGTGTCCACTTATAAAACATAATAAAACACTAGGCACAGCACTCCACATTTTGTGTCATAAAACATAAACTCTAAACTTCCTATTCCTGTAAACCAACCTTGTACAACATGGTATGTTTCACCAGAAATACCATAATTCATAATCTGTTGATTGAAAATCATGGAAATATTTATCCATCCAGTTTGGGAACAATGTTGTAAATTTCCTGGAAATGCAGGTGATATTTCCTGGAAATGCAGGTGATATTTCCTTGATGGTGGACTTTGGAAACCATAATTTGCTGAGGAACTAGTATGAATCAATACTTGGGACAAGGTGATTAAATTCACATGTGAAAAGTGTCAACAGACAAAATTAGAAATTAGGCAATTTGAAAAGTTTGGGGTTTTTTAAACTTCTACTTTCTGGTGGATATAAAAGGTTGGAAAGTCTGGTTACCTTCAGAATCTTCTTTTAAAATGGCCAAAAATAAATATTTGGCCTCTGCGAGAAATTGAATATCAAACTAAGTATTCCTTTGGTTTTAACTATTCTAGCTTTTTTTCTGCTTGTAAGAAAGCCAGAGGCTATTTCAGAATAACTGAGGGAAGCAAATGGATTTTTTTTAAAAAAAAAAATTATCATTTCAATCATCATATAAATTTTTAACTGCTTACTCCCAGACTGCTTCCCTGGTTCCTGTTTTATGTCTTGGAAGCTGAGATTATGTAGTGATAGGAAAATTTATTTCATTCAGAAACTGTATTTCAGGTTAACTTTATTATGTAGACACACATACAGCTCTTTTTATCTAGTCTGGTATGTGGGATTGATTAGAAATAATATAACGTGGTATTAGACAATACCCATGAGCTCTTGGTATGTCCTTAGGATGTGGTTGAAGATTTGTATTCTTTGAAAGATTGGCATTAAATACACACCCTTGATTTTAAAATCTTGGCATAGATGAGTGTTTAAAAGATTAAAAGAATAGGAAATGCTGGATGAGAACATCCTTGTATCTCTTCCTGTCTAGATAGGAAGAGTCCTGGTGTCCATCAAGGCTTAGAGTTCTGTTGTCAATCAAAGATTAGCACAGCCAACATTTTCAATTTTAGTATCTAAGCCAGGTGGATCAGGTAAGGAGTGTTCCTTTGCTAATATGGTTTTCAGCCCATGTTTCTTGCTATCTAATTTCAAGAGATTCACTTCTGCTTTGTTGAATGTTTTATGTCCTCAAGAAGCTCCACTGCACCTTTTCTCTTCTTTGCATATTCATCAGCTCTTTCATTGGTTACAAAACACCAAACTCCTGTGGTTGCTTTTCAGTTCCGACGAGATTCAGACATATCTAGCCAGCACTTTAAGTGAACTCTTTAAAAAAAGAAATGCCAGCAACTGAGAACAGGCTTTCTCTGACTTCCTAAAGGAGGTGCCTGTGTGAAGCATGATCCTTTCTACCTTTTGCCCTCTAGATACATTGGATTAGCACAGTCTCCCTTAAAAAAATGAGATAAGCTTGCCAATAATAATGATATTTTTATATCTTAATCTTACTGACTTCCTGCATTACAGATCCTCTAAAACTAAACCTCTGAGCCTGACTCTTATATCATTTTTCCTGTGGAGGCAAATATTCATGTTCTTCTGTCAACCTCCAATTAAATATCCAGTGGTAGAATAATCTTCATTTCTTCTCTTATGTGAGATTAATTCTCCCCTTTTTTTTTTTACTTCGCTACAAGCTGACATTTGGCCTCCTTGTGAGTTGACAGCTTATTTCCTTTAAAACAAATTATAAGGCTAAGCGACCGTGTGTTTTGTACCTAGTTGGCGGGTGGAGGGGGATTTCTGTCATTCTTGATGTTCTTGCTATATACAAACCACAGCAAAGCATGAATATTTTTACATTCAGATTGTTCCCATTTTTTCTCAGGGAGATGGTGAAGCAATTGGAGTTACTGATTAGAGTTCCATCAAGGAACATTTTCAGTAAGAGGAGAATTGCTCAGATGTTTACTTTTATATTGTACTGAGCTAAACTAAATTATCTGAATTCTGGAGAACTACGGAAAGCCCAGTGATTAAAACCCAACCAATATCCCTGTCTTAAAAAAAAAAAAAGGTGGGAAGACCCATGAGCTACAGGGCAATAGTTCAACAACAATGCCTGGAAAGATTCTGGAGAAAAATGTTCTGGAAACATTAAACACTGAAAATAGCATTATCAAATAAGTGTTTCAGTTTGTCAAGAACAAATCTTGCAAAATTATTTTAATTTTTCATCTATTAACTTTCTAAAAAAAAACATGGAATGCATTAGCCATAATATAGCGTGACTATAATAAAGGAATAGCCTGTCTTGTATAAATGTATAGCTCTTAGAGAATATATGTGGTTTTCATCAAACAGGGAAACATTTTGGGTGTGCTTCCACAAGGACCTGTTCTCAATAGACTGTGTTTAAATATTTTTATTAATTATTTTGGTTTTAAAAATAGAAGAAATGTTTATCAAATGATACAAAATAGGATGGGATTTTTAATATTCTAGAATGGTCCCCAACCTGTGGGCCACAACCCACTAATTGGCCGTGAGAGGATTACAACCAGGCCACAGAAATGGCTGTCAAGTGCATGGCATATCCTCATTTGTGTGAGTGGCAGGCATGCATGCATGCCACTCATACAAATGGCGCTGTGAGTGTGTGTGCTTGTCTGTTATTCCCCCAGAGAAACCACCACCCCCACCAGTCCGCAAAGCCGGAAACATTGGGGAACTCTGTCCTAGAAGATAAAAATAAAAATAATCTTTGTAGCATTAAAAAAGACCAAAAATAACAATGAATTTTATCAGATAAATATAGAGTTCTTCATGGAAGGAAAAAAAAATCAAATATCCAAGTACTGAAAAGGGAGTATATGGCTTGGTGTTTGTACTTAGTGGGGGAGAAAGTAATTGGCTGCAAACAAGATAAGCCAGCAGTGTGGGGCAAATGCTAAAAAGACAAATATAATTGTACGGTATAAGTTTAGGAAGTAATCATTCCACTTCATAATCACATACTATGTATGATTTGATTTAAGTATTCAGAAAAAATTAAAACAGGATCAGAAAAGGGCGATAAGGATGATGGGAGGACTAAAAACTAAATTCTGCGAAGAAAAATAAAAAGAACCGAATATGTTTAACCTTGAGAAATTACAATGGAGGGCTGGATAATAAGTATTTTTCAGATATACTGAGAAGGATGTCACATCGAAATCACAGCATATTCTCTCTTGTACTAGTGAGCAGGCACAGGTTTCAGTTAGAAGAAAGCAGATTCCAAATGAATGTTAGAAAAAAAATCCCTTACATTAGATGTTAGGCTCCCTTTCACTGGCATATTCAAGCAGAGATTAAACAGCCATCTGCTGGTATACTTTAATACAGGTTCTTACACTGAAAATAGATTGAACTCGCAGACCTAAATCATCCCTTCCAACTATGATTCTGTAAAATAAAGAACCCAAAAAACTAAAATTATAATCAAAGTCAATCAAAAGGTACATTTTTCTAGACTTTTTAAAGGAAAAGTGGGTATTCAAGAACACCCTTAGGATGTATGTATTCCAGTCTGGGAGTAGTAAGAGAAAGTCATCTCCCATCTGCCAGGTAAGCAAACATTGGGCAGTGGAAGCATGTTTAGAAAGGGCTCTTCTGTAGATCTTGGTGAGGCAGATTCATAATGGAAGCAGTGGTTCCTCGGGTGGTCAGACCTTAAGTTAAACTTCAATATCAGTACTAGTGCCTAAGACACAGTGGCTCAGTGGCTAAGGCACTGAGCATGTCGATCAGAAAGTTCGGCAGTTTTAATCCCTAGTGCCCTGTTGTGTAACTGAGTGAGCTCCCGTTACTTGTCCCAGCTTCTGCCAACCTAGCAGTTCTAAAGCATGTAAAAATGCAAGTAGAAAAATAGGAACCACCTGTGGTGGGAAGTAACAGCGTTCCATGTGCCTTTGGTGTTTAGTCATGCCGGCCACATGACCATGGAGACGTCTTTGGACAGCGCTGGCTCTTTGGTTTTGAAACGGAGATGAGCACAACCCACTAGAGTCAGAAACAACTAGAACATATGTGCAAGGGGAACCTGTACCTTTACCAGTGCCTTAAACTGCACCCAATAATTGCTTGACAATTAGTGCAGGGTTTGTTTTTCCATTTGTTTTTGTTTTGTTTATTCATTTTTAATGAAATGACATTTTATTGGCAACGACATTTACCTGTAAGGAAAAATGATTCTTCATCATTTGTTGTCATTACTGTAGTGGCACTTATTTAATCATTAGAATAGTATTTATATTCATGGTATTAAAAATAGTAGTAGCTTAAGAACAGGAAAGCTGTGATGTCAAGGGTACATAAACTACATCTGGAAGAACGAAAGTAATATTTTTAAAAAGTCCCATTTAATGTAATTTTTCAAGAACCCTTCGCTTGTCTCCTTGGGGCCATGACTTGAATATATTTCAGGGCCGCCCAGGATCACAAGATGAAACAGGACCTTAGAAGCTAGAAGCTCAGTTTGGAATAGTGTAGAACAGAAAAAGATTCCCAATCAATAAGTCAACCTCAGAACACTTTGTTTGCATGAAAATATTACTTCAGGACTTTCTTCAGCACTTGGAAGGTCCTATTTCTCTGTAGGGCAGAAGAACCACCTGCAGCAGCCTAGTTAAGGCTTTTTAAGAGACAGTTGAAAATAGAAGCTTATTTTGGTTTGAATAGTGCTTTCTCTTGCTTTAAGCCAGGGCTGTCAAACTCCTGGCCAGGGGGCCAGATGCGTCATGTGCTGGCCACTACCACACTCAGTTTAGTGAAGGGGAAAAAAGTTCAATACATCATGTGATGGCACTGTGACAATGCGAGTTTGATACCCCTGCTATAAGCTGTTTCACTTTTTCAGCTACATCATGCATACAGAAGTTTGGGGTTGATGCAGTTTTCCAACTGGAATTCTAGCAGTGGACTGCAGTTCTTCTCTCTCATGTTTTTATAATCTATAATAAACTGTGATCTGAGAAATGACAGGCAGAAAAGTCAGGGAGAGTAGTAATCATTAACTCTTTTCATCAAGCAACATCTCCAGCATGGATTTTTTTTTAGTAGAAACTATGTGTGTAAAACACACACATCCTCCTACACCTTGTAATTTGCATGAGTTAGCAAACAGAATGCTGCATTTTCACCAGCTACTGCTTCTGGACTAAATGCACGTACATAAATACAGGATGTTGTCAAAGCATGAATAACTCTCACACACCCTGACCAGTTAAGGAAAGGTCACTGCTGGTACGGTAGGCATAATTATGTGAAATTATTCCGCATCGTTCCGTCTGCAAATCTGTAGTGGCTGTAGAGATGAAGAAGTATTCATAGGCTGTGATTGTGCACTTTCAGAGTAAAAACAACTGTACAAAACATATTGCTTATTTCCTAGTGACCAACAGAATTTATGTCTTTTCTGGATCTAATTTTATATTTCTCCCTTTATTTAAATTTGAATTTAAATTCAATATAATTTACATATAATAATTGTTTTTCTGGGGTTTGAAAACAGTTTTCAAATTGAAGCTGGACATTATTAGCATATTGATGGCACCTCATTATAAAATTTGAACTACCATTCCCAGCAATCTCCTTAAAAAGCTGTATAGCACAGGAGACAAAACCTGATCTCTTTGTGATACCATAAATGATCTGGGGCAAAACAATAATCTTTAATCAGTAAACTTCTGGAACCATTGCAAAAGACTGCCTGAATGACTGCCTAAATTCACAGAACAGTTGGAATGGTATTATAGTCAGTAACATGAAAAGTGGCTATGAGCTTTATTTATTTATTAAACTTGTATGCAAGTCCATCTTATCTAGAGGTGACTCTAGGCAGCTTACAATCAATAAAAGCTATAATGTAAAACATTAAAGTAATAAATAATAACACTAAAATTAATTTAAAATTAAGAAAGAGGGGAAAGAAGGGCACAAGATGCAACAGGGTCCTCCCTGAAGGTTAAGGTTAATGGAGCCCTGTCCATTAACCTTAACCTTCAGATTTAGGAAAACTAGTAGGCTGCATTTCTAGTATCCATTTTCTAGCATAGGTCAACCACTAGACAAAGCAAGTTCAGCACTTCAGAATAAAGTGAAACTAGAGTCTTGGACTTTAAGAGAGCTAATTTCAATAAACTTAGAGCTTGGGAAAAATTCGATGGATGAGAATCCTGAAGGGGAAAACAACTCAAGAAGCTTGGGAAATTTTGAAATATGAGATTACAAAAGCCCAGTCTAGCACAATACCAATGAAGAAGAAAAATAACAGCTCCCAAAAGAAACCAGCATGGCTGCATAAATAACACTCTGACAAATTGAAAGACAAAAAAGATAAGTATAAAAAGTGGAAATGGGGGGACATAACTAAGGCAAAATATCAGCAAATAGCCTGAGCATGTAAAGATAAGGTGAGGAAAGCTAGGGCTCACAATGAAGAAAGGCTTGCCACAAAAGTAAAAAATAACAAAAAAGCTTCTTCCAACATGTTAAAAACAAGTCCAACCTATCAAAAACAGCACCACAAAAATCAGATTAGGAACACAAATTGAAATAGGAAAGAAAATGGTAAGTGAGCACCTGTCTACCCTAGACGAGTTCAAATCACCAGGACCGGATGAATTACACCCCAGGGTTCTGAAGGAACTGGCAGATGAGATCTCAGAACCACTGAACTATATCTTTCAGAGATCCTGGAGCACCAGGGAACTACCAGAGGACTGGAAAAGAGCTGATGTGGTTCCCATCTTCAAAAAAGGGGGGGGGGAAACAGATCCAGGAAACTACAGACCTATCAGCCTGACCTCAATACCAGGAAAGATTCTGGAAAAGATAATCAAGCAACGAATTAGCGAACACCTAGAAGCAAACAAAGTAATAGCCAAAAGCCAACATGGGTTTGTCAAAAACAGATCATGCCAGACTAATCTTATTGCATTCTTTGATAATGTGACAAAATTAGTGGACCAGAGGAATGCCATCGATATAGTTTACCTGGACTTCAGTAAGGCATTTGATAAGGTAGACCATAACCTACTACAAGATAAAGTAGAAGAATGTGGGTTAGACAGCATCACCACCAGATGGATTTGTAACTGGCTGACCAACCACACTCAAAGTGTAGTCCTCAATGGCACTGCATCTTCATGGAGGGAAGTATACAGTGGAGTACCGCAAGGCTCTGTTTTGGGCCCAGTACTCTTCAACATTTTCATCATCATTTGGATGAGGGAATAAATGGAGAACTCATCAAATTTGCAGATGACACCAAGCTGGCAGGAATAGCCAACACTCCAGAAGATAGGCTAAAGATACAGAAGGATCTTGACAAACTTGAACATTGGGCACTATCTAATAAAATTAAATTCAATGGTGAACAGAGTAAGGTTCTACATTTAGGCAACAAAAACGAAGTGCACAGGTACGGTATAGATGGTACCTTGCTCAACAGTAGTAACTGTGAAAGGGATCTTGGAGTCCTAGTGGACAACCATTTAAATATAAGCCAGCAGTGTGCAGCAGCTGCCAAAAAAGGCAACACAGTTCTAGGCTGCATAAACAGAGGGATAGAATCAAGATCAGGTGAAGTGTTAATACCACTTTATAATGCCTTGTTAAGGCCACACTTGGAATACTGCATTCAGTTTTGATCACCACGATGTAGAAAAGATGTGGAGACTCTAAAAAGAGTACAGAGAAGAGCAACAAAGATGATTAGGGGACCGGAGACTAAAACATGAAGAACGGTTGCAGGAACTGGGTATGTTTAGTTAAATAGAAAGAAGGACTAGGGGAGATATGATAGCAGTTCCAATATCTCAGGGGTTGCCACAAAGAAGAGGGAGTCAAACTATTTTCCAAGGCACCTGAGGATAGAACAAGAAGCAATGGGTGGAAACTAATCAAGATTGAAGCAACTTAGAACTGAGGAGAAATTTCCTGACAGTTAGAACAATTAATCAATGGAACAGCTTGCCTCCAGAAGTCTTTAAGAAGATGTTGGATAGCCATTTGTCTGAAACGGTATAGGATTTCCTGCCTAGGCAGGGGTTGGACTAGAAGACCTCCAAGGTCCCTTCCAACTCTGCTATTGTATTATTGTACTTTATCCTGGCTCTCTCTGAACCTGCAAGGCCACCATCTTTTTGGTCACTTTTCCAAGAAATTAAATTTTGGAGATTGACCTATAATTGCACAGATCTCAGTCAAATAACTTTCCTTTGATTTTTTTTCAGTAGAGGTCTTATAATGTTTGTTACTTACCATCAGCCATTAACCATCCCTTTTAATTATGATACAAACCAATTATTTTATGTGGATGACGTAGAGGAAAAGCAAGTCTTCATTGCTACAGGCGAAGAATCATAAAGTTCTTTATTCAGTATTTAAACTGAATACTTTCTACCCAATATTTTTCAGACATGGTTTACCATTGCCCTATCCTAGGGTTGAGAGATAGTATCTGGCCCAAAGTCACCTAGTTGGATTCATGCCTAAGACAAAATTCTAATTCACTATCTTCCAATTTCTAGCTCAATTATTTTAACCACTACATCAAACTCTTCTGATTTCCACCTCTTATGTTTCAATTCTCTTCCTCTCTGTTTCATCATACTCAGCTCAGTAATAATCAGAGAAGCTGCTTAGATTTATGAGGGTGAAAGAGAGCATTTAAGAAGGATTGTATCAATTCCCAAGGCAGCTTCTATTCCACAGATCAGCCAGTGCTTGATTTCTTTTGCCAGTAGAGAAGATTGGAAACTCTCCTAGCACATTCAAGAAACACCTGCATTTACCAAGTGCCCACATCAAACTAATTTAATCTTTTTTTACTCTATATGTTTTACCTTTTAGTTTCAGAACACAAAATGAGTTAAATAGTTTCTTCTTGTGCCTGTTTTTAAACCTCTTTGCTCTAAGATACAAAAATAACTTTCTATCAGTTCATATCTGATTAAATTCCCTGGATAGCATATGCACATTCTCCTCTGCATTTCCTTCTCCTATGCAGCTGTGTTTCCCATTAAAACTTTATCACTGAGGAATATGCTCCTGAAAGTAACATACAGTCCGGTTTCATTTTAATGGGCATGGGAACACATATTCAGAAGAATGATGAAAAAATCATAGTATCCAAAAAGTTCATTATGCGCATCTACATACAAATTATGAACTATCTTGATTAGTAAGAACCTTCCTTTCAGACATGTAGTTTCAACATATTAGAAGTTGGAAAAGTGACACTTCCATCTTCCGATCCCTTCCCTTATTTGGTCATGGTTGATTACAATCCTTCTGGGTGATGCTACTCTCTTAAGACAGTTTCCTGATTACTAACACATTTTTCTGCTCAAAGTTTCCCTTTCCTGATGTACACATTTCCTGATGTTCCGATAAATTGAATGAAGGGGTGAGCTGCTTGTTTAAGGCTTGAAACAGAGTTGGCAGTTTCAGCCATTACTCTTTTAATCTTACAAGGAAGTTCTCATTTTGCCTGGTTAGCTGCAGAGTACTGGATAAGCTAAAAGGGCTTTTGAAGGTTTATTTTATTTATATGCCACCCTGTTCTCTGAGGGACTCAGGGCGGCTCACAAACCCAAGGACTGTGTGACTGACCTGACTCAACTCCTATCCACTCAATAGGAGTGGATATAAGAAAAAACATCAGGATTTACTGAAAAGTCATTTATCATTTGTAGAAGATCAATTTGTAAAAAAAAAAAATAGCCACAAAAATTTCCAGTCTCTAAAACTATTAAAATGAACTATTAAAATGACAATTTTTCAAGTTACCAATTTGCTCAAAGGTATTCTTTTTCCCGATTTTTCTAAGTTTTCCCCCCTCTCTCATCAATTTTTGCACCTGATATTTTTAGTAGCTTAGATCAAAGTGTTTAGGTCAAAGGATTTTCTGGGAAAACTAAAAATACTGATAGCAAAGACTGATAACTGCAAAAACGAGACTTAAGGACCAGGTGAATCTTTCTGAATAAATCATTCCATAATTGGAAAATTCTGGTCAAGAAGATTTTCTCCTTGATTGCCAACTGTGTTAACTCTGTGGGTAAAAACAAACAAATCACTTTTCATATATAAAACAGATACAGATTTTCTGTATCACTCTATGAAATTTCTCTAGTACATCATCATGATTGCTTGTGGGGTTTTTTCTTCTTGCATAGTGTGGAGAATGTGGTTTAGGTGAAGAATTTTTCCATCTCAAAGTTGAATCAATGAAAAATTAAGGGTGGGCCCAAAGAAGTACTTATTCAGATAGTGAATTATCAGACTATTACATGTACAATATTTGGGATGATAGCTATGAATTTAAAGTCATTTAAAAGGAAGTAAAGTTAATGGAATTTATCCATTCTATACATCTTATTTGCAGTGGTGAAAGCAGTGTGGCCCACCAGCTCCTGGAAAACATGGAGTTGGTTTCTCAAAAGCATCTGTCTGGCCTTTGTGACAACAGACTCTTAAGCTAGGTAGGCCAACCCAGCAATTGTCTTATATTCAGTGGATAATATTCATGGCATCTATTTGCAATTTCAAGGTCAGCAAGAAAAGGCTATTTTACATCTGATTTTGCAGGGAGGGGAGTCTCAAGCCCTCTCACAGAACAGCACTGGGGAAGGGAAAGATTGAATGACATGGCCTTTAAGAGTTAACCACAAGAACATTTCTTGTTGAGTCCTGTCCTTGCAGTCATCACTGTACATGCATTCCTCACATAATGCAAGTCTTCAATCTGGAAACCTCTGTGTGTGGATTCAATCTCAGAGTTCCCTAACCAGATATCTGGGCCTGTGGTTGAAAATTCCAGAAGTTGATGTTCATGCATTGGGATGGCCCTAAGGCTAATATAAATGGATGAGGAAAAGATTAAATTTGCCTTATTTTGGTACTATGCAAAATTTTCCAGCAGTGTTTTTTTAAGTGCCCACAATCATTCTACAGTATATTGAGGATCTGTTTAGGATATACACTTTTTGGTATATCTGAATAAATAGATGATACTGTATATGGGAAATGTTCAATTGCCTCCTATATGAGTGCACTTGTGACTAAATTTGTTGTGTGTTTGAGTGTAAAAATAATAAAATTAATAAAAGGCAGCCACACAGAATCAAGCATAGCACGCTATGATAGAATTTGCAGTTTCACCCTTCCCCTGCCAATTTCTTCATTGGTGAAGAATCTCTTCTCTAGCCATTGATTCCTTGGGGGATTTGTTAGGGCCCAGTGCAATACCAAGAGTGGAGAGGAAATTGGGTTTTGATTTATTATCTGGCCTTCTCATTCGGTCACTTCGATAGGCTAAAAGAGCCGAGTTAGCTTTAATGTGTCGCCATTAGAGACCGAACATTAGCAGGGATAACCCATCATGCCTCACAGTGAAAAATGTCCCCTGATTGGCTAATTAATCAGTCAAAGGGGAATGACACGACTCTTCGGCTTGAGGGACTCTGCTGTGGAGGTAAACAGCCGTGTTGATAAATGGTCTCTCTGCAAATTCATATATCAAGAAAACTTAAGTCATTTTTAACTGTATTTTGGCTGAAAGCAGGATTACTTGTTTTCTACAATTTTCTCCTTTTCTCTTTTTTTTCTTTTCTTTTTTCTTTTAAAATTCTGCTGGCTTTGCTTTTTATAGTATTGGGGGACACCATGAAAAGTATGGAGAAGACTAAACCCCTTCATGGTGGAGATGACTAGAGGGTTGCTGTCAGGTTCTTAATGGGACCTGATTCCCTAAACTGTCTCCAGGGCTGCTTGCCTATCAGGGCCCAACTCAGCACAAGGGAAACTTTCCCAAGCATGTTCCAAAGTGATGCTTTACTCCTGAGCAATAGTTAACAGCTTGCTAAGCAGTGAAAATAAGCAGACCTAAATAAGAAGTAACTGTTGTTGGTTTGGGAAGTTTTAAATTTATGGATGATGGAGCCATACTATAAAGGCCTGTGTTACTGAATACCAGTGGTATGAATCAATATCTCTGTATGTTAGTTCTCCCATTGTTTATGGGGGAGAAACACTTTACTGTGTAAAAGAATCACCAGTAATACAGTAAAAAATAAAGCTTTAAAAATCAGTTTCTGTCCAACTTTGACCACTAGAAGACATAACCATCATATTATATTTTTTGTGAAATTTCTGCAGAGATAAGCTTCTGTTGATCTCCAAAATGGAAGGGTCTTAGGGGCTTTTGAGGTGTCTCGGGACAAAGTTTGATCAATATCTACATATACCCTGACATAAGAAGAAGCATGCTGATCCTGGAGTTCCACTACATAATTTTCTATTATTTCTAAAGCAGTTCATGTATCAAAAAACCCCACACAAATAAAAAATAGGGCAGGAAGAGGGAAAAGCTGTTTCTTTCATTTTTAATAAAGCAGTTCCTCTATCATGAATTGTGCCATCCCAACCCTAAGGGTGGCATCTTAATGACTGTGTTTAAGTAACTGAGAGACATTTATGGGAGTTTATGCCTTCTCTCTAGAATACAAATCCCCCTTCCACCTTGAGTGCAGTGAAGCAAAATTGCAGGTGAGGCAAGAGAGGGCATAAGCATTTTCAGTGAACCCTTAATGACTTCATTAGGAAAGTTGCAGTCAACTACCACCTACTGCTAAAAGACTTTATCCAGCTTTTGCAGTGCAATAGATTTGATCCCTTGCAACAAAGCATTGATCTCCATTTCAAGCAGTGGCTTAAACAGGCCAAAGTTGCATTATATCTAAGCTGGAAAGGCAGGTACTAAACTGAGGTGATCTTCCCCAATTTGATGAGCTGGAATTACCACAACCCCACAATTCTCAACCAGAATGTTGTAGCCCCACAATATTTATTGAAGGGTGCTGTGGCTCTCTATTTCCAAGCTTATTTTTACTGTCGTCCTACAGAAATAATTTTTCATATAATCTAGAGAAAAAGTTTTAATCACGTTCAGGATGACTTTTCTTCAATATTCAAAATTTTTACTCCTCTTTTTTGTGGTTAAACACTATGTTTTTTACATTCTTTTCCTAGGGCTTCTGAAGTTGAAAATTGATTGAAGTTCAGTAGAACTAAATGATTGAGAATCTCCATAGACATGTAATCTTCCTAAAACAATCAGATAACCAATTACTTGTGGTCAACTTCCTAATAAAGTAGGAAGTGCCAAAGTTCAATTCTAGTGAATTCACCTCCCTAGTTTGCCTGTCAGAAATAAACTGTTGGTTCTATAATTTTTATGTTAATAATGTCAAACTGGAGTGGGAAATTAGTGCATAAAATGTCTCTGAGGTAAACCACATTCCTGCTCACTTTTTAAAAGCTTTGGAATTCTCAAAAACAGAAGATAACACTCTGCCTTTATGATCCACTCTCCTCCTGTAATGCTACCATATCGAAGGATTCCTATAACCTACCAGCAGATTGGACTGAAAAGAATTGTCTGTTCCCAAGTTTGCACAATGCCTAGAAAGTTCTTTAAAAAAAACATATTATTTCAAAACCTTGAGAATCAGATTATTTTGAAGCCTCATGACTTGCCCAGAAGATCTGCCATTAGTTCCTGACATCTGCTTTGGAGGTCACCTTCCCAATTCTTGTGATGTAGGGAGGAGGGCCCTCAAATTAATGTGCCTCAGAATTTTCTGTAACATCAAGCACTTCACCGACAGATACTGCAGGTTTCCTTCAAAAAACGGATGTGGGAATTCCCCTAAAAGTCAGAAGTTAGGGGACAAGAAAGATACAAACATTTTAAAAAATAACAATAATAATTGTTGGGGGAAGCTGGTTCTATTTGAAGAGTGCTAAGCTGGGTACATCAGAGTGTGAGAAGAATTTCCAAGTGGATTTTTGTATCGGGAAGCTGCGGTCAGAGAGCAGGTGAAGGAGTGGAATTTGCCTGTGCAAATCAGTTGCTGCTTGTAAAGTGAAGTAGCAGCTCCAGTTCTGACAGTTTGTTCTTAATGCATCATTTGAGCTGTTGACTCTATGACATGTATTCATTGCAGCTCAGGCTCCTCTAATCAACCCTTGCAGGAAGCAATGTAATTTTCCCTTCCCCTCGCTCTTTTCATAGTATGAGGAAAGGAGGAGTTAAGGGGGGGAAAAGTACTATACATATTTAACTTAAATTCAGGTGTAAAAATAATTGACATCTCCCAATGAAATAATGTGGTATTTTATTTATTCAAGCTTAAATCTAAATCAATAAATGTACAATAGACATATGTGCTGAATTAAAATTCTTAATTCCCATCTTATATGACCACATTATCTCAAAATTTTAGAGATCTTATTCATCGTATCAAAATGGTATGGGGAAAGATAGCAGTAAAATATATAAAAAACCAATATTGTGAAATAGTGAATATCTGGACTAGAAAGGGTCTGGATTGAAATATTTGATCAACACTCAAGGTTGGCTGGTAGTATTTGGTGAAATGTGTGCTGCATCACCATACTAAGCAACTTGGAGAAGAAAGGCCCAGTACAAGCCATCTAACTTTCAAAGGCAGGAACAACTGATGGTAATCTTCGAAATAACTTGAAAATGTAGCAGCTATATTTGTCATTCACTTCACTTCAGTTTATGCAGAAGGTTTCTACAACACATGTGGTTAAGTTTGGCTTGGTCAATATTGGTTTTGGCCATACCAGAAGGCCGAGGATAATGAAAGAACCAGACTATTAAATGTCAAAGGTAAAATTCAACTTACGCCAAGTGAGTTACGCAAATCTTGAAAGTACCAGGTGGATTGTCACTTTTCATGCGTCAGGAGATCCGGGTGGCAGTAGGGTGTTAATGCTTTATAATTTATGGGTCTGGTCAAGCAGTCTTTCCCCCCCCCCTTTCTTTTTCCTATCGATGCATTGCCCAGAAGTGTTTTGTATTTTTTATAGGAAGCCACATTACTCTGTCCCTTGACTAAGTAGTTAGGAACACAAAATTCACATTAATCATTGGTGGTGGGAGGAAAATCCTACCTTCCAACACTTTTCACTGTCAATTATTTCTTGGCATAGGTCTCTCTTTGCCTCCCCTTCACACACACACACCCATTGCCACCCCCGTTAAATGGGCATGAAGAAGGAAACTTGCCTTGGATAAATTGGGTTTCGGTTCCTTCATGAGATGTTTTGGACACCTTTCTTCCAGCATAGCTACCAGGCACAGGAATGGATATGACGCTAGGAATTTCTTTAAAAAAAATCTCCCTAGGTTGTCAGCCTGAGATTTATATTGTCTTATTTCAAAAGAGGGAGATAATAATAGGGCTTTGATGTTTGTAGCTGTTAGTTTGGTGGGTTTTTAAAAAAACTTTTGGGTAAGCAAAAGGCTGAAACTTAGACAAGAAATGATATGAAGAATGAAACTAGGTTGATCACTGTGGCAGAAATAAAGGCTGGACCTGTACTTGAAAGGCCATTGTGCTGGAGTCCAAAAGGTCAATGGTGATACCATCTTGCAGCTGAAGTTAAGAGAAGAAATGGACTTGAGCAAAAATAAAAAACCCTCCTCTACACTTTGTTTTCTTAATTTCACCTACGAGAAAGATTGGCGGGTGGTGGTGGTGGAGGGTTTTAGCATTTTTTAAACCAGTGGACACCATAGCTGATTTCAGATGCCATGGACAAAAAAAAGTTTTAAAAGGTCAGAAAGCTAAACTTGGTTCAAATGGTCAAAATTCTATGAGGCTTTATGTAAGATCTTAGATATTATGAGATTCTATCCATTGTTTACCTGTTTCTTTGTTGCATCTTAATGAGGATGATAATAGTATTTTTCATCAGCTAGCATGTTAATCTATGTTTTTTTTAAAGAATTACCTCACTAGATTAGTGTAATATCCAATAATATGTTTTCAATATTGGCCAAGAAAAAGGAGAAGGTCAGTTCACTTCTGACTTAATTAAAGTAAATAGATTAAGGTAAACTGCTCTGTTTACCTTAATCTATGGTGGAGGTTTTGCATTTGCTATCTGCCTGCACTAAATTTACCATAGCATTTACAAATCCATCTGGAGTAGAAAGGAGCAAATAGGAAAGCCAAATATCTTTTAACAGTGGCAGTAACTATATTCAGTATATAAGAAAATGTACCTGCTTATTAATATTTAATAAGCAGGTACTTTTTTCACACCCCAACTGTATTCTCATGTTGCCTTGAGCCATTGATTGGATCTTGATAGTTGGGAATTTGATGGCAATTTTTCCTCTTACAAAAGAAGAGCTTTGGACAAATGGGCCCATCTGATTCAGTATTTTCTGCACTGCTTTCCAAAATTTCAGAGTCAAATCAAAAAACCTGAAGGTTAAGCCTGGGGTTTTCTGTCTAGAGTAGTATTTCCAACACATTTGCTCACTGAAGAATGTTTGTGAGGGACAAGGAAGAAGGCGTTTTTCTTTCTGGCCTCTGTTTTAAAAATAGATTTTGCACAGTCTCATTATAAAATTCATTCAGAGCTAGTTTTCATCTTTAGCCAATACCTGAAAACTTAATATTTTAACTAATTCCCAATTATTGAGCTAGGGACAGGGAATCTTTTTCCCATTTCCCCCATTTTTTTGATAGAGCCTGATGTCAAAAATGTTCTTCATCAATTAAGAGAAGAACTATGACACATGTTTATGCACTTTCCCACATAGGCACATAGACACGGACACTTGCTTGGCTGCTACAGGCTAATTGCACCCTCTTGTGTATATTTTATAGTTCCCCAGAGACAAATGCTTTGCTAACTCCTGCTGTTATTGCTTACAAAGAATGTCTTTAAAAATTGGCTGGCTTCTTTTTGGAACTCTTTCTTGGCTGATGTTCCAAACTTTTCCTGTCCTGGTCTCTTAATATCTAGATGTAAACATACTGGATTCATTGCAGGGAAGAAAGAAAAATCACAGTCTTGCGTTCTTTATTTCTCTTCATAGGCAGAGAAAACATATTTTTCTCATTTCTTTTAAATTGTGACATGCCTCTTTGTTCCTATAAAAAAATGGCAGTATGGGGTCCAAAAAAAATATTCGTATCTTAAGGCACGATCCATGTTAATTTCAGAGGACCTTATTTCTAAATCAGCACATTGTATAGAAACAGGTAGTTAAATTTCACTTATTACATATGCAATTGATGGACACTCGGTGATAACATACCAGTGCAGCTCATTAATGGACAAACAAAATATAAAATTGGCAATATTAAATGATTTACATGTGAGCTACTGGCCCTTTGTATATGAGTTTTTTCAGCCATTGTGTTAATGTTGGGATATTATAATATGCACATGGATATTCCATATTCAAGGGTCAAGCAATTTGTAACCACAAAGTTGCTGTTAAGTTCAATAAAACAATGGTTCTGTCTAGTCCAATATTACCTATTATTGCAATATGTCTTGTTCATTAATTGCGGTCCGCCAGGAACAAGGCCACGGAAGTGAGTGAAGCCCCCCTCTGCACATGTGCGGGATCTAGGCAGCACGTGAAACCAGCCCCCCCCCCTCCAGTCCACAAAAAAACTGCTCTCCACAGAACCAGTCCTTGGCAGCCAAAAGGTTGGGGGCTGCTATTGTACAGTCTTTCTCTCACACACACATTTTTTTTTTACAGTTAAAAAGACTTGTAATAAGATGTGGCATACATCAGTTTTTAGCCTGATTATTTGATATTCCAGCTACTAAAATTTTATTTCCTTTATGTATCATTTTTGAAAGTAAAATGAAAACTATTACAGATGGGTGCAGAAAGTTGTTTTGGTTCAGGGGGAAAAAAGGTGGAGGCAAGGTTTGCCGATTGTCAGCTCTTTCATACAAAACAGTGTACTTGAGAAGCTGCTTAGGTAGCAGAGATCAGGAAAGGAGACAGTTCACATAGAGCCTGGAAGAAAGAGGGTAGGGAGCTTGAAGCTGTTGGTGAGGAAGTCAGAGACGAGAAGAAAACTCATTTGCAGTGCAACCATTCAAAAAGATCATCCCAAAGGTTAATGTGTGGCTTGCATCTAAAAATATATGCTGATAGATGTGGGGGACAGCTGGGTGTGTCTATGTGTTAATTTTAGACAAGATTTCTTTTTTTCTCCTCTGCATGTTCCTGCAGAATTGCTGTTGTAAGGCCAAATATTTGCCCTTTGCTTTGGTGCGGTGCGTATTGTTTTGAGCATTTGAATTTGGGAGGGAGCATTTCAAAAATAAATCATTCCAGGAATTCGAGACCTAAATCAAGGGGCGCTAGCAAAAGATAATTGCCATAATGATTAATGATCAATAAATAGATTTGTATTTGAACTTCCTTATGCTCTTAACAGCAGTGGAAATTTCTCCAAAGTTTTGGACCATAGATAGATAAATTATCTGATCCAGGTGGTATATTGGCAGCCATACATACAAAGGCATAATATATAGCCAAATACTGCACACATTCTCTTCTGTTTCTTGGATGATGCAAATGCTAAGGGATCAGGAACAAAGTGACATGGCTGGTTGGGTCAAATAAGACACAGCTTGAATGGGCAGGATTGAATTTTCAAGAAGAACTTGTTGCTTGCTCATAAACATACAAGACACTTGTTGACTGTAGCAGCACATGAAAAACACGGCCAAGTACATCATCCAAGACTAGTTAACACAACCTGTGCCCTTCACATTGCTCTGCAGCAACTCAAATGCAGACAAGGTATGTGTGCGTGTGCACATTCGTATATGTGTACACATGCATCCATCCGTGCTTGCTTGCTTTTGATTGGTGAGATCTCTTTGCACTTCTTCCCCTCCTCAGTTTGTATGAGCGAAAACTTGGCTTGCCAGTTTTGGTGCGATCTCTGTGTTGGAGAGTAGCCGGAAAAGCCGATAAGGCTCCCGGGACAGAAAGCTCTGTGCTTATCTCGGTGGAGCACATGGGCTGCCGAGAGTGCATCCTTTTCCTGTGCTAGTATCAGGAGACGTAAACTGACCATCTCCCAAAAGCTAGGACTTCAAACAGGAGGCCATACCGTCTACAGGGCAAGAGCCTTCTCCTGCCCAACTTCAGAGACTGGGGAGGTGAAAGTGGGGCACTCCTTATTTAGGAAACGAGGAGGGGGAAATGTTTTGCTTTTTGTTTTGGGTTTTGTGCATGAAAATTTCTGATAACAGCTGGGGAGGGCAGCTAAAAACCTCTGTAGTTCTATTTTATTTTAAACCACTATAGTTTCAGCATGTCAATGTCTTTGTTTAAAAGGAAGTTGAGCAGGGAAAGGCCCACTCTTCCCACTCTCCCTTCTCAACAGTATTCACACTAAATTTGAGTACTAAATATCTCCTTGAGTAAAGAGAGTGGAACAACCCATGTAAAATCCCCTCCAACTGGGGATGTTTATGGATATTCTCAATCATCCAGGTCATTGTTGCTCCAAAGGTTCTTTTTCAAAAGGCAACTTTCTATGTTTTTCTTTGAAGACATTTCACTTCTCATCTCAGAAGCTTCTTTAGTTCTGACACAACTGAAGAAACTTCTTGGATGAGAAGTGAAACACCTTCAAGGAAAAACAACGTCCAGTTGCCTTTTGAAAATACACCTCTGGGATCCAACTGGAGAGCCATTTCTTTGTTCCCACTCATAGTGTGGAGTGATAAAATGGGACAAGAGTGCTGAATTTGGGGTATTTTGTTCTGTTTTGTTTTTTGTGCCTTTGAGTCAGTGTTGACTCCTGGCGACTGCTTGGACCTGCAATTTTCTTGGCAAGATTTTTCAGAAATGTTTACCCTTGCCTTCTTCCTCAGGCTAAGAGAGACTGGCTGGCCCAAGATTACCCAGCTGATTTTGTGCCAGCAAAATATCTGAAGCCATATTATGGTGAGCCAGTATTGTTTACATCCATAGCAGGTGCTCTCCAAGGTCATAGGAAGAGGTAGATTTTCATTTTAATTCTGCAGAGAATTCTGGGAGTTGCTGTCCTAATATACATAACTAGAAAGTGCCAGATCAGGTGAAACTGCTTTAGAATGATTTATAGCTGTCGGATTTAGCTCATCTTTCAGAATATTTGGTTACTTCTGCTATTCCATTACTTTGGGAGTCTGGAAAAAGGCATAGAAAAGAAAGCAGTTTTCAAACCAATACTCACTTAGGAGCTGAATGATTTCAGAGTTGGGGAAAGACTCGGGTTATGTACATGATATTGATAAAGAATTGTTTTCAGGCATCTTTAGACACCTTTTGCCAACCTAATGCATTGCAGTGTTCTAATCATTAGAATCTAATGGAAGGAGAAACCTATATTTTGCCTAAGTAAAACATTCAGTGTTGCTGGTCTTTCATTGTATGGCCAGAGGTTAATACTTAGAGTTGCAAATTGTCATTCTCCTGCTGAATTCTTAGTTGCTTTCTTTTTGCAGCCACTCCAGAAAACCTGTTTGGTGTAGTTGTTAAGATGCCAGCCTAGAAACCAGGAGTCTGTGAGATCTAATCCCACCTGAGCAATGAAAGATGGCTGGATGACTTTGGGACTGTGACTCTTTCTTACCCCAACCCACCTCACAGGGTTATTAGGTAGAAAATAAGAGGAGGAAAGAGTATTATGTTCCCTGCTTTGTGCAACTTATAAAGTAATAAAGATAGGATTTTTTTTAAATAATACAAAAACCTAATAAATATACCCTATAATCTGAGAGTGGCAAGTCAGCTAGATGTTAATATACTACAAAATAGCATTCTTTAGGTTGGTTGTTTATTTATCAAACTTATTAACTTCCCATTTCTCTTCCAGAGGGACCCTCAGTGATGTACAATTTAATCAATGCAATAAAACATTAAAATGAATAATTTAAGATTAAATTAAAAATTTAAAACATTATAAACTTGCAAGAGGTGGAAAGATCCAAGATGGGGAGACTAAGAATTGTTAATCCAGGCAGCAGGGGTTCTCATGAGGCCAGACATCCCCACGTGTGGTCCCCCGTCTCCTCCGCACAAGGCTATACAGCCAAGTTTTGACCTCTTTGCAGAAGGCTTAGAGATTGAACGCTTTCCTCACTTCTGTGAGTAAGATGTTACTCATAGCAAGGGCAGAGGCAGAAAACCCCCTCTTCCTTGACCCCGCCTGTCAGAATTGTCTGACTGATGGGTTCTGTAGCATGCCTTCCCTGTGTGAATGTGTGGGATGGGCTGATGTGATATTATGGCATTTGGAAGTCTATCCAAATCTTCCAATAGTTGCTTTGTGTCACCTACAGTTTAATACAATGGGACTTCTTTCACATCCATCTTGTGATGGAACATCCTTTTCCATTGAGCAAATTTTAGCCTGTTTTCTATGTAAGCCTCTTCCAGTGATCCCTCCATGATTGGGAGGATTGCATCGTACCTCATAATCCTTCATCCTACAAAAAGAACTGCTAGAACAGGTTCTGAGGTAATCCACTGTTACTATGTGCTATCTTATTATTCAGCCACCCCTCACCTGACGTGTGCCACGCACCAGCTGTGTGGCCCCATCATCACACCTCTTGGGAATTTCAGTAGTTGAAATTCACACATTTGAAAGGTGCCCAAATGAAACCGTTTAGTTAATTTTTCTAAAACGTTTATAACTGCCCTAACAAATTGCTGGATTCCAGTCAGATTATTTATGCATATGCAATGGCACTCCAGGGTCACCATCAGATAAGCGGGAGATTCTCTCCCATCCAAATTTCTCTGATAAGAGAAAAGAGCAACTTAGTTAAATATTGGATAGCTCTCCCAATATGGCACAGGAGAAGACACAGTCTTTCCCTATCCCTATCCACAAATCAGTAAAAAATGTGTTTGTCTCTATTTATCTTTGGTCCCACTGTTGATGGCACATCACTTACAATTATTCAAGTTAGTCTTGCAGGGCAGAGTCACAAACTTTTATGGAAATGAGCCTGGTCTTCCAGAGATCAGAATCCCAAAGGAATTGGATGTCCCAAGATGCTTTCTGCATTGAATAAACAAGAGTCTGCTTGATTTAGGATTATAGCTGACTCCATTCCCAAGCCATGCCTTAGGGCAAGTACCACCAGGAGATGCAATTTCCTTTTGGCAAGGGATGCCTGTAATATTTTTTTGCTTCTTCTCTCTCTTTGGAGCTAACATCCGTGAGAAAAATGTTGTCATTTAAAGTTGTAGTATGTATGTATATGTCTCTAGATCATGTAGCAAAATTAATTGGAGATGCAGAGGATTTTTCTTGCAGATGCAAACCTTGAGCTTTTCCCATGTCCTAGTTTTCCTGTTGAGGGACCATTCATACATGGGACAATCTGAAAACTTTATAAGAAGCTTATTGGATGTGTTACAAACATCAGTGGAAATGAGGGAGCCATAAGTTGTCTTGAGCATCATAGTTATTTTTAAGACTTCTTGTTTTAAATCGTATGTCTGAATGCACAACTCCTGCTCAAAGAGCAGGTGGCAGTTGTGGCTAAGAGGATCTTTCCACAACTTCATGTGGTGCATCAGTTGCATCATTTTCTGGATCCTGAGGCCCAGTGCATAGTCACTCATGTCCTACTCCTATCTTATGGGTTGCTGAACATGCTCTACATGGAGCTACCCTTGAAGAGTATTCAGAAACTGCAGAAGTGCCCCTCCCTTTTGGCACTCCGGTAGAGTATTAAAGCCTGGCTTTGCCATTTTGGCTGGGACCCTGGGGAATTGGGGAAGGGGGTCATTGACCATTGGAGCTGGCTAATGGGATAAGAAGATCCCATCCCATCTAACTCTTGATTTTTTTAGATGTGCTTTTAATATAGCTTTTAATATAGATTGTCCTTGACTTACAACAGTTCATTTAGTGACGATTCATTTAAGCAGCATTGAAAAAAGTGTCTCATGATCGATTTTCACTCTTACAACTGTTACAGCATCCATGGTCACATGATTCAAATTTAGACTCTTGACGACTGGTTCATATTTATGACAGTTGCAGTATCCCAGGGTCAAGCCCTTTTGTGACCCACCTGACAAGCAAAGTCAATGGGGAAGCCAGATTCATTTAATAAGCATATTATTAACAACTGCAGTAATTCACTTAACAACTGTGGCAAGAAATGTCGTAAAATGGGGCAAAATTCAACACTTGCCTTGCTTAGCAACAGAAATGTTTGGCTAAATTGTGGTTGTGTTGAGGACTAACTGTAATATTTTAAAGTCTGTCATTTTAATCGATTAATATTTTAATTATTTTTCATTTGTTTTTATAAATTATAAACTGTCCACAGTCACCTTGTGGGGAGATGGGTGACATAAAATTAACAACAACAACAATAATCATCTAATCCAATCTGAACATCTGGCTGACTATGCAACAAATCAGATAAATAAATGAGTATATATACATACACATGCATTTACACAGTTTAGCATCTTGTATGTCCCATTATTCTGTGCTTTGTAATTTATTTTATTAAATGTTTATGCCAAATAGTTCATTTGTTAACAACAAATTAACAAAGAGTAAAACTTCTGGCATTCTGCTGGGCAGGTCGTCTCCTTATTTTAGACTTAACTTGTTGGCCATGTTGCCTCTGTATTTTTGATTCTCTAAAAAGATGTATGCAATGGTGCTCCCTAAACCTTCTGTAATCAAAACTAAATGTTCCTCATGTTGAAGCCTCCTTTAAAACAACACAGGGAGCTTAACTTATTCCATTACGCTGTGCTTCATTGAATTGTCCTGGTTGCCATGATTGGTTGCCAAAGGGGAAACAGAGTATCAAATCACGCAATTACGATGTCAGATCTCAGGATAGGCGGTCAAGGGAATGAATATAAAGGAGAAAATCTATAAAATGGAGTTTTTTTCCCCTTCTCTTTTGCCTTTAATGTTAGAACCTGAAGTTGTCCAGTGAATCTGTTGGCAGGAGATTCAGGACAGACAAAAAGAAGGGTACCTTCACCCAGTACATATAGTATGTGATTTAAGGAATTTGTTGATGCAGGATGCCTTTCAGTTGGAGGCAAAGGGGGTTAAGGGAGAAAAACATGGTGGAGATAAAGGCTGTTCCCATTCATTAGTCTGATGAATGGATGTGATTTCTAAGTTGAGAAACCATTATTGCAGGAAAGAACTCTTTGCCTTCGCATCCTGCTTTTGCACTTCCTTTTATCAGTTGGTCAGTCACATTGCAAAGCAGAGTTGGACTGGGTGGGTGGTTTTTTTAAGGAGGTAAAATAAGCTTTTCCAGAATTTCCATTGAGGTATGGCTACTACTTGTAGCTCCACATATTTTTTTTTCTCTTCAATAACTAGAGAGAAAAATGGTAAAATCTGCGTGCATTAGATTTCATTTTAGCTATTTTTAGTTTTTAGTTCCCGATTTACTCCTGAACAAATTGGGACTAACCCTGCATTTATAGGTAAGCTATTGGTTACATGGGATTTCTCATAAGCTTGGCCTCTTTTCCTTCATTGTCTTCAAAGCAGGAACTACCTGTTTTCTGTTGCTAACCTGGAGTCGGATTGATTGGGCTACGTGACATTAATTACACCCTTTCCCACCTACAAACCTGCGGTGTTAATTCTGCAGTGAACATTTTTTTAAAAAAACAATTATTTGTCATACAAATTGGGGGGGGGGGGTAGAAAAGTAACAATTCATTATCCCCCCCATCACTAAATTATATTTTTATTTCCCTACCCCAACTCTTGCACATAACAAATGAAAATTCCTGTAAGTGCCAGTTATTCCCAATTTCAAAAGCAGCATCGTTTCCTCATCTCTGAGCAGCCCAGCCTTTTCACTTGTTGACACAGCTTCCTCCTATAATCTCTGCTGGAATCCTTTTCCGTCTTCAGGGTTTTTCCAAGCTCATACTGACATCATTTTTTCCAAGCCATTTTATCTTGACAATCTACTTGTGTACTCTACTCTCAACCCACAATCCAGTGCTTTCTTAATACGGATTATCATGGCATTTCCCTCCCTAATTTTATTCATTTCACCTTATTTTAATAGGATTTTGTTCTTTTTCCCATCTACAACATTGTTTAATTAGTCTCAGCTTCCGAGGCTCAGGAAATACCATATCTTGCTTATTTCGAAGTCCTATTCAGATGCATTTCTTATTTGCTTCTCAGCTGGCATCCTTTCGCAAAGGATGAGAGGAGGTATCTGGGGTGATTTAGCTATTGTTGCATTGCAGATTCCACCATTTCTGATCATGGGGAATTGGAATCTAACTTCTAGGTTATACTGTAAATAACTAGTTCCTATTTCTGCTGTAAAGCATAATATCTTGCTTTTACTTTTTCTTTCTCTGCTTGGACTTCTCTTAAAGTGTGGGTTTTCCCCCAAAACCCACACTTTGTGTAAATTTGTATTGTGGGATATCATACTTAGCTGGATGTGAATTTTTAAAAAATCTTCAGTTTTGAAATCTGTTCTGCCATTTACTGCATCAAACGGAGTAGATGAAGTATCCACGTATTAACAGTTGTTTAAAGTTGCTCAAGTCATCTTTAATTCCTCTTAATATAGGGAGTGCTTGACTTACAACAGTTCATTTAGTGACCATTTGAAGTTATAACAATACTGAAAAATTTGACAGGGCAGTTGTCCAGATTATGACGGTTATAGCACTCCCCCATGGTCACTTGATCAAAATTCAGACACTTGGTAACTGATTCATATTTATGACAGTTTCAGTGTCTCAGGGTCACGTTATCACTTTTTGCACCCTTCTGACAAGCACAGTCAATGTGGTTCACTTAACAAGCATGTTAATAATTTAACAACAGCAGTGATTCACTTAACTTTGACAAAAATGTCATAAAATTGGAAAAATTCACTTAACAATTTTCTTGCTTAGCAACAGAAATTTTGGGCTGAATTGTAGTCGGAAGTTAGACTACCTGTATAGGAGATGTGCAATTCAAATTTTCATCTAATTTAGGGGCCATATAAATGCTTAATTTTCATAGGATTGTGTTCATTATAATTTACTATTTATATTGAAGAAAGTTTCATTTATATACACATATGCACATATTCAGAGAAATATTGAAAACTTTGAAAATAACATAAAATCCCCTTCAAAAAAATATTGTAATCCCAGTTCAACAATCATAGTGAATGCATTTCCCTATTACTTAAATGAAAGGGAAACCAGTATATGTAAAATGCATCAAGTTCTATTTGGTTTTATACAATACAATACAATAGCAGAGTTGGAAGGGACCTTGGAGGTCTTCTAGTCCAACCCTCTGCCTAGGCAGGAAACCCTATACCATTTCAGACAAATGGCTATCCAACATCTTCTTAAAGACTTCCAGTGTTGGGGCATTCACAACTTCTGCAGGCAAGGTGTTCCATTGATTAATTGTTCTAACTGTCAGGAAATTTCTCCTCAGTTTTAAGTTGCTTCAATCTTGATTAGTTTCCATCCATTGCTTCTTGTTCTACCCTCAGGTGCCTTGGAGAATAGTTTGACTCCCTCTTCTTTGTGGCAACCCGTGAGATATTGGAACACTGCTATCATGTCTCCCCTACTCCTTCTTTTCATTAAACTAGACATGCCCAGTTCCTGCAACTGTTCTTCATATGTTTTAGTCTCCAGTCCCCTAATCATCTTTGTTGCTCTTCTTTGCACTCTTTTTTAGAGTCTCCACATTTTTTTCTACATCATGGCAACCAAAACTGAATGCAGTATTCAAGTGTGGCCTTACCAAGGCATTATAAAGTGGTATTAATACTTCACGTGATCTTGATTCTATCCCTCTGTTCATGTAGCCTAGAATTGTGTTGGCTTTTTTGGCAGCTGCTGCACACTGCTGGCTCATATTTAAATGGTTGTCCACTAGGACTCCAAGATCCCTCTCACAGTTATTACTATTGAACAAGGTACCACCTATACTGTACATGTGCATTTTGTTTTTCTTTCCTAAATGTAGAACCATTGAATTTCATTTTATTAGATAGTGCCCAATATTCAAGTTTGTTAAGATCCTTCTGTATCTTGAGCCTCTCTTCTGGAGTGTTGGCTATTCCTGCCAGCTTGGTGTCATCTGCAAATTTGATGAGTTCCCCATTTATTCCCTCATCCAAATCATTGATTAAGATGTTTTAATACCATAGTTTATCATACTGATTTGTTAAGATAAGAAAGCAGCTCTGTTCTTTATATAATTGAATGGTTACTGTTTAAAAGCATTTCAACTAATTGCAAATTTTATATTTCAAAATAAACTATTTGACAGTATCAAGGAATAACTTTACAAGTTAATGAAGTTATGCACCCAATAGTAGGCTCATACAGGAGTATCCTATGTATTTTGTCTAAAATCAAATATATCTACATCGCTCATTGATTATTTTAAATATTAGATTTATAGACTTTTTGTATCTCTACAAAGCTGATACTAAAAACGTATAGTGACTTTCTTTAGCATCCACATAAAAGGAAGCTGTTGTAAAAAGTGATCACTATTTTTCATCAGGAACCTGAGTCTCTTCATCCTTTCACATATTCTCTAAAACAGTTCTCCATACCTCCATGCGAATCTATCATTTCATTATCAGTTACAACTTTGATGAACCCACTTGGTCATTCCAGATTTAACAGATGCCCCCTTCTTGTAACTGCCTTCTCTTCAGAATCTAGCATGTTGTATGTCTTAAGAGAGCATTTAGGATTTCTTCTTCCCCTTTGGGCACCAAATAACAGGATTGGAGATACCATCTCTGAGCTGTTACCTCTGAGTGGCAACCAGGCAAAAGAGGCCCCAGATTTTAATGATCTGGTGTCAAGAATGAACACCGAAGCCATAGCAAGGTTTGAGGATAGAGGAGGGACATCTGAATGAATAGGGGGCCACTCCTCCTTTTTGCTCACCTCTCGGTGGCAGCCTCCAATTACTACATTTTTTCCTGATGTAAATAGCAGCTGATTTAATCTGACAGCACTGTTCAGATCACCATCATTGTTTTTCCCTGGTTTCCAGGGTTCCAAAGAGAAAGCTGGTCATGCGAAGCAGTTGGGAGTGTTCCTGGCACCTACGTTTTCCAAATGATTAACGGGTTCTCCATCAGAGTCCCCGAAATGCGGTGTGAGAGTTTGCTTTGGAGCTGACACTGCCTTTACCTGTCTCCATGCCCTGCTAACTTTGTGTGCAGTGGCCCGTGGTTATTAAAATTCCTGTCCGTACAGGAGTGGTTTAGCTTGCGTTCTTGTTTTTAGGCATCATGGGTTTCTCTGAACTTCTCCATTTTAGGCAACAGTCAGTCCAGTACATGTGCCTGATTGCTGACTTAGAATTGATTTAATATTTTGTGCTTCTAGCTTAATATTCTTGTCTCTGTACCTTTCACCTATGCTCAATTATGATGGAATTCACAAAGCTTTTTTTTATTGTTTTAATACCTGAAATGCTAAAGGTTGTTTTACCTAGTTGAAGCAAACTTTGGTGACAGCCTTGATGGATTTTTTTCTATATAATATAATGAAAAAAAGAAAGAAAGGAGTAAATATTTTTGTGCCTGCTTGCACACCTATGTTTTATCCAAAAGATAAACCCCAGATTGTTCTTTCTTTGCATAAACATATTATAGAAGATAGAAATCAAGGAGGTTTACTTCCACAAATATCACCCATATTTTTTATCAAAAAGTTAACATTTCTTGATTTCAAGAGCAGTCCAAACAAATAATTCCTTCTTGCTGAAACTAGGGAGTACTTAACTTTGGTTATGTCATGGCTAACAACTTTTAAAAGGCATCTTGTTTCAAGTTCACAAGAAAAAAAAACGACAGCAAAACGAAGTATTGGAAGATATTTTTTTGTTTTTTCTTCTTTTAAAAAGTTTTTGTTTGTCACAGGAGAAAGAATGAGGAAGTGGCTAGGCAAAACTTTCTCATTTGAAGGAGCCACAATAGGACAAACCTTGCTCTGTTACTAGCCATTTTTCTCTGAGACAATTGAGATCTCTCCTTTCTGTTGCATGGTGAATGGAGATGTAGAAAGTGGCATAAATGAGCTTTAACTTCCAAATATCTTCATTTTGGCATAATTAGGCCTGCCACAGAAAAGAAAGGCAGAAAAACATCTGCTTGCACATATGTACCTATTCTTTTGATTTGTTTTGAATTTTAGGGGAAAGGGTGATGTTATATAGTATTTATGACGTGCAGTAGAAATTCGCAGCATCCTAACCCTCAACCCAGTTGAACCTTAAGATTGAACAAGGCATCATAAGATGAGATCTTTGATGCCAAGAATATTCACATTACCTCAGTAATCAGTCTCCGGTTACATTTTCTCATTCATTGTTGTAAATTAGGATATGTAATTCTAGTATGAAGTAATACATCAGGGCAATTGTAGGCTGTTGGGGGAAACCTTGTGATTCCATTTGCCAGTGAAATGAGACCACATGATAACCAGGGCAGAGAAAACATGTCTTCCTCTAATATACACAGAATGATCTCTCACATTGTGAGAGATGTGGGAGAGATATCCTTCATTTTGCATAATGGCTGAAGAAGCACGTCTTTCATTCATACATATATCACTCTCTTCAGGGTAATAGGAGACAATAATACAGGATATCCAAATATTTGAAGTAAAATGTTTTCAAGCCTATGTCATACTGGAAACTCCATATAATGTACATGAAATCAAGTATTTCCTCTGTTGGATGTGATTTATATATTGCATTCTGAAGTTCATCCTAATTTTGGATTATTTAAAATTCACATCTTATGGCACATTGTAATGTGCCCTTCAGGTACACCACTGGCAGCTTTCAAGTGTGTTTAACTGTGATCCAGCTAAGGGAGATTGTGGACATCTGCCTAATCAGGAGTTGCGTGAAAAGGCAACTTCCTGATGGATATGCACTCCAAGGACCAAGTTCTGTGGAACAAAAATAATGTTGCTCTTGAAATTCCATTAGTGATTCTTGGGGTACTTAAAAATCTCTGAGTGAATTCTGCTTAAGAATTTTTAAGTGATTTGCAGTGTTGAGTATTCCAGCTCTTGAGTTGGTCTGTCTTTACAGGATTGCTATGTTTATTTTTACTGAGTTTGCTCTGTGAAATAAAAGGCTATCTCATTCCTATTGGGTGGATAACTTGTTGCTTAAAAAGACACTGGGTCTTCAACAAACCCCTGAGATTTTGCCTTCACAAATAAACAGCAAAATTAGAACATTTGACAATTCCTTTCTGTAAACATGTGTGGCTTTCGGGCTTCATCTGATTTGACGTGCTAAACTTAGCAAGGGAGGACTGTCTTATTTCAGGAAATAAAGCAGGATTGGGCTGAGATACATGCATTCCATCTTAAAACATAGGATGAAGTTGTGTTGGATCTTCTGAAAACCCTATCTGATCCAATATCAAACAGTTTATTTTTAAAAAAATTAAACACTTAATTAAATTTACTCCTCTGACCTCTACCTTCTCTTTTTTCATTCTCAGGATGATGCTGCTACCACAGACTTTCTAGCGGAAGATTCAAAAGAAGTGATCGTGCCACCTGACCAAATAGATGGGAGCAATACTGTAACCAGCACTCTTACCGTGCAGGAATATTTTGCCAAGCGTATGAAAAAACTGAAGAAAACTCAACATTGCACCAAAGTAGAGCCAGGTAATTCTCCTCCAGCGATGGTTGAGAAGTTGGAGTGTTTGGAATCCCAGACAAAGAAGAAGAAGAAAAGACACAAACATGCACAGGATGAGGCTGGAGAACCAACGATTATCTGCACTGGGATACTAGATTCAAGCAGAGATGAAGTGGACACCCAGAAAAAGAAAAAGAGAAAGAAATCTAAACACCTGGACACCAGTAATGATCTTATTTATAATGAATCTCAAATTGGTAATCAAAAGGCAAGACAATGTTCCTTTGAAACATCTAAGGAAGAGAATAATGATTTAGGAGAGCAAAAATCAAAGAAAAGGAAAAAGAGCAAAAAAAGTAGACTGGAATGTAACTGAAGATGTTGCATGCATAAAGCTGAAGAAGAAATGGTCCAGTTAATACAAATCTGCATGTTTAACTTCATTGAAATAAACGTAGATTTCCAAATTTACCCAAATAAATAAGCAACATTTTATAAAACAGATGTGGTCCTTATTTGTTTACTTATTTCAAATTTAAAAGGCTTTAATGCAACATTAAAAAATACAGTAAAGGTAATAGAAGAATTATGTATGCCAAGAAGAGGAAATATTCAAATTAATTTTGAAAGATTAAAGATTTAAGACATTAAAGATTTGCCGTCCACCTTAACCAAGAATTGGGAGAAAAGCCCGTTTTTTAACAATCAGTGGGGACCTTGCAGATATTTGTTGTGTTTTTCCCCTCTCATACCAGTCCCACCTTTGGAAGATCCATTGCAAAAAAGGATTTGGAGGAGGGGAGGGTTGTTGGTTGGTTGGTAAATCCTTCAGGAAATCCTGAATCTTCTCATGATCTGCTCTAGATGTTGTGTTTCTATGGACTTGCATGTCAGTGACAAGCATCAATGGAGCTCCTAATCCTATGACCGATTTTTTGAGGAATGAAGAAGATGGAGTGGTTAATTCATGGTTTGCAATATCCATGTTCCACATGGAACATGGTATAGTCTGTTTATTTACATAATTTATATGGTTTATCAGCTCAAATAATGTGACTTTGGGTGGTGTATAATAAAAAATTAAATCAGCAGTACATGACAAGCATTTATGAATTTTTCCTGAAGAAATAGTGGATTGTTGCCTATTAATGCTTTTGATCTGAATTACTAACTCATTGTTGGCTATTTTATTGCCTATAAGATTTATTTTTCCTGTATGGTATTCCCATACATTTTCCTGTATGGTAAGCTAGGAATAAAAGTCTTATTAAATGAAATGGATGAGTATAGACAAAATGTAGATACACTGCTTTTTCTTGCACTTTTCCTGATTCAGTTGGTCTCTTTTTGGATCACCAACATAAAAAATACAAAATATAATATTAACAAAGAGAGATTCAATACTAAATAGAAAATAAGGTACCAGGCCAACAAAATAAATTCAGTAATAAACTTGCTTCTTTTGGAAAAGATTGGGAGATCATCTTTCACACATCAGGTACAGTGCTTTATTCTGCTCTGATCCACGAATACTTCAGGGATGGCTTCAAAATTTTTAGCAAGGAGTTCTCTGCCTGGTTGGGTGTGGGTGGGTATGGTGGGCATGGCCTAGTCTGCCTCCTGCACCGCGGTGGGGGGGGGGAGATCTTTTTCCCCTCCCCGGGCTTCGGAGGCTTTCCTCAAGTCTCCAGGAGGGTGAAAACAACCTCCCCAGGCTTTGGAGGCCAGAAACAGGCCTGTTTCCGGCCTTCCCAAACTTCCCGGAGGCCTGTTTCTCACCTTCCCCGAGCCTCTGCGTACACCCTGCACTTACCTGCATCCAAAAGAGGCTGAGTGGAAACTCCTGGGAGGGGAGGGGCCAGCCAGAAGTGGGATTTGGAGGTTCTCCAAATTGCACAGAATCTTAGCCAGAGATTCTCCTGAACCCCAGCAACCCACCCCTGCTTCAGATCTTTTCCCCCAATTTAGTCCCAAGTTTATTTGGTGTAGCTTTCTTTCAAAAATGTAAATTTATTAGATGTCCAGTCTTGTATAACAAAGGATCTTTCACATTTCTTAGAACAAAAATAAAGAGGGGAGAACTTACATAGCCGCCAATAAAGTTGAAGCTCCTTGGTCCAAAGCGTTTATCTTGGTTTGTTTTTTGTTTTTTGTTTTTTTTTTGCTTCTTTTAGATTCTCTCTCTCTTAGACTGCTACATCAGCTAAGATTTTGAGCAAAGGCCGTATAGTAATAATAACCTAATATAAACTTAAGAGCTATGCTTCCTAAAAGACTAGCAGATCCAGCCTTTCCCAACAAAGTAACTTGGACTTGGACTACATTTTCTTCCTTTTTGTACCTTACCTGTGTGGCTGGGTGCCAGAAGCTTTTTTTATACCTCATTACAATCATTGCTGTATCCAAACTAACATAGTTTATTTCTCTGAAAGGAGATTAATATGACTGAGCAGAATTCTGTAGCTCTTAGTGGGTAAATCTTATCTACTTAATAGGCAGCCAAGTAAAATGTATACAGAGTCATAAGAAATTCTCTTCATCTAATGTACCTCATACTCTACTGGCACATTTTTGAACAGAATTAGTCCCTGAGGCCATCCTGACAGAATAATTAATCAGTGGAACAACTTGCCTCCAGATGTTGTGGATGCTCCAACACTGGAGGTTTTCAAGAAGAGATTGGGCAACAGTTTGAAATAATACAGGGTTTCCTGCTTGAGCAGGGAGGTTGAACTAGAAGATCTCTAAAGTCCCTTCCAACTCTGGTATTGTGTTAATCATTTGCCTTAGCAGGTGGCAAAATCTGGCTAAACTTGATTCTTCTAGTGCTTCTTAAAGATACTGTACATGGTATAACTTAAAGATACATGGATTTCAACTCTCAGAATTACCAGCTAGCGTGAGGAATGAAGTTCACATATCTTCCAAACTATTTCCAAGGTTGAGAAGGTCTGGATGGTTCTTGGATGAGACACTCCAAATGCCATGGGCTAGACCAGAGAGGACCAACAATTTTTATAACATGCCAAGACACAGACAGATGTTTCTGTCACTGGCACTCAGGCTGAAAACCAGGGTAACTATTTTACCTTTCTTTCCAATTGTTTATTTTAAAAAAAAATCATTGCACTTCATTTCTTTAACTTCATGGTTGAAACTCTCTCTCTCCCTCCTGCTATCTGTGTGTCTATATAGTACACTCCTAGTAAAGAGTATACAATCCTATGAACATTTACTTTACACACACACATTACATACACACACACACACACACACACAGACACACACCATGCAATGTAATGTCCGAGTAAGGAAATATAAAATCTGTAAACATTGCAGCTTTTGTACTTATTGGTCACAGCAGAGTCATCAACAAGGAAGAAGGGGGAAGCACCTGGCCTTACATTTAAGTTCAGCATAATTAAGCCTTTTAGGCTAAAAATCAGAGCTGGCCACTGGTCAAAGGAGTTTTAATTGATGGAAACAAACACTAATTTTAGTACCAAGCTCTCATCCTTTAATGGTCTTCAAAGAAGTTGAGGGAGCTGTTTATGTGACTGAATTGTCCAAAAGTTACTTCTAATTAAAGGAAATAGTTGTTTTCTAGATTTGATTTTTCTTGGTTATAACAGAGTCTTGAAGTTGCCAAAGTAAACAGTTAATGTCGTCCTCAATCTTAGCATGCCCTATCAACCAGTTGGAGATTGCAGCCCTAACCATAATAATAATAACCATAATAAGCAGCCACACCGAATGGCAGACTCAAATGTCCAGTTTGAGAGCAAATTTGAAAATCAAAGTCCTATGCTGGACATGGGTGGTTGGCAACCAACTTCCAGGGAAGAGCAGAACCTGAATACAATAGCATTCTCCTCTCCTGTGCTCGTTTCTCTCTCAAAGAAATCTAAACATAGAAGAGGAGAATGGAGAGGGAAGGTTGACCTCTGATTCAGAAGAGAACATTAGTGAATCAAATCCTGTACCTATCATCATAATCTACGACAATTTGATCCTACAGGCTAAATGAGAATGGTAGGAAAAGCTTCTGGCAAGACAGCAGTCAACACAACAGAAGGCAGCCTACATCCTTTGCCTGGAATCTATTAAGGAGACTGGACAAATAATATGAGCTGCATAATGGATAATATATTTAACCTGATTATAAAATTAATTCATTTTAGGGGTTTGCAAGGAGGAACAGAATTATAAACTAACCAAACAATCTGGGCTTGCATAATATACCGCCAGTTCTCGTGTTTGTTCCTCAGATAATGCCAATAAACTGCTTCTTTATAAAGTTTAGCATAGAAATGTATTAATGATTTAATTACATTAATTGTACAACATGGTTCACTTTGTAAAATCTCGTAAAATTATGTTTGTAAATCGTTTATACTGCTTTATCTAAATCTGCAGTAGGAAAACAAAAAGATATGGTGTCCAAGAGTATAATTTAAAGATTAATAGAATATGTTTTAAATTGCAACTTAGATTTGATTCCTGTTTGGTAGCAATACTGAAGTGGTTTCCTTTGCCTCCTCCTGGAATTTTTTTTTCAGCTTCCCCATCTAATCCACTGTGAGGGAATTTCCTGGTTATCTTCCACCCGAGTACTAACCAAGTCTGCCCCTGTTTCGACTGGCCCTAATGATTTCTATATTTATTTATTAAATTTATACACCGCCCATCTCACCCAAGTGACTCTGGGTGATTTATAACATCATGATAGTATTAATTCTGTGTGCCCAGAAAAACACACAAACCGGGAACATTTGGCAATTTGATTTTAAAATATCTCACCAATAGCAGGAATTAATGTGTTCATCTTGAATTATACTGTAGTATTACAATAATTTGCTTCCATTTGGAAAGAATATCATCCCTTTGATATTTAAACATAACAAGTTTGATGTTTAAATGTGATGCTTAAACTGTATTTAGAAATCAAAGAATCGTGTCTCAGGGTCATTCCTTGCAATTCCTTGCCTGGAAAGACTTCAAAAGGTTTCTATGGTGCTATAGCCAGCCACACTATAACTGAGCTGTATAGATCAGTGGTTTGAGGTGAGCAAGTTATTTAGCTTCATGTATTCCTAAAATATATTCCTTGTAGATGGATACATTTGTATCAGTGTGACCAAATGTATTCTATTCACAGGATTATACACTCCAAAGAAATAAGAGGGAGGAAGAGAGAAACTATTTCCCACCTCCTATTTCTATTTTGTTTTCATAAACCCATAAAGTCAACATTTCTGCAACATGTATAACTATATCAGGTTAAAACTACCTAATGTTTCTCTCCATACTGTATGCTGTGTTTGGTTAGTGTTTGCCTTAGTTTTATTTTTTGTGCCTTGCATGTTACATAAATCCAACTCTATAATTTAAGGGATGGCTACCAGCTTTGAGCTGCAAAAATCTGGACAACAGGATAACAGCAATGTAAGTTTTTGGATGCTAATCCAGTCCTATTTTATTTGTCAAAGTATTGTGTGAACCAGAAAATGCATTAAGTTAGCAATAGGTGAGTATGTTGTATGTACGGTTATACCGTCATAGGTGCAAATTCACTCATACAAAAACCCATCTGGAATAAGAATGAATGAGGGAGGAGAAAGTATTGGAAAGTTCCTGTATATATGCCTTTCTTGGGTCTGGAAACTGAGACATGTTGCTGAATCAGAGAAATTTGGTGGTTTTGGCACAGGTGGAAATAGAGGAAACGCAAAGATTTTGCAGTATTTTCTTTGCGTTTCTATATTTCCCTCTGCCCATCTTTCTTGGATGATGTTATCACCATTGTCAACTTCTTGAAACGAGAGCGTGTGTTCTTTGTAATGAAGGGATGCTATAGGTAGTGAGCATCTGAGGATTAGTTACAGCCTCTTGGGACTCACATCTATTAAAAGAGAGGCCAAAGTTGTTGTTAGTTGCAAAGTCGTGTCTGACCCATCACAACCCCATGGACAACATTCCTCCAGGCCTTCCTGTCCTCTACCATCCCCCGGAGTCCATTTAAGCTCACAAAGACTGCTTCAGTGACTCCATCCAGCTACCTCATTCTCTGCTGCCCCATTCTTCTTTTGGCCCCCATCATTCCCAGCTTTAGGCTCTTCTCCAGTGAGTCCTTCCTTCTCATCAGGTGGCCAAAGTATTAGGAATTTCCTCTTCAGGGTCTGGCCTTCTAAAGGGTTGAATCTCCTCTAGGCCTGACTGGTTTGATCACCTTGCAGTCCAAGGGACTTGCAGGAGTCTTTTCCAGCACCATAGTGCAAAGGCCTCCATTCTTTGGCGCTCAACCTTTCTTATGGTCCAACTTCCACAGCCATACATTGCAACTGGGAAAACCAGTTCCCTAGTTGTCCCTAAGCGCCCTTAGCTCTTCACAGCTGGAGGGCTTTCCAAGTTGCAAGATGGGGAGTGGGAAGGAAGGCAAGTGCACCGGGACAGTGTGGACCGGTCTATCACGGACCATAAGGCAGCCTTGCCTTTTAAGACAAGGAGCACTCAGTGCTTGCTCAGAGGCACTGTTTTTTTGTTTTGTTTTGTTTTGTTTGTTTTTTTGTTTAAACCTATACTCGGCGCGAAGGGAAGGCGGCGGGTCGCCCGCTTACTCCCCCCGCGCCTCTCTTTCGCCTTCCCCGCGACCTCGCGCCTCACCCTCCGGCAAGAAGCGAGGGAGGGACGGAGGGCGCGCTCAAGGCGGGGCCGGCCACTTCCCAGACGGCACCGGAGGAAGCTTATAGAAGCTCATAAATAGAGCGAGGCCGCGGGAAAAGCGCTTGCTGGGGCGGCGGGGTGAGGCAGCGGGGGCCTCAGGGTGGGCGGTTGCGCGGTCGCGCGTAGAGGGGGCGGGAGGGGGAGAGCCCGCCGGCTGGAGTCCCGCGTGCCTCGACGGCATGGCTTCGCTGCTGGGCTCCTTCGCCTGGTCGGAGAGGCTGGACTGCTCGGCTCTGGAGTTGTCCGACGGGGGCAGCGGGAGCTCAGCCTCCGCGGCGCCCCGGACGGAGAAGGGTAACCCCGAAAGCCGCATCCGACGCCCCATGAACGCTTTCATGGTGTGGGCCAAAGACGAGAGGAAGCGCCTGGCCGTCCAGAACCCGGACCTGCACAACGCCGAGCTGAGCAAGATGCTGGGTGAGCGGAGCCCGCCTGGGCGAGCGGGACTCGGCGCGTTTTGCGCCACCCCGGCTTTGCGAAGTCGCTCGCTGTGCCGAGCGCCGAATGACCCCGGCCCCCGCTGTTTCGGTTGAGGGTTGGCCTGGGAAAACCAAAATTACGGGTAGTTAGGACCAACCTTTCCGCATCCTCCGTGACTTTGGGGAGCGGTGCGGCGCCTACAATTCTTATTCTTGAAGGGTGAAATCTGCTGCATTTCGCCTCTCTCGTTGGAATAAATGGGGGAAGAGATTTATTTCAGAGGGAAGAAGTCTCGTGACTTTAGAAAGAGTAGCCTTAGGATTGTTCGTTACCACAGTTTTTTTTCCGCCCCCGGACAGTTCTTTTCTCGGAGACTTGGATTTAGGCTATTTAAACTTAGAGCCCCATTAGCTGAAATTCTCTTACATTCATTATTTGTACCTGAAAAAAATCTGAAGCAGCGGCTCTTTAAAAGAGCGCCCTTGAAAACTTTTTTTTTCCTGTAAATTTCTTCTTGAGGATGTATTCGGGTATCTAAATTTAAAAGATGCTAACTTTTCTAAAAGAATGCCATTTGTTCGTATGATTGCTGACATTGGTAGTTGAATTACCACCGTACCCATTGGACAAAATTAATTTTATTTAAGGAAAGCAAATCAATTTCAAAATGTATTGCAAATCTGATGAATTACAGATGTGGGGGAAAAAATTAAAATATTTTCTGAGTGTGTTCAAGATCGCTTGGAATGAATTTTGAAAAGTTTCTAATATGGTAATAATCAACAAAGTAAGGATAATAGGAGTTTTGCAGGCAAACAGAAATGTATTTTCCCTATTTTTTATCCAGGAGTTTTAAGATATAATTTGATTATATGATTATATGTGATTTTTTTGTTTGTTTTTTAAATCTTAATCTTGATTTGGATGGTTTATTTGCCACACTAACAACACACTGCTAATCTGGAAAAAAATTAATAAAAACAAATAATGGGAATCTTTCAATTATATTCTTTTGAATGTTTGTGGAGTGCATCTCCTAGTATTCATTACAGAGTTAGACAGCGCTTTCAATTTTTTTTTTTTTAACTTTGCTAGCAGCGTTCTCTGTAAAAAGACATCAACATTAAAAGTGCAAAAGTATTTTGGTGAAAAACAAAATCAATAAGGAGAAAATTATTGTTCAAAACCAACACGAAGTTACCAAATATAACTTTCTAACCACAAAGCAATTTAGAAATATCCTGGAACTGATTAAAACTTAGGGAGCGGGGATTTCTATCATTATGTGGTATTCCTATTTCAGTTTTAACACCTAGCTGTAATGCAGTCTAAGCCACAATCTCATGCCCATTTACCAAGAAATAAACTTCACTAAATTTGGTAGGTCATCTTTCTGATCAGGCTTTTATAGGACTGCGTCGCAATAGTGAAATCCTCTAGGATGCTACATAGGAATAAACCTCGTTGAATTTACCAAGATGTTATCTGCAGTAGGGATTGTAGTAATAGAGTGCTGTATTTCCTGGCATTTCTAAAAGCTGCTGGGCTCATTCAAATGCTTTTCATTCTTTTAAATGGAGATTTTACAGCAATTTCCAAAGGGACGGTCACTATCTTAGGTTTATGCTACCTGAGCTTAACCATCTTTCCTTGAAAAGTAACCTGATTAATACTAACAGGATTTCTTTACCGGTTAGTAGGTATAGGTTTGCACAATGTGATGTGGTGATATGCTTGGGGAACTTCTAAATTTTAAAACATTTTTTATTGCAAAATATTCCAAAGGTTATTTCTCAGTGTTAAGTGAGATAAATTTCCTCCCCAGTGTAAGGAAGGTTAATTTTGTCGCATATCTATATGTCATTTTTCTCTCTATGTGAAAAAGTCTTTCCTCTGGAGAGATAGGCGTTCGGTTCCTGTACAACTTTGCATAGTTTTGCCTTTTTTGTCGTTGACATATCATACTCAAGGCAATAACCTAGAGATGTAAACAGCACAGCGTTGCAAAAGTGGTTGCACTAGACCTCTGATCACTCTGTTGATGGAGATTTCAGTGCCATTCCAGAAGCCACCAAGAGTCTCCTTATGATGAGATGGGCAGCAAATAAATTAAATAAATAACAAATAAATTCCTAATATTTTCCAAAGTAAAATTTGTGTTTTATTCCCCACCGCTGCTGAATATCGTAAATGTTCATATAGCAGTGTGAACCCAATATTTTTCTTGATAATCATTGATTATTCCATTTGTATTAGTGTACAATACAGCATTATGAAGCTTTAATTCAATATGTGGTATTTTATAATTAATACCATTGAATCACATTTGCACATAGTGACCTATTTCCTACTGGAGTTCTTGAACTTTGCTATGGGTCCCATCCTCCTAAAATAATTGGACATGGATTACAAATTTATGTTCCACATATGACGACATTCAGGTTATTCCTTTTGTAGAATATAGCAAAGTTTACCTCTAAAGGAAATAGCTTTAATAATGTCATAGAATACTGAAGGTTTTTTCAGCTAAAATAAATAAGGTATAGCCAGAGATACTACGCTGAGGATAAATGATACATACCAGTCTTATCTGCATAAATTACCTAAGTTGCATCCTTGAGCAGCAGATTCAAGATGAGTAAACTGTGTTAATATATAACAGCGAAAAAGAGGTAATGTTTTTAGTTTTTAGGGTTTTTTTCCCTTATGCTTTTTTTCTCTCCTCAGGACAGGAGCAATTGTGAATGGTTGCTTTCGTTACATGAGTGGCTAAGACTATTATATTAACAAAATGTGAAACTTTTTGCAATGAGTGCTCTCCAAACTGGTATTTGAAATATAATTTGTGAGATGTTGAAAATCTCACATGTAAATTTAGTTTAATTTTTCCAAGTTCAAATTATATACAAGCCTTTATTTTGAAGGAAGTGTTTAAGAATATACTTAAGCAACAAATACTATCATTCAGTATTAAGAGAGGAAAAAGCCTCTTTGTGGTTTTACATGATACGAATACATTAATAGTACTATCTTATACATTCCCACTCAGAAACAAACCTTGTTTTATTTAGTTAGGCATTTCCCCAAATGAGTGTTAATGAAACTTCAGTCTAACATACTAGAAATAAAAAAAGCTATTTAGTTTCCAAAGCAGAGATGTACATTTTTTTCCTTGCAAATTAAATTGGCTTTGATTGGTAAATTAACATACATTCTGTTGGTGTTCCATGTTGACTCATGGGAAGAGAGAACAATTCAGATTCAAGATTGACAACCCTTTCACATTTTTGTTATTGCAAAGTATTTATGTTACTATTGTAACCTTCAATTTTACATAAGTATCGTAGGAAAGCCTTGGAAATGAAACTCCTGATTAATTTTTGATAATGTACACACTTTCCCATCACATATTTTTTTACACCTCTTATATAATATCAGAAAGTCTTCATTTTAAAGTTTCATTGCCTATATTTAGCTAATACTTCCTTTGCTTTGAAGGGCTTTCCCTGATGCACTAAACATACTTGGTTGCGAGGAATATCTATTATATGAATGTGAACTACATTTTTCAAGGTTAAATTTTGTTTTGGTAAACAAAAACATATGAAAAATTCTAAAATTTATATTGGGATTTGGTGGTGCTTTTTAGCACTCTGGAAACAAAAATGTCCTCATACTTCATGCCAGTGTTTATTTTTAGTATTTTACTTTTCATACAATTATTCTGTCCTCAAGTGAAGATAAAGAATTATATTAGAAACATGCTACTTCTCTATAAAAGATGTAAAATGTCCAAAAATTGAATAGTCTTATTTTATATTTTAAAGTTTGCAAAGAATGTCCCACCCTCTTTTTCCCAAGCTTCAGGCCCTCCGGATGTGTGGGGACTGCCCATAATTCTTAGCTTAGGCAGTGGAGTTTGGATAATTCTTTGTATTAAAGTTAACATGTTAAGGAAGTTGTCTAAATTTGGGAAAGCTGGCTCAATGCAGTCAACTGATGGACGACTTCTGTGCGTAGATGATTAAAAAGACATCCAGATTATTGTTGACTAAAGAAATTCCTTAGCCTTAAATTTCATGAAGGCCAGTAGTTAAGATACCTTTTAAAAAAAGGGATAGATAGTTATATGGGTTCAGGGCTATTGCTGTTAATAGTCAAATAGAATATCCACGTTTAGAAGCAAGATACATGCACATTCTGAGTGGTGACAATATCCTGCTCAGTGACCTTTTATTTTGTGTTCTGGCTTCCCTGAAACATTAGATTAGCCAATGAGGAACATAAGTGCCGAGACTTTTTTTGTAGTCCAGTAGGGTTTTCATATGCTTTCAGAATCCCATGAGCTGGTATTTTCGTTACTATTTATGCAACCAATTCCATATGCAGAATATACAATCTTCGCTTTATTTTCACAACATTCCAGTGAAATGGGATTGCTGTCCTGTAAGTACGAGAAATAAAACTACCCGTGTCTGATATTTGATTCTTTAAATAGGAAATGACAATCTGTAGCCTGCTGGGTCCCATACAGCCCTTTCTGATCATAATTTCAGAAAACAACTTTTCCCTCACACTTGAGTTAGAAAACTATCAAAACTAAAATAAGTTTTTCAAGGCTGTAAAATTATTTGGGGGCAGGGTGTTTTTTTTAAAAATGAGCAGATTTGCTTACTCTTACGGTCTACAAATAACATGCCTATGCTATAGTGTTTAAAAACATGGATTGGATACAAAAATAAATCAGGACAGTAAAAACTGAACAGAATAACTAAAAATGAATGAATCCAACAAGTAAGGTTTGTAATATTTTAAAGTCTAGCATTTAAAGGACAAGCTAGCGCCAGACAGGGTAATTATGTCTCTGGCTAAATGCATTGTCTTGAACATTTCTAATTTAAGATCTGCTGTTCAGAAGGCTGTAAACTGCTCATTTATTTTGGTGAGGACCAAAGGATCTCTGGTATTGATTTTATTCTTTGGGCAATCTTACGTGAAATTAACCTGGAGTCTTGGATCAAAGAAGACCATTACTTTTACCACCTAATTCTGTTTAGGGGGGAAATCACTGGCTCACCAAGAAACATTGGAACAGTGTCTCACTTGATCCAACACTTTCCATGTGTTTTGCAAGATAAATGGCAAATGCAAAGTGATGTGCATCACTTTTGCTGCCTCAAGAGGTGAAGAAAGTGAGCCTGTATGGAAACACATGAGGAAAAAAGAGCAAGGCTCAATTTGGTATGATGCAGTGGAGAGTTCTTTTTATGTAAGCTCCATTTCCTATATTTTTGTTTACTTAAATCTATTAGCTACCCAACTCCAAAGGAGCCTGGGTGAATTTTGCACAGGGAACAATTCTTCCGCCATTCCCCAAAAGTCAAAATATTAGCATTTGCTATATCTATGGTGTTTTGCAGAACAACAAAAGGTGTTTTTGTGATTGAATGCATGTTCCTATGTCTGAAATGAAATAATATGAAGAGGTATAGTGGAGAGCAGCAAATAAATGTCAGTTTATTTCTCCAATGGATGGGGAGGGTCTTAATTCATCCTTCCCAATGTAAAAAGGGAAACTTCTCTTTTTCCTTACAGGCAAGTCGTGGAAATCTTTAACCGCATCCCAGAAAAGACCTTACGTTGAAGAGGCAGAAAGGCTGAGGGTTCAACACATGCAAGACTACCCCAACTATAAATATCGGCCCAGAAGAAAGAAGCAGGTCAAGCGGATCTGCAAGCGGGTGGAGCCAGGCTTCCTGCTGACTAGCCTCTCCAGGGACCAAGACCACATGTCTGAGAAGAGGGTGTGCAGCCGAGCAATGGGTGAGAAGGATGAATATTCAACTGCCTCAGTAATGCCAAACCTCAGGAGATACCAGGAGGTCCAGAGCAATAACACAGGTACTCCGATGGACATGTATCCATATGGGCTGCCTACTCCTCCTGAGATGTCACCCTTGGATGTGATAGATCCTGAGCAGAGTTTCTTCTCCTCCCCTTGTCCTGAAGACCCTCGCCATCCCCGTATGTCTGGAGACACCTATTCTCTAGAATATGCCACCAGCCCTCTCCAGTGCAACCACTCTTTGGGTCACATGCCAGTCTCTCAATCAGCTTCCACGATGCACTCTGCTTCCTCCAGTTGCCCAGCACCTCCCACAGGAAATTATTACTCTCCAGCTTTCCCTCCTAATCTCCAAGTCCCCAGCCTCCACAACCATCTTGGGCAGCTCTCACCTCCCCCGGAGCATCAGAACTTTGATAGCCTGGATCAATTGAGTCAAGACGACCTTCTAGAGGAGATGGACCGCAATGAGTTTGATCAGTATCTCAGTGCCCCTGGACATCCAGAGCCTAGTGGGCTCACCGTCAACGGACATGTCCAGGTCTCTCAGACAGCAAGCAGCTCACACTCCTCAGAAACCAGCCTAATTTCTGTCCTTGCAGATGCAACAGCTACATATTACAATAATTACAGCATTTCTTAGGTCAGAGAGATGAGACTTCTCCTGTGGACCTGTTTGCTAGCAGAGAGTTTCCTTTTCTCTGGGTTTCCCACCCTGAACTGAAATAATTTTGGGGGTCACTTTCTAGATAATTATTCCAGTTTGCTGACATTCTTTATACCCAGTCTAACTATTGAGCATCTGTCTTCAGAAGTGTCTTTGTATCCCAGTTAAAAGGATACATCTTCAGTGATGCATCCAGGCACCTTAGTACGTTGACTTAAATTAAAGAATCCTTGTTTTTTCATCAAACTGAGGGGCCCTGACAGAGCTGATATAGCATAATAATACTTACAAATTTGGTCTAACTACAGAGGAATGACATCAGGAAATATACATGACCACTTACGGAGTCTTTCAACCAAAGATGCCCTTGAATGCATTTCCTCAAGAAATCACTGCTAAGCAGACTCAGATGTTTAGCTCTGTTTGTGTGTACGCATTCAATTTGTTATGCAGAATGTCTTCTCAAGTGTTTTTGCTCTTTGCTCAATTGCCATTTGTTTCCATGGGCTCACATAAGAGATTTTTCACTACCAAAACTGAAACAGAATATGAAACAATGTCAAAGGTGTGATCACAGAAGCATCATTATCCTTCTGGATTGGGCCACTTATCATCTCATCTTCCTGTTGTCTCTGCCAAAGAAATTTTTATCTTAAAATATCAGTAAGATATGCCCTAATTAGGGTAATCAAATGAATGTGTAGCTCTTTAAAAGTGTCCCTCTCCTATCAACTCTTACATTTTTCAAATTCTACAAGGGTCTCATGTTTCAAACCACCTATCATCTCTTTCAGTTTGGCATATGTTGACAAACTTAGAATTGGTTATAGCAATAGGGCAAAATGGGTCAAAACAAGGTGGGACTTCATCATATTCATCATAAGGTGTGATTTTGTCATAATCAGTGGTCAATGAGGCTATCTCATCACTAAATGTAGGTCAGAAGAATTGTATGTGGTTTGAACAACACTTTGCTAATTCTCATTGTAGTGTCTGTATGGTATTGCAATTTTTAGGAAGGGTCTATCAGTCACAATGTATGTTAGCTTTCTGTTTTTTTTAAAGCAATACAGTTTGGCTGTTGACCTTTGCGTCTTTCAGGATCTTGTCTTTTTTCCTTGCCTATGGAAGAGGTGTTGTATGCTTGGGAACAACCAAGAAAGAAGCATCAGGTGCAAATAAGAGCATTTGTGAACGCATTTCAAGTGTCCAAATAAGTGAAGTTAACCTCAATAACATTTTAATTTTAGCGAGACGTGTACAAATCATTTCAAGATCAGAACTAAACATTTCAGGGTGACGATGGTTCACTTATTTTATATACCTTTAATTCTAATCTAAATGGATCAGGGGAATTTAGAGTGGGGGGAAAATAGGAGTCAGGCATTTCCCATAACAAGCTGATTTCCAGATAAGTTGACAGCCATCATCGCCCAAGCTGGTTACATATAAGAGCTAATAGTCTTAACACATTTGCTATTGTGCTTTGGACTATGATCTAAACTGTCAACAAAGAATGTCAAAGAGATGGGTAATCTAGATTAGGATAATTATTAAAAACACCTTTCTTAATACCCCTGTTACATCTACTTCATCCCCTCCCAGAAGCTGCTTTTGAATTTAAAAGTCTATGTAGAGTGTTTTTTTCTGGAGGGTGGTGTTCTCTTGGCTTCTTATAAACTTACAAAGAACCTATAATTTAGGGAAAACTGATTCCCTTCTCATCCCCTAATGGATATTTTATAAGTGGTGAGAGATATACACCATGGAAGGTATTATCGATCACGAGATTTATTTTTGGCTTCAGAGAAGTGTAACAGCCTGTACGGTATTTCTAAAAATGCAGTTATTTTTAGTAACCTATCTTGATGATATGACATCTTTAAATGCATGTGGGGAAACACTGTCCCTTAACGCTGTTTTTCTATGTGATAGTTTCCAAAGTAGTTGATTTCTGGGAGATGTAGTAGCCTTATGAATTTATATTTGATATACATCCTTTGCCAAAGGCACTAACATATTTGTTTCCTTTTATATTTAAACATACTTAGAATTCCCTTTTAAACATGCTAAATTCTTCAGTGTCAAAATTATTGTACAAGTTTTTTCTCCATTTAAAAAAAAAAGGTTCTTACTAAAGCTGGCCATCGTTATCCAAAGTATTTCTAAGACAAATTAAAATCAATTTCAGGGACAATTTCAGCCATCGCATTCAGTTCTCCATTGAATCCAAATAATGTTTTTGAATTTTGAGCCGCCCAAAATCATTTTTGCTGAGATGTGAAGCTATAGAAATAAAATAAAATAAATAATCCAAAATGCCTTGCTTCTACAGGATATTCCCAGTGAAGGATGCAAAGTGAAGCTTCGATAAGATCATAAACACAGTTGGGCTTCGTTTAGTGAAAGTAGTTGCTTAACAATCAAGTTGCTTCTCCAGTTTTGATAACTGAACAAGGGCTACCAATATTCAATGGGAGATGTTTCTGAAATTTAGGATTATTGTTTTAAATCTCATTTATAACTCTTCGATGTACTTGAAAAACATTTTCCTGTGTGCTCAGTAATCTGTTTCCTTCATTTCTTTGCCCATTTGGCTAGTATTGATTAAATTGTTATGTGACAAATTGTTGTCTGATCTGTTGTGCTGTGCTAGGCTTTGACCCTTCTTGGCAAACTTCAGACTAGCTCCAGTTGCTACACATTCTGGATTTGTCAAAAAAAAAAAATATCACAGGTTTCTTGCTCTTCTCTGGCACTCAGTTCTGTAGCAGGAAACGCAGATTCATTAGCAAGAAGTTCATTGAGTGACATCTGCTTCAGCCAATTCCTGCTTTTAAAGTGAGCCTGCATATTCCTTATATTCCTCATGGTGTGCTTTAAGATGTCTATATCAGGGATTCAATGAAAATTCAAATGGATCATTAATTTAAGTCTCTTAAGAGAAACTCCATATAAGGAAGTGCATAGATTTTGTATAGTAACTCCATATGTTTTGCCATTTTGAAAAATGGATTGTATTTAGTGGTCCATTAACTGTTTCCATTGTTGCAATCTCATTGATCTTAATAGAATTATGCTAAAATGTAAATATCTATTAAAACCTGGGCAGATGACTTGTACGCTGGTCTAACGTGGCAAAATGGAATGAATGCTATACTACTGAAATGAAATGAACCTACCATTTAGTTTGGTAGGTAAATAATTATGACAGAAAGATTTTGGTGATTAATTTCCAAGGCTGTCTATAGTAATTCAGTGTGAAAGGGAAATATTGTAGATTATTCATAAGCTTTTTTTACAAGGAGCCAACCGAAGGACATTCTCAGACTCCAATTAAGTCTTGAAGTACCTGAATTGTTGTATGAACTTAATTTAACATTAAGACTTCTCCCATCTTCTCATTTTTTAAAACTTCTTCATCTACACAACTGGCAAAAGATCTGGGAGAGTTTTGTTGAAAAGGGTTTTGTATTAGTAATGCTCCATTTTTATCAAATCCTTGAGGAAAAAAAACCTTTGCATTTAAAAGTAAAATTTATCTTCTTTTCTATGTCTTATTTTGCCTGGAATGGCACTGTATACATGTATGTTTTAGAGATTATCCCCTTCCTCACCATGCATTTTTATTGGTAGAACTTCCTTACATTGATGGAAATCAACTGTTTCTGTGTTAATCAGTTATTTAACAGTTTAATGGTAATGTAGTGATTAATTAGCTAGTTTATATCATTCTGCTTTTCTAATTTGTTCCTCAAATGTGTGTGGTTTAATCTACAAATAATGTTTTTATATATATTAAAGAATAAATGAATTAAACATGGATTGTTAAGATAATTCTTGTGTGTGTTATTCTATGCTCTTGATAATTTCAGCTGATATATTTAAATAATTTAGGTAAAGATGGTTAATCTATTTAGATACATGGAGGCAGTAGTGTAAGGGATGGACTCCATCTCTGATAATTTCTTTACTATTTTCATTCAGATTTCAATATCTTTTATTAAAGTTAATTTCATTGATAACATATCTAGTTCATTGAATCTGCAATTAATGTAAACTTTACAAAGAACAACTCCAATGAATCTGGTGCCAGGCACAAGATATACAATACTTAGAATTTCATTGTACCTGAAAGCATGAATAGGGCAAGATTTTGTTCATAAATGTATAATCAGTGTTGAAAAACAGCTGCTGGAAATTAGAGATTTATTTGATCATATTCTTTAAGTAGTCCTAAATAGACCTGACTGAATTGTTCCTCAATTCTCAATTCATTTAAGTGAATTCTTGTGATTCATCATGAAAAGGTTGATCTCCTTCCATATTGGCAGATATACTGGAAAGCTCTGTGTATTTCCCACATAATATATTTAATGAGCTCCCTAGATATCGGGTGCTTTCGCCTTAATCCAGCATTTCAATTTTAAGACTAGAGGCAGCTCTGCATTTAAAGAATTCATGCTTCAGAGAATTCAGGGTGCTCAAATTGTTACCCAAATACTAGAGGAAAAAAAGTTGCCCCTGTGAGCCCAGACTAAGAAACCAGTTCCATATACATCTAAAGCTATTTATTAGAAAAGCTATAGTAAGAGAATCTTGCAAATCTAAATGTGTTTCCCTCCTCTGTCACTTTATCTTCAGGTGGATTAGGAATAGTCTCGGGTTCCCTTAAGTTTCTTTCTTGCAATGGGATCAAGCCTTGCTTGTCTGATCATAGCTTCAACAACAGATCTTCCCACTGTCTTTCAAGGCCATTCCCTGTCCCCTCCACAACATCTTTCCAGAATTCTAGAACTCTAATCTTGAACAAAACTGCCCTCTCTTTTTGAAATAATGGAGTTTGAGGATATCCCCAGATATCCCCCTTAGTGTGCCATGTGCAGCCTTTGAAGCATGCTGAGATTGTGCTACTAAAATGAGGCATCTGCAGGGAGAAAATTAAGAAAGTCAAGAAGGCCATGGCTGTGTGAATGAAGTTGTATTTCTTTCTATCATATACATGTAATGGCCATATTAAAGAGGTGGAACCATATATCTTGACTTTTTTGACTTCCCAGTCCTGTAGATGGTACAAAACTACCACTGATTTTACCAGTATGGTTTTCAGGCAAAAGAAAGGAAACATAAGAATGGAAATGGGGACACAGGGCTTTGGTGAGATGAAATTCTTCCAATATTTTCCCTTTAAAATTCTCCCTCTGCAAGTTCCTTAAAGATATTGGACAGGTTTGGTCTCCTTCCTTCCATAACCTCCCAGCTGGTCAGGAGAATAAATTGAAAAGTCTTTCTCTGCAGTATTATTACAGCCTTCATGATGGGTAACCATGCTAAGTTTCTTTTTTTTTTAAAAAAAGTACAAATTCCAAGGAGCAAGCATGCTACCATTTTGTGGACGATCTTGAGCAATGAGTATGAGTTTCCTTTTTGCACAATAGAAAGACACATGACATGGCCAAATAAAACAGAAAACATGGCACTCCCAACCCCACATTTGGCAAGTCCCAACGAATGGGCTACAGCTGATATCCTTGGTATCAGTTCTATCCATGTGACGTCTCATGTAATCCAAGGGTAAGTAAAATGGGAAAACTTAATACAGTTTGGATTTGTATGGTATTTTAATACAATAGGATGAACAAGAATTGGGCTTTTCAAACTGTTCCATAGAACCGTAGAGTCTGAAAGAACTTGAACATAGCTTTAGGATCTGCTGATGGCCTCTTATCTAAGTAATAACAAGTTCTCACCTCGCATAGCTTTTTTGAGATCCCGTAGCCAGTAAATAGATACTGTAAAAGTATTTATTAACTTTAAATAAAAATTATAAAGCTGATTAAACTTAGAAAATGAATAAAAACAACCCTCCTGAAAAATGAAAATGTTTTCAGTACCACATTTAAAAAACAAAATGAGAACATGGATCCTGTCCAGTGATAAGTGACCAGCCTGATGAAGAGAGCTGGAAATTAATCTGGGGAGTCATTACAGCAATTACAAAATACATGCATTCAACACAAAAGTCAGGTTTTTGATCCTTCTTGGGGTTAACACTAGCATAAGTGATTGAAAACAGCAAAGAATCAATCTTTGGTAAAACATTAATAAAATGTTACTGATGTGTAACAGTGCTATAGCCACTTGTATGTCAAAACTAACGATGGAAGAATTCATTACCAATATCCCATATTTGGTTGGTTCTTAGGTTTAAGAATTTTCTAGATCAGTGTTAGATAGTATTGTGACTATTCCAATACTGAGCTTGAAAAATGTGAAAACAGTCCAGACACAGCACAATAAAAAAGGCCAGATTTGCAGACCAATCCAGAACCCTGACTATGTTTCTGTTTAACTTGAAATTGCTGTTTATCATGCAGTGGTGGAATTCATTTTTTTAAAACTACCGGTTCTGTGGGAGGGGCTTAGTGGATGTGGCAGGGGAAGGATATTGCAAAATCTCCATTCCCACCCCATTCTGTGGCCAGCTGGAGGCGGTATTTGGTGGTTCTCCAAATTACTCAAAATTTCCACTACCAGTTCTCCAGAACCTGTCAGAACCTGCTGAATTTCACCCCTGCATTTATGGTGAAAGGAGGTCTCAGTGTGTGCACGCATGCACTTTTCGCATTCACAATTAGAAAAGCGAAGGAAAAGTTATTTGGCACATTTTATAAACATGACTTGTGATATCATGAAGCAAGCGGGGCAGCGTGGTGACAAATACTATTTCATAAACATCTAAAAATAACTTTTTTTTTCATATAGGCACACATACGTACATAGGCATAGCATACATCATCACCTCACCCTTTCTGAATAGCCATTGGAATCATGCCAATGTATGCTGTGTTTGTGAGCCAGGACAATTTTCCATGAATCTGAAGAAACAGGAGCTGCGTTTTCTCCCACTCCTTGATCACCAACTTCAAGATTTAAAGAGTTACAAATTTGTCAGCAAAGAGTGGAAATTCTTTTATATTTCTGCAGTTTTGAAAGATTTGACAAAGGGTTTGTTCACAGAAAGACTTTAGCTTTTAGCTTTAAATGAGCTAAATTCTTGTAAAATTTGTTAGTGAGTTGTACTGTCTTGAAAAATTCTTCCTTACTTGAAAGGAACATCTTTGCATTATTCACCGAGAGAGAGAGAGAGAGAGAGAGGGAGGGAGGGAGGGAGGGAGGGAGGGAGAGAGAGAGAGAGAGAGAGAGAGAGAGAGAGAGAGAGAGAGAGAGAGAGAGAGAGAGAGAGAGAGAGAGAGAGAAAGTCTTGGGGGAAACCTTGGTGTGACAGAAAAGGTGAGAGAAAGGAGTGCTAGTATGTACTTCTTGACCAATTACCGCCGTACCTCTGACAGAATATGAATGCAGATCTTGACGGATCAAGAGATCTCTCTGAGTGGGGTTTCCCATTTCTGTGCTGTGAGGGCAGAAAATAGATGATAGGTTCTTTCTCCCTTTGCTCCCAAAATTCAAATCAGGGATCAAGAAATACTTTAGGATCGGGATCACAATGTAGAACTAAGATAAAACCTCCTTTTTCCTAAGTAACACACTTTATCCTTTAATTTGTCCCTTCCTTCAGAGAAAGTGAAAACATCATTTTGACTTGGAAAATGACATTAGGAAAAAGTGTCACATATAACACACTCCACAACACACTCCACTGATGGCAGCTTTTAAACACTTTTAAACTCTAGGAAATTCTAAACTCCTTTCGTTTAGTCTGACCCTTCCCACTCAATTTAACTTGGCTGCTAAAACAAAAATAGTGACTGCCTTCAGTGGCCTTGCTTTAAATGATAAATGTTTGGAGATCCTGTGTGGAGATTGATGATAATGAGGAGGAGGAGGAAGGTGGGCTTTGTACTGTGCCATTCAGAGACTTTCTTCTTCTTCTTAGTACCCAGCGGTGGAAGGCTACCCTGTATCACCTCACATTCCAACATTACGAATTCTTCTGCTTTCTCAGGCAGAAAAAAATGTTCTCCCACTCTGATCTGTTAGAGGAGGAAAAAGATTCATTTTCCCAGAGCTGTAGAGGGAGGCTCCTGCTGTGTGCAAAGGAGAAGGAGTAAGACACGCAACTTTGTCTTTTCCTGCCAAATCATGCCACTGGAGGTGGCTTTAGGCTGCTGAGACTGAGGAGAGGATGTGTCCAGCTCTGTTTCCTGACTGATAACAGCAGCCGGCCCCTCCAACCGGATGTTATGCGTCCTGGGGCTACCTTTATATTTAAGCAAAGGGATGAGGAAAAATCACGACTTGTTTATACTTCAAGAAAAATAACGTCGCTTTCTTGCTCTCTGTGAACACATATAGATGGCTCCCTGAAAGAATAACATGACGAAAATACAATGTCCCCGTACCAGACCTCATATTTGAGTGGCGGGGGTCTAAAATACCCAATATAGATTGCAGCCTTTAAAAAAAACAAAATCAGACACCCATGCCTCATTTCCTTTCGCTTGCTTCTTCACTTTGATGGAAGGGTATCTAAGACAGAAGTCATCCCTGAAATAACTTTCTATCCGTTCAAACTTTATCTGTATGGACAACATCTTTGTGTATAAACTTGTGTTTTATCAGGAAAGAAGCCAAGGGTGATGACAATATATATAAAGCAAGATTATAAAAAAAAAGTTTTTAAGACATACATCATTATTACTACCACTAGTATAAAAAGGCAACCTTCAGGTGCATGTTCCTTAAAAGTAATTCGCCAACAGTGAAATTAGGGCTCTCAAACATTGCAAAAGGCAGTCCTCTTTAGTCCACACACATAAGGTGATTGAATCTTACTTTAGTTTCGGCAGCAAGACAGTACTCTTCACTATACAATATTAAATGCATTTTTATTTCAAAGTTATATGCAAATAACAGTATTCATACAGCTATTAAGTGATAAAATCTAATTAGATAAAATCTAATTTAATTTAAATCCCATTAAAATTATGTTAATTATATTAATTAAACTGAATTAATAAGATTGCTCTTCACAGGCTTATATTACATTGAGGATTACAGTTTGTTGACAAGTTGTAGAACATTCTGGGGGCGCCTTACATGCTGTCTATGGTGGTATTATAGCCTTCTACTTTTGAAAAACCATGTTAGGTGCTGCCTTAAGGCTTTATTTACCAAAGGCACTAAGAGATTCCAGGTTCTGCAGCCTCATTTTGTATATTTAGAATACAGGGATTGAATAGAAATAAGCTAGGGAAGACTGGCATGAAGCAGTAAAATAAGATGTTAATTTCCTAGAGGAAAATGCTTCCTTCTGAATATGTCTCATGTCTATGACAATGTTCTCTAGATAACAGAAGGTACTTTTACTTGGCAGCACAAGCATAGAGTCATTTTGATGAAGCCATCTTGTTTTTATGTCATCTCATAAGACTAGGATGTCTTTCATCTCAGATATCTTCACATTTTCTCCTCTTCCCACCCATGCCCTTTCCTTTAATTCACAATAATTGTAGAGGCTTATCGTGCTGCAACAAATTTTGGAGAGTACTGAAGCAATGAGGACATTAGTCCTGTTGTTATAGTCTTTTTCAGGATGGAAATTCCATTATCTGCTTAGATGATGGGTATGGCCCCCAAATAATGCTTGATCTTCCCTTAAGGCCCTAGAGTGTCTGTGTATTAGCCTAAACGGAAGACAACTAAGAAACTTAAAAGCTATTGGAGGGTGGAACCCTGAAACTGAGCTGCATTCCTGTTTAATTTGTTGATGAAAGATCAAAACCAAGAGATCCCCAAAGAGGAAGTATCTGGCAGGAGAATGGGGGCAAATGGTATCTTGACATTTATTGCTTTGACTTAAAATATCCAAATTTAAAAATAAATACAAATTATCCCACTCCCATCAATTGTATATTTATCTGAATTTTAAAATGATGCTTGAATGTTTAGGATTACAATGCATACAAAACATTGACCGAATGCAGGCAACTAAACATGCATGTACTGCTGGCTATAAGAATGTGGCAATAAGAATTCTGGCATGTGGCATAACTTCAATAAATTTCCCCAGCCAACAATACTATTCATTCGAAAACTTCAGAAGCACAGAACAGGTCACTGGATTGCACTGCTAAGTAATGTTTGCTGATTCTCAGATTCAAACACGAATATTAGTTTGAATTTATTTGCCTATTTCTATGTAGGTAAAACTATTCAATTTTACTCTCCTAAAATGGTAATCTATTTTAAAATTTTAAGTTATTTAAGCTAAGGGAAGTAGAAGTTTCACATAATGGTGTATGATGTGTCTCAATCTATTTACAATACCTTCCATAGCAAATTGAATATGTCAGTGCAAGGCAATGAAAGAATCCTTTTTTAAAAAAAATGCAAACATCTGAACCCTACCTCCAGTCTAAAGTAGCATCACTCTGGAGAATCAGCTTGAAAGGCAAAATACTTAGAATGCCTGGGATAAAAAGTACAATTATTAGATGTATGGATTGCTTCCTCATTGAAGGAGGCACAATAAGAGCGCCCCAAAGCAATCTTCATTTCTTTTTCTTCTTTTGGTCTTTCTCCATTTTGTCTTCGCTGTCTAAAAAGTTGTCCTGTGTCTTCTTTTGAGGTTTGGTTGATCTCTTTCTCTCAGGACAGAATGGAGGTGGGTATGGAGCAGGTAAAGTGAACATCAAGGCCTTTTTCTGAAGCTTTAGTTCCAACATTTCAAAGGTAGCCTGGATCTCATGTTGAATAATATGATGCAGGTTCTGGATCTGTGTTTTAATTGCTTCATTGACTAAAGATATTAGTGTCTGGAAGACAAGATTGATATACCTCATGTTTCTGATATATTAAACAATTAATATGGTTGGCAATTGATTGATTGGTTAGTTTAACAAGAGTATAATCTGCTTCAATCCAAATAGATGTGAATGTGTTGAATTTACCTGGAGATCATCTAAAGAATTGCTGAATGGCGAATAACACATAGAAAAATACAGTGCAAGAATAGTATAAAAAATAATGTACAAATAAAAATTACTACTACAATTAGTATTACCTCTGAGGGAGTTTATAGTTATTTGGGGCACATTGAAGTATTATTTTTTTAACCATTTGGTCACATCCAACCCTTGATGAATTTATAGGAAAATGTTTTCCATGCTACCCTGTCAAGCACAGCTTATTCAGTTGTATCAATTTGATTTGATTGTAGAAAGCAAGGACACTTACATTAATATTGACCTACATGAGAGAGCAGTCCAGATAACATAGATTACCATAGAATGCTAACATTTCCTCCACACTATGTGTAGTGCCCGTTATGAAAAATGGGGACTCTCAACAGATTCTCTTTCGATCAGGGGTGTCAAACTCATGGCGTCATGGCGTCATCACATGATGCATCACGGTTTTTTCCCTCTTCACTAAACCAGGCATGGGTGTGGCCAGCACACAACGCATCTGGGCCATGGGCCATGAGTTTGACAGCCCTGCTTTAGATGGTCAGACTGGTCAAGCAAAATCAATTCTGGCAAAATGTTGCCCAATATATGCTGGTGCTATACCCCACAAGGCATTTTTGGGGAGATTTGAATATGAAAACATTTGAGAACACTTGTAATTTATGTCTTGCTAAATCATTAGAATCTTATTGGTCCTTTGATTTGTTAAACAACATCTCCTCATTGCTTAGAACAATGAACTTCTAAAAAGTTACTTGCATACCCTCATAATTCAGCAACTGGTAAATATCAGTAGTTACATGATTCTTTGTAGGCTCTGTGAAAAGATAACAAAAAATATGGCCAAGGAAGCAATCAAACTTCTGTATATCAACAGCAACTCCATTTGCTGGATGTTGTCTGTCTTGACCTTCTTAAATCCATTTGCTTATAGTCTTTCAGTGAGGTGAAAGTAAAAATGATTAAGACCATTTCCTCATTAGTGAGTAAGTCATATTTTTATAGCATTGCTTAATTATTGTTGAGGTTTATGCAGCATATGATTCCTTTCATATATTGGCATACCAACGATTGAAGAATACTATAACGTATTAGTCAGAAAGCATGGGAAAGCTTCCTGTCTACCTAACTTTATGTTATTTGTCCATTAACTTTGTTAATACTTTATTAATGCCATCTGAAAACCAAACGACCAACTTCCCATGTCATCTTTATTTTCAAGAATGCTTCTGAATCCTACTTAATCCTTCCATAATTAGACAATAAGAATAATAGGGAGCTGTAAAATTTCTTTAAAAATGTACGCATCTCCCTGGGAAAAATATTAAAGTATGCTAAAGTAACAGGAACAGTAATATGGATGGATAAACAGAGAGGCGATAAATGCATGTTTTACAATGGAACACACATAAACTTGACCGCCAAAGATATTGGCCTCTAAGGAGGACTAGGAGATAGATTTTTCGGGTTCCACATGGCAGAGTAGCAGGAGAGATATTCAAAAACAGCAGGGTGCTATAATCATGATATACATTGTAATAGAAACACATCCTCACTGACTAGGTAGATATGCACATGCATATACACACATAGACACCTGCTGAAGGGTGGGGCTTGGGAACATTAATTTAATCTGACTATAAAGCTGGGAAGGAGCCAACAAAACAGCTTAGGGACCCAGGATATCATTTAGGTCAAGGTGGCAGCTGGCAATATGTATGAATGATACTGGTGAAAAGAAGCCAGCAGGCAGCTGAGGTGACATTCCTTTAATCAATTTCCCCAAAGCTGTTAAGCTTGGAGGAGATCCATTGGACCTTAAGGCCTCAGTGATGATAGACTGAATTTAGGATTGACAAAGAATTGGGAATAGCAAAATGGATTCCCACCCATTATATATACAGAATGGTACTGAACAAAAAAAAAATGATTAGGGAATTATGTATATCCCAACAATCATCGCTTGAGTTCAAAGGGTGATGTTCTTTCTGTTCATTTGACTTTACTTGCTTTTGCTGGCAGCTCAATGAAACACAAATGCATAAACATTAATGGGCCATTCATTTCACTCCACAGATGGGCTGACAAGTGAAAAAACTGCCTCTCATTTCCCTAAACAATATCCTACAGGGCAGAGAAGAACCAGAAAAGCAAGCCCAGGCAGGTGGGAATTTTCAGTATGGAACTTGATAAGTTCGTCAGAGGTTTATTATGCAAATCAAAGAGAGAGAGGGAGAAGAAACAGAATGTTTTAGAGGAGTCAACGTGCTGTCAATCTACAGTGTGAACTGCACGTTCTGAAATCTTCAGGGCAAAATAAACAATACAAACTGTAATCAAGAAGCAAACAGCAAGTTTAAGAGCCAATATTGCTCTCTCTCAACACATATGGGTGTGTTGGATTTCAACTCGCATTATTTCCTTCAACCTCTTTCTAGATCATAGGAATGATATGATCTTTCTAGATAATAGGAGCTTTCTAGATCATAGGAATGATATGATGTCCTCCTATGAGTATATGATCAGCTGTTCTTGGCCTGAGAAGTGGTCTTGTGGATCAGTTGATTGCTCAGATGAATATAATAATTGGATTCAGATATGTGCATTATCTGATTGGTTGCTTAATGTTTTGCCTTTTCACAATACATTGAAGCATTAACTAACCAAACAAACTGGGTTTGCACAACATGTTAAGCCAGCAAAAAAAGAAAAGTGACTGCAGCCACACTATTATTGATTGTTAAGCATGTTGCAGGAACATTGCCAATGTATGATTAGCAGAGAAGCAGATGACGAAACAGAGAATGAAGGAGTGACAGAGCTTTTGAAAACATTTTGAGGGCAAGAATAAGAATTTGGAAATGAGAGTCAGGCCTAAAGCTTCTATTTTTGTTACTAAATTTTGTATTATATAAGAATAAAAGAGCCTCCATTAAATCCAGTGTCCTAAACCTTATAGGAGTCAGACAGACTCCTTAAAATTCACAAGCAAAACAAGAAAAATAAGTCAGGCAGTGAAAAGATACATAAATAGCTTGGAGGAAGGCTAGATCTTCTAAGACAGGGGTGTCAAACCTAAGGGCCCGGGGCCAGATCCGGCCAGCGGGGCTGCCCTGCAAACAGCAAAGGACTGGTGCCTCTGCCAGCTAAAATGGAGCTTGGGATGGTCACCTGCGGCCCTCCCGAGCTCTATTTTTACTGGCAGAGGGTTGCAGGAGGCCGTTACAGCCAGAAACAGAGCTTGTGAGCTCGTTTTCACTGGCAGAGTGTTCAGGCCACCAGAGGCACCCCCAACACGAGTGACATTGAGCTGGCCATGCCCATCTTGGCCATACCTATCCCGGCCCCTTGAGGTCAAACACAGCCATGATTCAGCCCTCAATTAAATCAAATTTGACAGCCCTGATCTAAGAGAAATAATTTTCAGCTATGATACCCTCTAAGGAGCCTCTGGATATCCTTTCTATTTTGAGAATCTATAGCCTCAATGCCAGAGTTTCCCTTTGCGAATGGGCAATTCCTGACCCCCATTCCATGGGAGCCTAAGTGCCTGTTTTCAACTTTTCAAATGTACCTGCTGGTTAAAATGTGAGAAATCTAATGGCTAGGCCTATGCCTAACCAAAGTTCCTTAGAAGAGATTAAATGAAACCTAGTGGCAGTTGATTACCTATTAATTATGTGTGACAATAATAACTTAACAATACACAGTGCTAAATTAACAATATCATAGAGCAGGAGTGGGCATTTACGTACCTCTGTGTTAAGGGTCTGTGTTTGTATTCTGATCCTTTGGTATACTTCCCTGAGCAGATGTTCCCGCTCTGCATGCAAGGTTTCTCGGATATGCACTATACTGGCCTGTTTTTCTGCTTCAGCTGCACAGAGGGCAGCTAATTGTTGCTGGTAGTTCCACATTTCAATATCTATGCCTTCACTCAAAGGAGGGGGGCTGGGGGGAGCACAGACCTCAAGAATGGCAAATGTCTGATTATGGTCTCTCTCCCGAGTCATCACGAACTGGTACAGCCAATAATGCTTGAGCAATGTGTTTGAAAAGTAATCATACACGGCAGTCTGCTGGAAAGAGGAGAGTTGAACTGGAAAGGTAGTCAGTTTCTTCTGAAGGATTCTGATGGCTTGCAACAGGGAAAAACCTGGAAGGAAAAAAAACAAAACAAAAGAGCTTTGATACATATAAAGGTATGTATCACACATATGTGCTAGTCGTTCCTGACTCTAGGGGGCAGTGCTCATCTCCGTTACAAAGCCAAAGAGCCAGCGCTGTCTGAAGACGTCTCTATGGTCAATGGGCCAATATGACTAAACAGCGAAGGTGCACGGAACACTGTTGCCTTCCCACCAAAAGTGGTCCCTAGTTTTCTACTTGGATTTTTACATGCTTTCAAACTGTTAGGTTGGCAGAAGCTGGGACAAGTAAACAGGAGCTCACTCCATTATATGGGATTCAAACTGCTGACCTTTCTGATTGACAAGCTCAGAGTCTTAACAAACTGAGCAACCACATCCCAATGATACACATATACGTATGATAAATATAAATAAAAAAATAAATATGCAACTTTTGGAGTATCTTCCTGTTGCTATTCACTCAACATACAAAGGAAGAGATAAGCATTTGCAAATGCTGAAAAGACAGTCTTTGCTTTCCAATGAAATGTTAAGTCTTTTGGTTTCAAGTTTTACTCAAAGCTGAAATGGAGCAAAACAAAAATGGGGCCTTGGATAGAGACAATAGTCCTGTTTTTATTCACTGCAACATGTTTATTTGGAGATCTCTCTCTCTCTCTCTCTCTCCCTCTCTCTCTCTCTCCCTCTCTCCCTCCCTCCCTCCCTCTCTCTTTGTAGAGAGAGGGAAGAGAAACAATAAGCAAAAAGAAGGAAAGGCACATCCAACAATGAACATAACCACTGCCCAGCTGCCTCACCCATAGGGGTATGTTGGGGACATTGTTTCTGGCCAATTTTATCCACTGCTCAGGCCCAATCTTTCTTTGCCTGTGTAGGAAGTTAGCACCCACCCCTTCCTAGAAGAATGAAATATTCTAGGAAATATTAAAAAGGCAGAATATTGTATTTCCCCAGATGAGAAAAGGAGAAACATGTTTTTAAAGACAAAGCAGCTTCCTGCAGCTCCCTGTCCCAACTTCAGCTCCAGGGTGAAGGGATTAAGACATGGCCCTCAGGACATAACAGGATTAGCTCTCTACCCATCTCACTACATGGCACCTGGGAAGATTACATCACCCAGCAAGGCTCCACCAAGTCTGGGACACAAACAGCCTGCAAAGTTAGCTAAGACCCCCGTCTCCTGGGATACAGCCAATGGGATACATTTCTTGTACAGGAACAGGAAGCTCTAAGATGCGACACAAGAGGGTATACATCTCTCTTTCTCTCTCTCTCTCCCATGTCTTTTTTTTAAAATACTTTTTTATTTTCCATTTTCATAACATATAATCACATGCATACCATTACATAGCCAATATCATATTGTATTAATTAATAATTACATCAGTTCATCTTGCCATCAACTCCCGGGGAAAAAAAACCCTAAAAAAGATAGAAACCAATTATTGGCTTTTCTGCTCTCCATACACCACTTTCTTCTGCCTCTCTCCTCCCCCTCCTTACCTCCTTTCTTCCCTCCATCATCCTTTTCTACTCTACTTCCCCTTCCTTTCTCCTTCTCCCCTCTCTTCTTTCCACTCCTCCTTATTCTCCTCATCTTCCTCCCCTTGCCCTCTCTACTATCCCTCTCTTCCTATCTTTCTTCTCACCTCTGCTTCCCACTCTTCCTCTCATTCATTTGGTGCATTTCAGCTTCTGAGCAAACTCCATTCTGTGTTGATGGTATTTATACTTCCATATCAATATACTTAATATGTCTTAATTTTAAAGAAAAAATAAGAAAAGACAGTATACATGTGCAAACATATTACCTTAAGATCTAACACCCCTCATCAAGCCTAATATACTTCCCTTCCTCCCCCCTCCCCCTCCCAACCTTCCCTCCCCTGACTTCCCAGAACCCATACACGATATAAATCTTTAACAAAAACAGTCTAAAATATATTTGAAAAAAGAGTAGGAAATTGATAACATCTTTAAATTGAACTTAGCTCCTCCTTGCTAGACTAACTTTAAACAATTTATATCATTCCTGATCTTAATCATAAGCTATCTGAAATTTCTTAGACCCATATTTATTTTGAGTGTAATCAATCCATTTTTTCCAGTCTCATTTATATCTCTCATTTGAGTAGTCCTTAAGATATGCCGATATTTTAGCTATCTCGGCTAAGTTTGTGACTTTCAATGTCCATTCTTGAATAGTAGGCAAATCTTCCTTCTTCCAGTATTGCGCCACCAACAATCTAGCTGCAGTTATTAGGTGCAAAATCAAATTAATCTCTATAGCTGTACAATCAGTAATTATACCTAACAGAAATAACTGAGGGGTAAACTTTATTCTTTTTTAAGAACATTTTGCATAATCCACCATATTTTTATCCAAAATGCCTTAATCTTTTTACAAGTCCACCATATATGAAAATATGTAGCGTCCAGGGAATCACATCTCCAGCATTTAGGTTGTAAGTTCAGATACATAGAAGCCAACTTTTTAGGATCCAAATGCCATCTATAAAACATCTTGTGAAAGTTTTCTCTCAAATTTTGGGCTTTTGTAAATTTTACATTTCTTACCCAAATCCTTTCCCATGTATCTAGCATTATTGGTTCTTTTGAGCCCACTTTATCATACAGTCTTTAACTAATTTTGTTTCGGAGTCCATCTGTATTAATACATTATATAATCTCTTTATATGCATTAAACTTTGATCTCTTATTTGTTTAAGTAAATTATCCTCGACTTGCATAAAACCAATTTTTTGGTCTGTTTACCACCTGGCCTGTAGCTGCCCATACTGGAACCATGTTTGGATTACCTTTTCCTCTTTTAATTCATCCAAGAATTTTAGTTGTAATACACCCCTTTCTAGGGTAAAAAGCTGTCTGTAAGTAATTATATCCTGTTTTTGTACTATGTTCATATTTTCTATTGCATGTCTAGGAATTGCCCACATGGGTATCTTATCATTTAATTTATATTTTTTCCAGACCCACAGAGAGCATTCCTTAAAATATGACTTTTAAAATTCTTGTCCACTTTTTATTATATAGCAGGTAAGCATGCCAACCATATACCAAATCATGCCCCTCGATATTAAGTATTCTATCATTTGTTAAGTTAATCCAATCACTAATTACAGATAAAACTACTGCGTCATAATATAGTTTTAAATTGGGTAATTTCAAACCTCCCCTCTTACGCACATGTGTTTGTTTGTTTTTTGCCCAGGATCTCAAAGCATGTGGTCCTGTCCACCATTAAACCATCTTTCCAAGCAGTCTCCATGTTTCCAGTGTCTTTCTTCCCACTTGGAACTGAACCCAGATAGCAATAGCAATAGCAATGGACATTTCTTCCAACACCTGCACTTCCAAAATTTGGCCCCATTCTATTAACTATATGGAAAGATATGTGATTAACCAATGAATCCTGATCCTTTTAAAGTAATAAAAAGTAATAATGGGCTCTAGACAAAAAAAATTATTTAAATTCATGTACTTTGTATATTTGAATAAACATAAAATGAAGTGTTATTAGCATATAATAACAAATTGTGTTCCTTTTCAACCACCTGAACATCTAAAGCAATCTTCCAAAATGTAACAAAACAGGTAGAGGTTTCAAAATAAATTGAATTTGGTAGGAGAAGAGATAATAGACATCCTTGACAACGACTGATGGATCAGAAAAGCAGATTTTAATCCAAAACAAGTTAGAAACCTTGCTTTATAGGGAAAAGATTTTGGTTAAACTAAAAGAAGTATCTTGCGATATTTGTAAGATAATTTTGCTAATGGACTCAATTCATTGGAAAAAAGAATACGTTTTTCCTTGCAGCAGGTTTTACAGAATAATAGAGTTGGAAGGGACCTTGCAAGTCTTCTAGTCCAACCTCCTGTTCGAGCAGAAGAACCATTCCAGACAAGATAGGTACCGGGAAAATAGTCTAACTGTAAGAAATATTCTTGTTTGGATTTGACACAGGAGTGGACCAGAATTTTGAATTGATTATTTCTAGTATCTAAGTGGGTAAGATTGATTGATTTCTATATGTTTATTTATGGGCAATCTATATGGCTTCCCATCTTGAACAAGCAACTGGGCAAAGAATACTATATATAAAACTTGTTATAAGAAATTAATTCTAAACAGTACAAAATGCAACTAAGAATAATCATCAAACGAAAACTCCAAGGTTTCTCAAAGCAATTTAGATGCTAAAGGCAAATCAGACTCCACAAATTTCCAGACCCTAACGCTTGAGAAAAGAGCCAGATTTTCATAACCTTCTACAAGGCTAGTAGGACCAATCAGATGATAAGGCAGTTCCAAAGAATGGACCTTATTATAAAAAAGATATATCTCCTAGGTCCTGTATAATGTTGTCATTTCAGAGAGGTGGGTACCTGGAGGATTCCCATCCTGCTGGACTCAGTAGAATGCATTGAAAGCATTGGATATCCCTGCCTGTCCTTTACTCCCTCACTCTGAACCCATGCCTTCCTTCCCCCAGTCAAAGAGCCCCATCCCAACTGCACTAATAGAGTCCATTAACAGGTGAGATACAGCTGGTGCACACATAAACAATCTGGGAGCTTTTTCATAGCATTCTGCACCCATAAGCTTGGGACACCTGCCAACTTCTTACTCCATACTCAAACATCCTCCCACACACACCATACCCAGGTGCTGAATGCTATGCTTAAAAATTAAGTAAAGGCCATAGATTAACCACTCCTATATTTAAAAAAAAAGATTTTTTTCCTCTTTCAAATATCCTGACACAATTTTGAGCTGCAGGTGCGCCTGATTGAACTTTGTGCATGTAAAGTTGTGGACACAAGCTTTCTACGCAATACATTGTGGTATCCTGAGATGCACCAGCATTGCTTGTGACAGGAAATGTAGGCCAAACCTGGAAAGGAACCCCTGAGTCAGATATCATCGGATTAGTGTACAGAGAAAAATGAAGTGATAAAATGAAGCACCACTTTATTTGCATGTATAAGATATTGCCTTGAATGTTTCAGAGAAAATGTATTGCAAACTGAAAGCTAGAAAATGAAGGAGTTCAACATTTGGAACTCCTTTATCTAGAGTGTACATTTGTACATCCTGCTTCTTATTCCATTCATTCACGTCTATTAACAGGCACATGGCACATGGCACAGCTCCTAGAATTAAGTCAGTACTTCTGACCTACAACTTCACATACCTTTTGAAATAGCACAAGGCCTACATTCAAGACACAAATGGTTAGACAAGTTTTGGGCACTGCAGCGGTGCCTAATTAAATGGGAGAGCACTCTTTCCTATTTACCTTGCATTCCCTTCATTTCAGATTGGTTGCTTATAGCTTCAGGGAGCTGTCCATGCCACAGCAACTGGTAGCTTTGCCCTGCTCTTTCCTGTCCAGGGGAAAAAATGTATGGGGCTAGATAACAATAGTTGGAACCCAAGGGAAAGGGCTTGTGTTGCAACTGCTCAACTGACCAATAGATGTCCTAACTGAACAGTTGCCAGTATGGTCACTCGTTTGGTTTGTTATCTGTACATCCATTTTAATCATTAAGACATCAATTATTTCATTTGTACAGCCTGCGTAGCATCTTTTTTCCATATCATTCTTGTAGTCTGTCATTTTTTAAACCACTTCCAAATCAGTCTTAGTCTTGACCAGTAAAACTTAGTCTTCTTCCATATAATATTTTAAACCTAGGCTAGCTATAATATATTTTCTTTCTGGCAATCTATCCCTAATTTGTTCTTTCAAATCTCCCAATGGAGCATTTACCATCACTGTAATGATTGCTGGCCATCCTTTTTTCCCTTTCCTCTCACCTTTTCCAGCATTAGAGTCTTTTTCCAAGAGGTGTGCCTTCACATAATGTGTCTGAAGTGGGATCATTTGAACCTAGACATTTGTACCTCTGAGTTGATTTGTTCAATGATCCATGGGTGTGTTTTCTTGGCTGTTCATCATATTCTCAGGAGTCATTCCCAACACCAAAGTTTAAAGGTGCCAATATTTTTCCTACACTTTCTTTAGGGTCCAAGTACCAGAATTAAGGTAATATTTTTTTTCTATTATTCTTATACTGTCCAGGGGTAGCTTGAAAAGGTGTGGAAAATCTGTTACGCTTTGTTACCTTGGATGAAATCAGATAACTAGAGTGACCTAGGGGACATGGTGGCTCCGTGGCTAAGCTTGTCGATCAGAAAGGTCGGCAGTTCAGCGGTTTCAATCCCTACCACTGTGTAATGGAGTAAGCACCCATTATTTGCCCCAGCTTATGCCAAACTAGCAGTTCGAAAGCGTATAAAAATGCAAGTATAAAAATAGGGACCACCTTGGTGGGAAAAGAACAGCATCCTATGCACCATCAATGTTTAGTCATGTCGGCCACATAACCACGGAATTGTCATAAGACAGCGCTGGCTCTTTGGCTTAGAAACAGAGATGAGCACTATCCCCTAGAGTTAGGAACACCTAGCATGTATGTGCGAGGGGGGGAGGTTACCTTTACCTGAACCAGGCAATGGACGTAGAACAGAGGACTAGAAAAGAAACAGCAAATTTCTCAAAGGCAATTTTCTCCTGATTCAGTGATGAGCAGAGAACACTTCAACTCAGCAGTGGGGAAAGGTCTACTGTCAAAATCATGCAGAAAACCAACCTATTGTCTCACTGTTCGTTTTGTTACATGAGATCTTCAAGGCACCCTTCTTCCTGCTTTCCTTGGCTTCAATAGAACAAGGCTTTTTCGGATAAGCTACTGTATGAGGAATTCTCTCACAGGAACAAAAGGATTGACTGACCGAACTGGCTCCTATGTGCTGGGCTGCCATTTTACATTATAATTTTCCTTTCTGATCAACCCCCTCACAATTTTCCTCAAACTAATACTTTCCAGATGTTTAGGACTTGAGCTGTTGGGAGTCCAAATCATCCGGAGGACAGAGGTAAAAGGGAAAAATATTTTAACCTACACTGCTCTCTGCTTATCTTTCAGTTTGTAGATATGTTGTCACTCAAACAAAAAGGATGGCCCTATTGTAGCTCAAAATGATTACTACCTTTTTTCCACCTCAGGATTCTATCGCCTCATTGCCTCCTTGTGTAGCTATAGATCCTCAGCTTTCAGTAGGTCAAAAGGCAAATAGGAGCAGTGCATCGATAGAAGGTACTACTTGCAGCACTTGGAGGACACCCAAATGTGATTTTGCAACACACTCTGGGGCAGGGCAATGCCCCTTATCTTACCTCTCACTTGTACACATTCTTCCTCTTTTTTTGCAAGTGTAATTCTGGTACTCTACAGATCATTGCAAACAAACAAGCCTTCACATTTCCCAGCTTAGAGACAAGATTGTACTTATGGGTGTTTATTTGGTGTTGAAAATTAGGAAAGCAGCTCTTATTATTCCTGCCTCCTCCTTTGGCATCACCCTATCTTGAAAAAAGCCCATCAAAGTTATGATGAAAAAAAGAATAATGAAACTTGGTATGTTCATGAATGTTCTAGTTAATGGGTGCAAGTAGAGTTGGCTTTAAGCTAAGGTTGAGTGGGCATTAGCCTAGGTCACCACTTAGGAGTGCCAGTGCTATGCCTCCTGGAGTAATCCTCCCATTCCTCATGTTCCAATCATATCTTTCCAAACTAGTTTTGTTTGAAAGGAAATGCTACTGAGGACTACCACACACATCTGTGTGTAACATCTCATTTGACCCTAAGCCAATTGAGCCTGTCTTTGTGTGGTGGATCATGACACAGCTGTGCATAAAAAAAACCCCCATCAATGTGTTTTTTAATCCCTGCAGAATGTTGTCTTACATTTGTAAAGTTTTCATGCTTAAGACAAAATGGATTTTTGTTTGTTTTTTTCCTTTGCCAAGTTCTATTTCTGGAGATTAACTGCTGGCACATTCTGCCTCTTCAGTCCTCTCATCTATTGTAAATTGTAAAAGCAGGCAGAAGAACAAAAGACCAATTTTTCTGACAATGTTAGGAAAGAACTACTTCCCCCCGCCCCCACTGCTTCAGCTTGCCTTGTGACCAGATAAATAAGATCTTCATCATAAAATGGGTAAGGAGGTAGGAAGGTAATACAAGGGCTACTCATAGCCTCTAAACCCATTTTTATACTCTCAGAACAAACTAGTAAAGGGTGAGATTTTATAAGAGGAAAAGATGCCAAATAGGTCTATTAAGCCTTCATGAAGCTTTACCTGTTTTGCCCCAGGGGACAACCCCAATCCCCATGGGGATGCAGCGCTATGTCAACAAATGTGTCACATATACCCAGCTTTGTACTTGGGCCATCAGGAGTCCTGCTTGAATGAAAAAAACATACTCACACAGGTTCTGCCTCGGTAATAGGCAGCTGTTGAGGTTTATCAAGAAACATGCCACTATCACAAAATACAAATAATTCGTATGATCCTGTCTCCCTCAACTATTTGCTGAATGTGTGGGAGCAGCAGGGTTGTCCGTTCCATGACAAATGAGGGAATAAGGAGAATGAGACTGGACAATAGCAGCTAATCTAAAAGAATTTATCTTCAGTAAAATTGAAAGTATGCATTTTCCTACTACACACAGATGAAAACAGAAGAAAAAGACTCAAATATTGGCATATAAAGGGCCACTGTTCTTTACTGATTTCACGATAGGTTGCAATATTAATTATATTTAAAGATCTTAAATAAATAGCCTACAAGAATACATATTTAAATTTTCTGAGATGAGAGTTACGGTGGCAACTGATTTTTTTTTATTTTTATATCAGACAACCCCATTCCTTCATCTGCACTGATTTTGTCAGCTATAACTTAATGGCTCAACAATAAAGGAGCCTGGCTTTCTCGAGGTTATGCTAGCTTCTAAATGCAGTGAATTGGCATCATTGTTTTTCAATCTGGAGAAACATTCAGTTGGATGTCTTCACCAATCAGCTACACCAGGGGTGTCAAACTCAATTTCATTGAGGGCTGCATCAGGGTTGGGTTTGACAGGAGGGGGTGTAGGGAGGCTGGAGTGGGTGTGGCTAGCTCAATGTCACTCATGCCGGGGCCGCCTGTGGTGGCCCAAGTGCTCTGCCTGAGAAAACGGGCTCCTAATCTCTGTTTTCGGCTGTAACAGCTTCTTTGGAACATCTGCCAGCAAAACCGGCACTCATGAGGGCCGCAGGTGGCCCGCCCAAGCTCCATTTTCATTGGCAGAGACACTGCAGGCCGGTCCATAGCTATTTCCAAGGCAGTTTTGCAGGCCAGATCTAAACACCCTGTGAACTGGATCTGGCCCACGGTCCTTGAGTTTGACACCCTTGATCTACACCATGGAACCAAAGCAACCATTGCACATTTTTTTTCCTAAATGAAATAACTTTTTAACAAACAAAAACATTTCAATTTCTCCAAATTTTCCTAAAGTCACAACAATAGCTTGGTTGGGGGATGCAAGACCTATAGCTATAGAATACAGATTGCTAGATTAGTTGAGTCCTTGCTTTAATCCACCTGGACTTAATATTTAACTTTTCTTCGTATGAAGGAATGAATTGATACAAATCCATAACATAGAAATTTGTTCAGAATATCTGAAATCTGTATTTGGCAGTCTATATTTTGATTTCTCAAAATCTGGTTAAATGGCTTGTGACTCATAAGCCACTGAAAGTATAGGAGAGATGGGTTGCAGAGAAATTTAATAAAGGTATATGTAAATGTGAAGTAAAGTAAAGTAAAATAAAATAAAATAAAATAACAACAGCTAATGTGGATTGAGTTTAGCACACTGTCCATCAATTAATTTCTGGTCACAGCAAGGGGTCTTGGTGCTTCCTTTCTCTCCATTGTCCAAACAATAAAAAACTAGCTTCTCATGAGAATACTGTAGCTGTGGCAATTTGCCTGTTTAAAGCTGTCACTCTCATGTAGCAATTGCCCAGAATTATTTAATGGTGCAAATATCAAAGTGTTGGGCCTGCTTGTGTGTAGGTGTGTGCATGCATGTATGCAGAGAGGTGGGGCAGATAAAAGATGAATATTGTGAAATGCAATGTGACAATGGCAGGCTGTAACTTCTCCACCTAGACACCATCATAGTAGTATGGGGATAACCTATCATTGATCTGTTTCATCAGAGATTCCCGTGTGGGTGGATTCTTATCACCTTAGTTGGAGATAGGGTTTAAAGGAATTGGAACACCAGAAAGATCTCACAGGGTGGCCTTCCCCAGACTCCCACTATCCTCCAGCTGGTATGGCTAGGGGATAATAGTGTCAACACACTTGCAAGACATAGACTTGAAGGAGGCTGATAGAAGTTTCCCCCAAACAGGAGTTCAGTTGTACTTTGGACATCAAGCTCCCAAAAATCAGAGCTGACAGTCTTCAGTGATATGATTCACCACAAGACACAGCTGAGAAGCTTCTGAAGTCCATCACTTCTTAAAACCTGGGCTGAATAAACATATGCCACACCTTGATGGCGTGAACTGAAGAAGGTATTATCTCATAAGCAAACAAGGGTGGCTTGATTAGCTGTAATTTGCTTCTTGGCAGCAAAACAGGGGCAAAACCGATGGCAGTGAGGAGCGGGGGAGAAGGTACAAGCAATGCACAATCCTCTTAGAATTTGGAGGTCAGGGAAAATTGCTAAGTTTATCAAAAGGTACAGTACACAGCCCAAGGCAACTTGGGAAAAATGCATGCATCTGCATGTTAAATGCCAAGCTGCTAATGGGACTGAATAAATAGATATCAAAACTGAGCCAGAAATGGAATAGGGGTTAGCAATTCAAATATCTTGTAGGAACTAGTCTTAAAAAAATAGTGGGAAAGAACAAATTTAGCTGAATTAACTCTCCTCTGGCATCCCTCACCAATGAGAAAAGCTGGGGGAGATATACAAAAAAAAATTGTAGAGCAACTAGGGAGGTGACTTTCTTCAAAATCCTAACCCAGTTGTTTTAGGGGTGGGATCTTAATTTAGATTCTGATTGGAAACTGTTTCCAATATGTTTAAATTATTCAGTTTTACTTAATCAGTATTTGTCTATGGGGATCAGTGGTGGGCTTCAAAAATTTTTAGAACCTCTTCTGTAGGTGTGGCCTGCTTTGTGGGAGTGGTTTGCTGGCCATGTGACTGGGTGGGTATGGCCAACTTGTAAAATGTGGTGAAACTCATTTAACAACGCTCTTGCTTAGCAACCAAAATGTTGGCTTAGAAACTCTGGCATTTGAAGCATGCAAGTCTTAAAGCTGTCAAGTTTCAAGACCCTTGCACCCCTAACCCTTTAGGGGAAAAAACCAGGGATGTTCAAACTTGACAGCTTTAAGACTTGTGGACTTCAACTCCCAGAGTTCCTCTTCTCGCTCTTCATCTTGATGATGTGCGGACGGGCGGGGGGAGGGAGCTGGAACTGGTTCTAAACGGCACTGTAGATTTGTGGAACCTCTTCTATAGAAGAGGTTAGAACTGGCAGGAACCCACCCCTGATGGGGATTCTCAGTTATCCAGATCATGTGTTGTTGTTTTTAAAATCCCCTTTGGGACATGAATCAGTGCTTATCACTCTTAGCAACTTTAACAAATGTGTGGACTTCAAGTCCCAGAAATTTCCTAGCCAGAAGAATTCTGGGAGTTGAAGTCCCAGACATCATAAAGTTGTTACTGAATACAATGCAGTAAGATGGGTGGCTAATGCATTTCATAAATAAATGAACTTGTATAGGTTGAGGACCACCAATATATTGTAGGTCAGAGAATGGAGAAAGAGAGTCTTCCATAGAGCACCATTCACATTTTATTTTGGACGGTTGCGGGCCAGAGGTGTGGTAATCCTCTCTTTTATATGCATGCTATTGATGTTCCCAGGAAATGACTCAAACAACATGTTACATTAACTAGTTGACATGGCAACTCCCTTTCTGTTTTTATTTTGTTCAAAGGGCGACTTCTACATCAACAGTATTTTCACCTTCTCTCTTCCTCAGAAGCAATTTCAAAAAAGCTTGCTGCCTTTCTATGAACTCAGGCTAAGATGATCTGTGTCTTCTGCTGACCTATCACTAATCAATAGCATGTACATTCTTTTTTTTTTCATCCCACAGTTGCTTTGGGAATGAATCGTCAATCAAAAGTCTGCTTATCCAAAGTCACCTGGAGCTCAAGTGAAATGTTATGATTTGAGAACCGAATCGGTTCAGCAACCCAAGGACTTTGCTGGCAAAGTCAGAAGCAAATGATCTGAAATATCAGGCAGATACGTATGCAATAAAAATCCGTTCCTCCCCAACCCAAACTTAACAACCTACTTTCCAACTTCAAAGTAATATTTGAAAAATGGGCATTAGGTAATTGCACTGTGGAGAGAAAGTGTACATAAATATACACTGTTCATATTGGGGAAATGCATGGGTAAGGAAGTTATACAAAATGCATAGATTACATACTTTTTGAACAGAGAAAGTGAACAAAATGAATTTTACAGGTTTTGCATCTGCTTCCAACAGACTGATTATGGGATCCATAGGCATAAAATGGGATTTGAACCCCTCACTTTAAAACAAAACATGCCTTACTGCATGAATACTCCCCAACCATCCTTTACAATGTTAAATTTAAAAGAATTCCCAAGAGGCAACACCTTTATTTAGGCCAATCTTTTTTTTAAATATTTGCAGGCTTTCAGATTTATTAAATCCTGCATCAGGCTATACGGTTACAGTGAAATCAGATTAAAAGAAATGATTGTGGTAATTGCGTCTGGTGTGATCAGTCAGTTGTCCTCTAGAGTGGAGTGAAGCTTTTCCTCGCTTGCACTTAAGTGCAACACAAACATCCCCTGACGACCTCTTGTTTCTGCTCCCCGCTCATGACATTCGCTCATTTGACCTCCAGCTCATATCTGAGGGAGCCCATACAGCAGTTCTTGATTTATGACCACAATTGAGTCCAGAATTTGGCCCCTGGACACCAATTCCGGGGCTATTTTGCTTTGGGCAGGAGTAGAATCCAATTCTTTTTCAGACCTGGTTGTTTTGCTCTGCTCACCAGGCCTCTCAGTTAATTTCTGACTTGGAGATTGGGCTTTGAATTAGCTGCCAAAGCAACCAAATAATAAGGCTGGAAGGAATGGGGTGAGCGGGTGGGCTTCGCTGTGAAGTGGAAGCAATGTCTCCACTGTTGCTTCACACTACAAGGCACAGTCCTCACATTTCTATCAGCTGATATGCAGGCTTCTTTTGTTTTGGATCAGCTTCTCTCAAGCATGGATCGAGTGCTCTTCGGGAGTAGCTGATATCAACTAATCATTGGATTCTTGTTGAATGAACTCACTGAGATAACAAAGTTCAACAGATTGTATAACCTTTGAGGCTACCTTGGGATAGTGTCAGAACAAGAATGAAACACATTACTTTAGCATCAGTACAGCTAAGGATGACATGAACTATCTCAAGCTGGGGAGAAAATGAAAGCTAGATTGTGGTGACCTGGGAGGGGAAAACAAATCGCCAGGAGATATTTGTACAAGAGTAAGTACAAGTGGGGACATAGCTTGTGTCAGGGCTGTGCTATTACAGGCTGTAGGTGGCGTGATTATAATTCAAGTCTGATGTTCAAAAAATACAATTCCCTGTATAGTGAAGGCAAGGATATTGGGGCAAAGCTGGGCTTCACACGAGTATGTTTACTATACGTGCTAAATTTCTGTACAGATACTCATTATGGGTATTTGCATAAAGGAGAATTCAGCCAAACAGCCCTGACCTACTTTTCAAACATATAATATAGATTCAGATTCAAGGTTTCAATAGGAAGTAGTCACCCCATTTAACATCTCTTCTTCACAAAACAAAAGAACCAGACAAGAAGCTATTAATAAATCTACCTTGTTCTAATAAACAGAGTGCATAGCTGACAATTCTGATCCCCCCACAAGTCAATGCAACCATTCAAATTGTACAATTGATTTCCATTAATAACTGGCTTCTCTAACTCTACAGATTGGCTTGGGGGGGGTCATGTTTATAGGTGTGTATCATGCTGGTTGCAGATAATGGTTGGAGGATGCCTTGCACGCACATACAGGTAACCCGCACACATGTATATTGTCACATATGTGTTTCTAAAATTAGGACTTTTCCTGATAATTTTATTATTGCTTTTAATTTATAAAGAAGCTTCAATAGAGATGATACCTCACAGAATATAAGAGGACAGATTTTTGTCCTGCTAGGCTTATAATCAAAAATAATTGCTATAAAGAGGAGATGAGATGAAATGAGATGAGATGGGAGGGGAGGGGAGGGGAGGGGAGGGAAGGAGAGGAGGTCAACAAACTTTGAGGCTATGTCCACTATGTTCATGTATAGTGATGGTATCATAGGTATGGCTAGATACAAATCGAGTTAGTATATAACATGTCCATTAGCTATGTTTTGATAGTTTATAATTAAAACCATTGTGGAAGCCTAGCTATTATCACAGTTTGTTATATAAGCAGGACAACATTTTAAACAGTACAGTTTATTTTATTTATTTATTGTAAACTGAAATGATCATAGCAACCGTGTTTTTCCCCCCCTAAATCTGTCTTTAGAAAGTAGTGTAGGTTAGTACACAAAATCCCTTCATCTTTGCACAAATAATTTCTGGGGAATGAATAAGCTGTCAGTGCCGATTATTTTAAAAAGTACAGTATTGTTGTTATTATTTTCAGTTTTTAAAGTAGATTCCTGCTCTATCCCAGCCACAAGAGGGAGATGTCACACAGATTTATGCACAAATTAGCTACTTATCCAGGCTGTTGTGAAAATTAGGCAGGAAAAGATCAACAAGGCAGTTGGCCAAATTTAGAAGACATTATTATTATCTGTACACAACAACGTGAAGTTGCAGCTGCCAGTTCTTTAGCTGGTATTGCCCTTCACAGGCATCAAGTTCTTCCTAAGACGCTAGGATGTCATAATGTATCAGCATAGTATATGGGCAGATCCAAGCAGTGCAGCCTTTGCAATAGACAGATGGAAATTTTGTCAATGCACAGATTTTCTAAGCACCAGCCAAGTTTTTTTGATATTATTATTATTATACAATTGTATCACAGCGGCCCATTGTTTCGCCGGATTTGGCATTGGTTACTAGTCGGGCCCCACCCAGGGGCCTAGGATGTCGTAACGTATTTTCGTAATATGCGTGCAGATCCAAGCAGTGCGGCTTTTTGCATTTGACTGATGGTGATTTTGTCAATTTTTAACTGTTTTAAATGTAATTCCAGTGCTTTTGGATTAGCACCCAGTGTGCCAATTACCACTGGAATTACCACTGCTGGTTTGTGCCATAGTCGTTGAATTTCGATTTTTAAGTCCTGGTATCTTGCGATTTTTTCATGTTCCTTCTCGGCGACCCTGCTATCACCTGGTATTGCGATGTCTATGATTGTGACCTTATTTTTCTCAACCAGTGTGATGTCTGGTGTATTATGCGCCAGTATTTTGTCGGTTTGTATACGGAAATCCCACAAGATCTTGACCATCTGATTTTCGGTGACTTTTTCAGGCTGATGTTCCCACCAGTTTTTTGCTGTTTTGATATTATAATTTTTGCACAAATTCCAATGGATCATTTGTGCTACTGAATTGTGCCGCAATTTATAATCAGTCTGCGTGATTTTTTTACAGCAGCTGAGTATGTGATCAACAGTTTCATCAGCTTCTTATTATTATATTATTATTATATACGGTAATAATAATAATAATAATTATTATTATTATCATCAGACTGTTGTTTCTAGAAAGATAACTATCTTAATTAATTACATCTCCTTAAAGATAAGCAGTTTGTTATGGCATAAATTTTTGCAAGCAAATCTATGAAAGCTTATATGTCATAAATTCTTAGGCTCCTAAATTACTAGTTTCTTGGTTATTATGTCAATAACAACAATAACAACAACAATAATAATAAGAATGGGGCCCGACTAGTAATCAATGCCAAATCCGGCGTAACAACTGGCCATTGTGATACAATTGTATCATCATCATCATCATCATCATCATCATCATCATCATCATCATCATCATCATCATCATCATCATGCCTGACATAACAATAGTTGAAAAGAAAAAAGTATGGTTCATTGACATTGAAATACCTGGAGATGCACAAATTGAAGATAAACAGCAAGAAAAAAATCACAAAGTACCGGGACTTGCAAATTGAAGTTGAGCGACTGTGGAAAAAGAAATTGTGTGTTGTCCTGATTGTAATTGGAGCCCTTGGAGCAATACCCAAAGGGCTACCTCGCTATTTGGAAATTTTAAATTTATCAGACTTGAACATGCTGATTCTACAAAAAACCACCCTACTTGGAACAGCTTATATCCTCCAACATTACCTTAACAGTTCCTAGGTCCTTGGTTAGGATTCCAGCTGTTGAGCTACCAACCAGCCGCAAAGGCTGTGAATCTCACCAAAGATTAACAACAACAACATCATCATCATCATCATCATCATCATCATCATCATCATCATCATCATCATCATAATTTTTCTACTAAAACCCATGTGAAGCTGCTTTAAAAAGTTAATACTTAAATAACTAGCAATGCATATACATAAACACACACTCACACACACACACACACTAACGACTGATGATTCTTGAGGGAATGACATTTGGGGAAGTTGTAGCTGCTTTAGACTGCTGTTGTGATCACATGATCTTCATTTTCGACATACCGTAACAGTTTCCCAGCCAGTCTCATAATTCCTCACTTGATCCTCACCCAACAGCAAGGAATTGGCTCATCAAGTCGCTGTTAATAGAAGCAACAACTTTAAGGTACATGAAGAAAAGCCTGAGTATTTTTACTGCTTTATAAGTCCCTTCTCTGGACACAGACACAGACACAGACACAGACACACACACACACACACACACACACACACAAACACGGATCTTTATTCTATCTTTGTTCAGGAACATAATATTGCTCTATCTTCCTATGTTTTTTTTCACAACAACCCTGTGAGGTAGGTTGAGCTGAAAGTCACCAAGTAAGCTGCTGTGGCTACATCTCAAACATCTCAAATGAGGAAGGTATAAAGGGATTTGAGGCACAAACTGAACAAAGACACCTTGAACTAAATGGCTCACATAAACAAGCCTAGGTCCCCCAATATAAAATGCCCCACTAAAGATGTCTACATAGACATATTTGGTATTTACTTATTTCAAAAACTGACAAGCACAATATCTCTGCCTCCCAAAATAGGTCACTGGGAATCAAGATACTGTGAGTTTGGGCTTGTGTAAGATTGACCCACATGGCAATTGAGATATCATTGTGGGACAGGGTGGAGTCAGGGTCACCTAACTGTGACCCAGATCACTACATGGGTTCAGCCTACTTTGTAAATGGGGGATCCAGTGTCTCTTCTTTAAGATTGCTGCCTTCATAGTGCCAAGGTAGATAGTATTTTTATTTGGTATGTACCCGTATTTATCGGCGTATAACACGCACCGGCGTATAACACGCATCCCCCATTTTAACACAAAAATTTGAGTAAAAATTTTTTTCATTAAAAATAAATGACTTGGAAGCTCGGAACTTAATGTTGGATTAAAATTTATAACATTAGAACATGAATTATAACATTAACTCCTCTTAAAAGGCAAATATGAAATGAAAAAACACCTCTTTGAGCAAAAAAACTTAATCAGAATCACTGCTTTTTGGAAAACCAAAAAACTCTTCCTCATCTTCACTTGTATCCTCAAAATCAAACTGAGCACTGCTTTCACTGCTTTCACTGTCTTCATAGATCAGTTCGTCTTCTTCCCCATCCAAAGCATTGCTTATGCCACATTTCTTAAAAGAGTTGATAACAATATCTTCTTTGACTGCGTCCCATGATGTTTTCACCCACTGACACACTTTTGAAATGCTAGGTCTTTTCATTCGCCCAGAATTTGTAACTTCATGTTGAGTTTCATCACACATGTATTTATTCCACTCTTCACGCATAAAAGCTTTGAAGGGCTTGTTAATGCAAACATCTAATGGCTGTAATTGTGAGGTCAGTCCGCCTGGAATAACTGCTATATCAGTTTTGAACTTTTGAAACTCCGCCTTTGTTCTTTCTGTAAGATGAGATCTAAATGCGTCCAATACCAATAAGCATGGCTTCTTTAACAAAGCACCTGGGCGCTTCCCCCACACATTTTTAATCCAAAGCTTCATGCCTTCTTCATCTATCCATCCTTTTGGATGAACATGCACTTGTACGCCACTAGGAATTCTCTCCTTTGGTAACGTTTTTCTTTTAAAAATTACCAATGGAGGCAGCTTATTTCCATCTGCAGTGCAGGCAAGAACAAGAGTGTAACGATTTTTTTCATGCCCTGAAGTTTTAATTGTTACTGTTTTAGTACCTTTTGAATCCACAGTTTTATTTGAAGGAACATCGAAAGTGAGGGGAACTTCGTCCATGTTGCCGATTTGACCCATTTCAAAATTTTGTCTTTTTCTTGCATTGATAATAAATCTATGAAAATGTATTATCTTTTCCTCATAATCATCTGGCATACGCTGGGCAATCCTTGTTCTTGTTCGCATCCGAAGGTCATGCCTCTTCATAAATCTTTGGCACCATGACGTTGTCCCTTTAAAATCCTGGATTTGCAGCTCTTTGCTGATTTTCACAGCTTCAAAAGTCAGCATTTTTGTTGATAAAGCAATGCCTGCTTTTCTTTGGTTCAGGACGAATTCCTTCACTTTACTTTCTAGTTGTGGCCATTTCGTTATGCCACTGCGCAAAGCACATTTTGATTTTGGTAACATCTTGATTTTTTCGACATTTTTTCGCCACTCTCGTATTGTGCATTCTGTTGGTGGCTCTCCAAAATGCCTTGCTGCAGCCCTATTCCCATGTTGCTTGGCATATTCTACAACTTTTAATTTGAAAGCAGCTGTATATGCTGAACGCTTCTGTCTTGATTCCATCAGGGATATACAGTATTTTACCTATGGCTGTTTAAACAATAAAAGTTACCGTCAGACATGCGGTTCATTTCCCCCTTTAATTGCGCTGACGAGTAACGTCCTCAGCGTAACGTCAGGGACGTCTCTCGTCAGAAGTACGGCAGAAGTAACAGCAGCGCGGGCGGCTGCGGACTCACAGCTGATTGGGAGAATGCCGGCGCGTACACTTGGGACCAGAGAGCAGGCGGGCGGGAAGGTAAGCACCCGCAATGATGGAGAAAAAATACAGGCAGCGGGCGGCTCTCTGGCCGCTGCGAGCCGCTGCTGCTAGGATGGGGTTAAATCAGGCAGCGGGCGGCTCTCCAGCCGCCGCTTGTTCAATGATGGGGTTAAAGCGAACAGCAGGTGGCTGGAGAGCTGCCGCCACTGCTGCAAGGTAGGGGTTATATCAGGCAGGGTAGCTGGAGAGCCGCCGACGCTGCCATGAAATGGATGCTGCACTTCTATGAGTATCATGGGCGCCGGTGAATCAGCTGGAGCAGGCAGTTTGGGACCCGGCGTATAACACGCAGTATCGGCGTATAACACGCAGGCAGGGTTTAAGCTTGCAATTTTAGTTTTAAAACTGCGTGTTATACGCCGATAAATACGGTATTTATATTTAATACTGTTCCACCAGGTCAGATAGGATGGGCATGCTCCCTATCCCTTCCTTTAATGTTGCCATCATGTCAGCATGTCTTGGTAGCTTCCGTTGCTCTGCCTCTACAGAACACTCTTCTCCCCTATCCCCAAAGCCTTGAAGAACTGGGTCCTGGCTCTTCCCATAAGCATTGTGTCAAGACCAAGTTGGACTCCAGTAAAGCTGTTTGTTGCTTTTTTGGAGGGGTGGGGTGCTGAGAGTTTTAGAAACTAACATGTTTTTGCTGGTAATATTTATTTACTTATGTCAAGGTTCCAAGTAACATCCCCAAAGAAAAAAGACTCCGAGGCCTGAATTTCCTCAAAGTTCCTTTTTATTAGAGATGTCATATTGGCACATTTGGGAAAACCTGAATCTGAAAACTTCCAGGTTTCCCCCACCCAAATGAAAGTTCAAGCCCCTACCCAGCACTCACATGTCAATCACATGTCCCAATCAGGCACTGTCCCAACTGGAGATGCCTCCCAACCATACCCCTCCAGGTGCAGGGGAAAATGTCCTTGACTCTCTGAGAAAGGAATGTTATTTTGACTATATATTTCCCATATGCCATATCATCGCCCTCCCCTTTTTCCACAGCATTTAAGGTGGCAGGCCTGAAGGCCAAATGCAAAAGATGGCTTCCAGGCCTGTCAACTTACTTATATACTTGCTTATTGCTGCTTATAAGTTATCCAGAATGACAGTGTTTAAATGGGTGCACTATATTACCCAAAACTGATAAAAAGATTCTATGTAAGTTTTTAAAATAGATACGCCATAAATAAATGACAGTAAAAATCACAGTATAGTGTACAACCACACTACCATAATTTAAACTGATGTCTAACTTTGTGAAGATCCTGAACGAAGAAGAAGATTAAAGACCTTTCCAAATCTTGGGAAATGAGCACTCCAAATATACCTTGAAAACATGAGGTAACCATTGTGATATGTAAAAATCCTATTTACAGAATAGAATTAAGCATACAGGAACATAATTTACAAATGAACAGTTCAGGTAAGTGGTCTTTCTGTATACCCAGTTCCAAAAGTTGGCACCAGCAAATGGTAAGTCTTGGCAAGACTTCCAAAGACCCAGCCAGTGCAAAGATTGGCAGAGAAAGAAAGAGGAATACATTGAGAAAGGACAAGGGCCACCACAAATTGCACTATTCTGGATCTCTAAAAAAGGGCAGAGAGTACAGCCAGGAAGGACTCCTAACAAACTACTAAGAGTCCAAACAAGATATAGGAGCTAGGAACTAACTACTTGACTATGTCAGTGGTAAGAAATGCTTTAATTCTTTACATACTCAGTAGATAAAAGTGGCAAATTTCTTACGGATTTATTGATGAAAATCTTTATAGTGTCTCTCTTTAATAAAAACTTCCAAATTTTACATTGACAGCAGACATTCTTGAGAAATAAAAGAAATGGGACAAGAAAAAAAGGTGATCCAGATGAAACCTGAGCAGGGGGTTGGACTAGAAGACCTCCAAGATCCCTTTCAACTCTGTTATTCTGTTCTATTTTATTCTATTCTAAATACAATATTAAATGTTAGAGGTTAATCCAACAGCACCAGTGACTAATAGTTTGCCTTTACTACTAGCAAATCATGACCAACACTGACACAGTGTTGAATCAGTAGAATGACTCACAAAAAACATGATTCAAATGGGTCAATGAGATTATTTACTGGCAAATCACACAAAAAATTGAAAGGGATCAAACTTGCAAACCAAAAATAAAAGAGAAGACAATGGACAAAAACTAGAACAAACTGAGACATACAAAGATGGGCTTTAAAAAAAAGAAGAAAGTGAAATTACATGTATCTCAGAAATTCTGGAAATAACAACCCTTGGGACATAACAACCCTTGACATGTTTAATGAAAAACAGCAGAAAGAAAGAAATAACCAAAAAAAGAAGTAAATGGCATGTAATATAGGGAACCTCTCAAACTATTTTGGTTACCATTACTTTCAAACTTAGAGAAGCCTTGATAAAGAACAAATTAGCAATAAAAACACGTAAGTCCTGAATAGAAGCAAATGCCTGAAGCATTTCAGTTTTTGACAAAATATATCTTCCAAAGTCCTCAGATCCAGTAGTGGAAATAAAGAGGCTAGACTAAAGCCAACTGCAGTGGCCATTGTCAACACCTCAGGAGTGTCTAAATCAAATGAAGGCCCGTGCGAATACAAGACAGCCAATAGAGTATCACAAGCATCAGAAAATGACTAAGCAACCTAGATAAGTGTAATCAAAACATGTTGATAAGTTAGAAAAGAAAGATGCATACCTTGAAAAGAAAAGTATAAAATGAATTGGTCATGTTTGGTTTCTTTAAATGAATCATGAAATGTGGTCTAATAAATCCTTAACCCAAATTAAGTTAAGAATGCTATCATGAGAACATGTCAGAAGAATCCCTAAGGACTGTAGGTCAAAAGAAATTTACACGGAGGGAATTCCTTATCAAAATTAAGTGAAAAACCGTAAATATTAAATAATAGACTACCAGTCTATTATTAGCAAACATAAAATAGATGAGGATGGTTATTCAACAAATAAATTATTACTGCCAAGTGAAAACTATATAATTGAAATTAAGCAGTGTACTGAGAATTTCATTTCAATAGATAATAATTCAAAGAAACTATTCATAACTACAGAAAATATAGACAGAAATAAATAATAAAATCTGGCCAGTCATCCTGAGTATCTACACATTTCTTCTCACAGTAATTTACCTTGGAAAGGGTACAACAAATGCAGTATCATCAATATTTAACAAAAGCTCACTGATAGCAGCAAATAAAAACAGGTTGATCAGCTTCATAATTGGATGAAATCTATACCTTCCTAATAATTAATCAGGAATTCTACAACAAATAATTTAAAGCAACTTAAATGCAGGTCATCCTCGCCTTACAACCACACGAGCCCAACATTTCTGTTGTTAAGTGAAATATTTGTTAAGTGAATTTTGACCGATTTGACAACTTTTCTTGCCACAGTTGTTAAGTGAATCACTGCAGTTGATAAGCTAGTAACCTGGTTGTTAAATGAACCTGGCTTCCCCTTGACTTTGCTTGGGAGAAGGTGATCACATGACTTTGGGACACAGAACGGTCACAAATATGAACCAATTGCCAAGCATCTGAATTTTGATCACATGCTCATGGGGATGCTGCAAAGGTCATAACTGTGAAAAATGGTCATAAAGCACATTTTTCCATGCCGTTGTAACTTTGAACAGTCACTAAATAAACTGTTGTAAGTTGAAGATTGCCTGTATATCAAAATAACTTGCTAGTGATTCTGTAAAGTATTCAGCAGGATAGTAGAAAGCATGACCTGCTTTCTAAATAACTGTGAGGCAGTAACCTATCTAGATGCAGACAAGAAAAGAATCTCATAGTATTTCCAAAATAAAGCTCCTCTCGTCCGGGACTTAATTTTAGACGAGAGGGCAGACCTGGCATGTATTACTGAAACCTGGCTGGGCCCAGAGGGAGGAGTCCCCCTTGTAGAACTGTGCCCAGAAGGATTTCAGGTGCTGCACCAGCCGAGAGCCCAGAGAAGGGGTGGGGGTGTGGCCGTTGTTATCCGGGAGTCGTTAGTTCCTCGTAGGGTCCCTGCTCCGGAGCTTGTCGGGTGTGAGTCTCTGCTGATAAAGTTGGACCTCAAGGGTCAAGTGGGTTTGCTGTTAACGTACCTGCCTCCCAACAGCGTTGCAGCAGCCCTCCCCTCGCTCCTCGAGTCGGTAGCCGAGCTGGCAATTGAGTTCCCTAGGTTGATGGTCCTGGGGGACTTCAATTTGCCTTCGCTCGGTGAAAACTCTGATGGGGCGCAGGAGTTCATGGCTTCCATGACAGCCATGGGCTTGACCCAAGTAATTCGGGGCCCAACCCATTCGGCGGGTCACATGCTCGACCTCGTATTCCTCTCGGAGCAGTGGATTGTGATCTTGGTCTGAGGGGTAACGACATCATACCCCTGTCGTGGTCAGACCATTGCCTACTGAGGCTCGACTTCCAGAAGCCAAACCCCCACTGTAGGGAGGAGGAACCGACCAGGTGGTTCCGCCCCAGGCGACTCATGGAGCCATTAAGGTTCCAGATGGAACTTGGGGTCATTCCTGACTCTTTCGCCCACAATCCGGTAGAGACTTTGGCTGCTGCCTGGCATTCGGCAGCATCAGAGGCCCTCGACCGGATTGCGCCACTACGGCCCCTCCGAGGCGGCGGATCCCGGAGACCCCCTTGGTTCACCGAGGAACTCTGGGAGATGAAGCGCCGGAGGAGATGCCTAGAGCACCGATGGAGGTCCAATAAGTCCGAATCGAACCGAGCAATGGTAACCACCTGCACCAAGGAATACACCAGAGCGCTTAGGGCAGCGAAAAGATCCCACATAGCCACCTTGGTTGCGTCCGCTGAATCCCGCCCAGCCGCCCTGTTTAAGATAACCCGCTCCCTGTTAAATAAAAGGGAGGCAGGGGAACCCTTGCAGGGCAGAGCTGAGGATTATGCCCAATTCCTAGCGGACAAAATTGCTCGGTTTCGGTCGGACTTGGACTCCACCCTTGCAGTTCCAGCCGAGGCACAAGAGGATCGAATGGAACATCTCTGGGTTGAGTTTCAGGATGTTACCCCCGGGGATGTGGACAAGGCCATGAGGGCTGTGAGTGCCTCCACCTGCGTACTGGACCCGTGTCCCTCATGGCTGGTTACCAGCAGCAGTGAGGTGACACGAGGCTGGATCCAGGCGGTCGTGACCGCCTCTCTTCGGGAGGGGAACTTCCCCGCCGCACTGAAAGCGGCGGTGGTGAGACCCCTCCTAAAGAAGCCATCTTTGGATCCAGCTGTCCTTAATAACTATCGTCCAGTCTCCAACCTTCCCTTCCTTGGGAAGGTTGTTGAGAAGGTGGTGGCCTTTCAGCTCCAGCGGTCCTTGGAGGAAGCAAACTATCTCGACCCCTTCCAGTCAGGCTTCAGACCCGGTTACAGCACAGAAACCGCTTTGGTCGCATTGACTGATGATCTCTGGAGAGCCAGAGATGGAGGATTCCCCTCCATCCTGGTTCTCCTTGACCTCTCAGCGGCTTTCGATACCATCGACCATGGTATCCTTCTGCGACGACTGCGAGGGGTGGGAGTGGGAGGCACCGTGCTGCGGTGGTTCTCTTCCTACCTCTCTGACAGGTCGCAGTCGGTGTTAGTGGGGGGGCAGAGATCGTCCCTAGGCCCCTAACATGTGGGGTGCCTCAGGGTTCGGTCTTATCCCCCCTACTATTCAACATCTACATGAAACCGCTGGGAGAGATCATCCGCAGGCACGGGATCAGATACCATCAATATGCGGACGATACTCAACTGTATCTGTCCGCCCCGTGCCAACTCAATGAAGCGGCAGACGTGATGAACCGGGGTCTGGAGGCGGTTATGGACTGGATGAGGGTTAACAAGCTTGTGCTCAACCCAGAAAAGACCGAGTGGCTGTTGTGTTTCCCTCCCAAGGATTCCACCAATATTCCATCTCTCAGGCTGGGGGGTCAAACTCTATACCCCTCAGAGAGGGTTCGCAACTTGGGAGTCCTCCTAGATCCACAGCTATCGTTCGACCATCATTTGACGGCTGTGGCTAGGGGGGCATTCGCCCAGGTTCGCCTGGTGCGCCAGTTGCGACCCTACCTGAATCGGGAGGCACTCACAACAGTCACTCGGGCCCTCGTGACCTCTAGGCTGGAATACTGCAATGTGCTCTACATGGGGCTGCCCTTGAAGAGCATCCGGCGTCTTCAGCTAGTACAGAACGCAGCCGCGCGAGCGATTGTGGGTGCACCACGGTTCACCCACATTACACCTATCCTCCGCGAGCTGCGCTGGCTACCTGTCGATTTCCGGATGCGCTTCAAGGTGCTGTTAATCACCCATAAAGCCCTACATGGTAGTGGATCTGGATACTTGAGAGACCGCCTTCTGCCAATTACCTCCCTGCGGCCAATAAGATCACACAGATTGGGCCTCCTCCGTATTCCATCGGCCAGCCAGTGTCGGCTGGCAACTACAAGGAGGAGGGCCTTCTCAGTAGTCGCCCCGACCCTTTGGAACGAACTCCCCGTGGAGATTCGTACCCTCACCACCGTCCAGGCCTTCCGCACAGCCTTGAAGAACTGGCTAGCCCATCAGGCCTGGGGATGAAGATAGTTGCCCCTCCCGAATGATGAATGCATGTTGGTTACTGTTTTTATTATATGTGTCTTTGTTATTGTCTGCATTTCCCCTTCCCTGATTTATGTGAGCCGCCCTGAGTCCCCTCAGGGAAAAGGGCGGCCTATAAATGTCAATAAATCACTAAATCACTAAAATCAAAAAAGAATCTGACAAGCATAAAATAAATATAACAAAAAATGCCACTCAGCTACAGCAAGAACATAGAATAAATAAAATCACCCATATAATTAAGATAATGAGAATTTAAAAGAAATAGCATAACTAGAGGGTTCAACCCTTCCTTGGGGAGACGGATCAATCTTTTTTTTTTAAATGTGTTTTTTAAAAAAATATTTTTAAAACTAGTGACATAAAGTAAAAGAAAATAATGTAAATAATTATTAAATTATTAAAATAAATAAAGTAATGAAAGTCAAGGAACATTATGAAAAATGGGACCCAGATTAACAGATAGAGCAACCTACCTTATAACTGAAAATGAAAATGTTGAAGTGGTAGCTAGCTTCTGCTTCTTAGGTTCTACTATCAATAGTAATGAAACTAGCAAAAAAAAAAACAACACACTGCAGACTAGCACTTAGTAGAGTAGCCATGAAATCCTTGGAAGAAATATTTAGATGCTGAGAAATTTATATAGCTACAAGCATTAGATTCATACAGGCAGTAGTTTCTCCTATGACATTCTACTGAAGTGACAGTTGGACTTTTGAAGAAGTCCATAATACTAGGGAAACTGAAAAAAATGAGAAGAGCAAAAGAAGCAGAATTAGAAGCAGAAACAGAAACAGAACCAAGATTGATGGACTAATGGCCATGGCTATACATTGGGAGACTTGTGGCCCCAAATTGGGAACAAATTAATTCTGAAGAAGGTCTGTCCATGTGGTCACTATCATCTGACACTAATCTAATGGTACATAATGAGTTAGTTAGTTAATCAATCAATCAACCAACTCTGCTTAATATGTTTTATGTGATGTTTATGGCATTGCCTTGCTGCAGGTTTCACATAATTACTATAGAAATCAGTAATACACACACACAAACAACATACACACACACACGTGCGTGGGTGTGTTCTAGCATAACTCTGGAATGCCTCGAGCAATTTCAGCCAAACTTGGTACACAGATGACTTACTCTCTGGAGAAAAATACTGTGGGGGTAAGACATCCCTAAAACCCCACAGGGTGTGTGTTCTGTTAAGATACAGCCTGTTGTGCGGAACTGCCATACTGGCGTCTACTGTACAGCGCAGTGGAGTTGCCATGGTAATGGCTTCACAGTACTCCACATGGGGGCTCTCTCTGTTAAGGGGGAATATCCAACATTAGAAATTACATTTGGTCTGGATATTTCCCCCCTATAAATAAATACCCAGGCAACCCGGGTTATCGGCTAGTTATAGGCTAAAAAAGCTTTAGCAATTTTCACAAACTACAAAGACTTGCAAATAGAAGTAGAATGACTGTGGCAAAAGAAAGCAAGGATAGTATCAGTACTATCAAAAATGCCAAATTCAGTCTAAACATCTGACTGCATGACTAACCAACCATTATGATAATATAAGGTAAAGAAAAGGAAGGAAGGAAGGAAGGAAGGAAGGAAGGAAGGTTACTAAATGTTCTCCCTCATTCCTTCCACATTAGTCACTGATAAATTCCACACACAGTCCTTAGCCTATAAAGATTACACTTTGATTGCCTATAAAAGAAGGTGCAAAGTTGACTCAGGTCAGCTCAAATGTTTCCTTTACAGCTGAAACTATTGCAGTGTATTTTTTCCGTAACAACTACAATCTTGGCTTACCTTGGGTTTCCTCCAATAGCTCCCCTGTCAATTTTCCCACTTCTGCTACAACTTTCCAGGGTAAACCTTTGTTAGCAGCAAACACCAGGCTATAGTAATGGGCATCAAGTATGATACTCTGTCGCACTTCCTGAATTTCATCAAACTCCTTCCACCCCAGCAAATCTCTTAGAAACAGGCGACCAGGCTTCTGCTGAAAAAAGCACCAAACAAGAAAAGCTGTTAGTATGTGGCATTGTTTCATATCATGGAAGAATTTTAAAAATGACAGACCAATTTGCCCATCCTTCTGCCCCACACAGAAGCCAACTTTACTCTGGGAAGCTTACAAATGCAACCGCTCTGATGTGGCCATTTTCACTCCTTTGACTTACAGCAGGGCTGTCAAACTCCTGGCCCTCGGGCCGGATGCGTCACACGTTGGCCATGCCCATGCCCTGTTTAACAAAGGGGGGGGGAGTCCCGATATGTCACATGACGCTGCCATGATGATGTGAGTTTGACACCCCAGACTTACAGCATCTTCCATTTCAACCAGTCCTTGTTGTACTAATATATTAGCAATGAAGAGAGTTTTTATATCATCAAGCCAGTGATGTTATAAAATGTGCTAAATCATTATTTGGGAATGCCCTCTATGTCAGAATATTCATGAACAGGCAGAGACATGGTAACAAGGTCAGCCAATGAATAAGCATGGTAACAGGTTAACCAATGAGGCTTATTTGGAAACAGAAACTTAAGTAAGACGTCTGGGTCTGGTCTTGTCTGTATTAAGCTCTGAACTCTGAACTGAAACTACTTACAATCTCTCCTCTCTACCCCATTGGAAGACCCACCTGTTGGTATTATATATTTACTTATGTGTTATATTGCATATAAAGAGAAGTTAATGAATCCTGCTGAATCAGTTACCTGTGTGTGCTTTCTGGATTTGATTTCTGCAACAAACTCTGACACTATAACTATCAGAAGCAATAGCCACTGATGCATCATCATCATCATCATCATCATCATCATCATCATCATCATTATTATTATTATTATTATTATTATGTTAATATTTGGTGAGATTCATAGCCTTTGGGGCTGGTTGGTAGCTCAACAGCTCGAGTCCTAACCAAGGACCTAGGAACTGTTAAGGTAATATCAGAGGATATAAGCTGTTCCAAGTAGGGTGGTTTTTTGTAGAATCAGAATGTTCAAGTCTGATAAATTTAAAATTTCCAAATAGCAAGGTAGTCCTTTGGATATTGCTCCAAGGACTCCAGTTACAATCGGGACAACACACGATTTCTTTTTCCACAGTCGCTGAACTTCAATTTGCAAGTCCCAGTACTTTGTGATTTTTTTCTTGCTGTTTATCTTCAATTTGTGCATCTCCAGGTATTTCAATGTCAATAAACCATACTTTTTTCTTTTCAACTATTGTTATGTCAGTGTGTTGTGTGCCTGTCAGTCTGGATTCTGAAGTCCCAGAAGATCTTGACTTTCTCATTCTCTAAAACCTTCTGAACCTGATGTTCCCAGTGGTTTTTGCTGTACTGAAATCCAAACTTTTGGCACAATTTCCAATGAATGATCTTAGCAACGCAGTCATGGCGTTGTAGGTAGTCAGTTTGTGAAATTTTGCTGCACCCACTGATCAAGTGTTGACTGTCTCGTCTTTTTCATTACAGAAGCAACATTTGCTGTTGGTGGTAACATTTTGAATTTTTGCCTTCATGTAGTTTGTGGCTAAGGCTTGTTCTTGAGCTGCCAAAATAAAGCCTTCTGTTTCTTTTTTCAGTGCTCCTGATCTTAACCAGTTCCAAGTTAGCTTTTGGTCAGCTTTGCCTTCAATACTTTTCAAGTATTGGCTATGCATAGCTTTATATTTCCAATTTTCAGCTCACTTCTCAATTACTTCTTTCTTATATTCAGCTTTTCACTTAGTTGTATTATTATTGTTGTTGTTGTTGCTGTTATTATTATTACTATTATATTATTATTATTTTGCAGCTATGGTTTGTTTCTGAAGAGACAATACTGTAATAGGGTCCCCCATCCTGTATAAAACTAAGCTGAAATCTAGTTGAGTTCAGGTATTGCATTAAACCAATCATGGTTGGCTGACTAAGGCATATGGTTATGGTTTCCATATAACCTTAGCTCAGGGACAAGAGATGCCTTCAAAATGTAAGCATATAAATTCCAGGTTTCAACATAGTATCAGGTAAAGCATTCTTAAAACTCAACTTTTCTGTGATTCTGTAGAGCTTTTTAAAAATAATCTTATTTTTTAAAACTCTCGAGAAGGGTTTGTTATTGGTGGCATAGATGATGGTGATATATACTTGTGTTCCTTTAGTCAGTGGGTGATGAGTTTTATTACAATAGCTGTATGAAAATTTGAAGGTGGTTTTGAAATTGAAATGCACTGTACTCTGGTCACGAGCTGATGTTCGATGTAGGGCCAATGTAAGAGGATGTACTGTGATAAGAGATAGGAGACTGTAGTCAACTTGTAGTAAAGAGACAGATCCTAGACTTGAAAAATATTCCCTGATGGACGCACTCACTCTGGCACAGCATGAGAAAAGGTGCATGTGAAAGTCCCCATTTTGAAGATTGGAGTGAAATGCCTGGAGTTATTGCAGCAGGACAATTGGTGACTGTAAAGCACCTAAGTTTCACCAAGAGAAGCCGTATGGAAGTGCTGCTATGAAGATGGGATTTGATGGAAGAATGAGGGCTTGCTCCTTATAGTCTAAGCACTGGACTTAGACATTTACAGTCAAGGTCCTACCTGGTCAGTTTATTTTGAAAGATGTTCTATTGGCCAGCTACCAGGTTTGCCTGCAGGACTATCTACTGGACTGCTTGCTGAACTTTCTGCTGGTCTGCCTGCTGAGTCATCACTGTTGACGAGGGAGGGAAGTCAAGCCTAAGCCCATGACTTATGAGGTCCAAAGGGTCAATTTAATATCTACATAAAGCCACTTTATGTAGGTGAGATCATTCTTCATCATAGGGTCAGGTATCAACAGTTGTATATTTCTACTTCAACCAATTGATGCTGTCAAGGCTTTTTCTAAGGTCTAGAGGCTCTTAAAGAAGAGGAATACATTTATACATAACCTGACACAACTTAGTGCCTACTCTTAGTTTTTCCAGTGTGGTGAGTTTCCCTCCTTTAGTTCTGAATGGGTTGTACTCCTCCAGGCACAACTGTAACACCTCTGCTGCATAAACACATAAAGCTAACCTAAGCCCACGTGGTAAGTCCACTATCAGAATCCTTCCTGCCTTATTTATAAATTTTACAAATAAATAAATAGCAATAGCACTTAGACTTATGTACCACTTCACAGTACTTTACCTCTCTAAGCGGTTTACAGAGTCAGCATATTTTCCCCAACAATTGTGGTCCTCATTTTACTGACCTTGGAAGGGTGGAAGGCTGAGTTAACCTTGAGCTGGTGAGATTCGATCTGCCAAATTGCAGTCAGCTGGCAGTCAGCAAAAGTAGCGTGCAATACTGCATTCTAACCACTGCGCCGCCACAGCTCTTATATAGTATAAATATATACTATATATTATAACCTGGCCTGGGCTATCCCACCATTTTTAAACTTTTATGATACTCAAGGCTATCAAATCTAGACTTTTAAAAAAAGTGTCAACCTCTAATTACAAAAAGGATGCAGCAAATTCTAGGATACTATTATATCAACACAACACCTGGCTTTGGTTAAGAGAACGTACGATTTTGGCCAAATATGTTTTCTCAAAAGACATTAAAAGGAATAAAGCTTCATAAAAAGAACTCTGTCACCCAATTGAGTTTTGTTTTCAGCTCTGAACCAGTCTAGTGAGAAAAGAATATACCTGGGAATTTTTTCTGTTATAGAACTCCTAAAATGAAGGTGACATTGGGATGTTTTCATCTGGCAACATACTGCACTTTGTAGAAGAATTCAGCCTGAAAAAGGTTTAAGAGATGTGGAAGTTGCATTCAGAATTGTAGATTCACATTGATCAGAGGGGTGAACTAGATTAACTTTTAAGATTTCTGCCAGTTATAAAATTCCAATTCTGTGGTTGGTTTCACACATCACACTAAAACATTGTTCAGATAGAATTTTCTGAACCAACCATAGAGACCTGGTTCAAACACTATAATCCACCATAAACCATGTTTTGCAAAACACAATTGCTGGGATAATACAACACAGTATTTTTTAAAAGAAAACATATTATGGATTAGTGCAATTTATAAATAAATAATCAAATTTGAAAATACTGCCTATAATCCACTGGGAATTCATCGGAAACAGGTGATTAATCCTCCATAGCTCTTTTACACAACTAATGTAGCAAACCCTTTTGCATTACTACTCTTTTGCATTTTAGTACTTAATGACTAAGGGCCTCACAATTTAAGGACTGATATTATAGTATAGTATAGTTAGACCATGTATAACTGACAGATTGGATGCCAAATTGTGATTTTAATATATATTTTATGTGTTATTTATTACTTTATTCCAGCATTTTTAACTGGGTATTCCTTGACAGTTTTTCTTTGTTCTGGTTTCTAGTCTTTGACTGTAATAAACTTGATTTGACATGGCTATAATCCTAATTCATTAGTTTAATTCTGCTTGACTTGGACTACTCCAGACTATGGAGAATAATAATAATAATAATAATATTAGTTGGCCATCAGGTGGCGTCTGAGTCAGAGAGCAGTGAGGAAGAACAGAGGGAGGCTGTCCCTGACGTACGTATGCGTAGGGCTGCGAGGAGGAGGGAGCAGTTTTGGAAAAAGGGTCACAAAAGGAAATAGGAACAGGTGGCTACTGATTGGCACCTCCCGGAGATCTTATAGGTGGGGCGATGGGAGGGGAATTTTGCAGGAAACAACAATTTACTGATCCAGATGTAGAGAAAGATTGGGAGAATTTCGTGAGTTCAAGCCTTGCTTCATAGAGATAGCTTTCTCCCAGCCAAGGGGTTGCTTATCTCCCTCCTTAGTTGTGGCAGACAGCCAAGTCTACGTCTATATATATTGTAGAGGCTTGGGACAGAACAATATTAGAATGATGATATGAGTCTTTATGTAAATTGCAAGCGAAGACTATTGTGAGAAAGCACAAACGTTTTGTAACCAATCAACACACTGTAAGTAATTGGAGAAGAATTTTTATTTTGTGTGTGTTTATGTCTGTTTGTTTTATGTTTGTCTAAAAATAAAAACTTTTTTATAAAAAAAAGAACGAAGGCCTTGTACAACTTGGAGCAGCCTTGGGCCCTTTCAAGAAAAAGAAACCACCTGAAGGTAAGTGGTGTATGGTGGATCCTAGGGAGCAGTGGGCTGTGGGGCCCTTGCACTTTACTTCCTCAGTGCTAGGAGAAAGTCCTCAGTTCTGCCATTGAGTACCACTGCTCAGGATGGCCTAGATCAGGGTTGGGCTGCTGGGGGTTCGCAGGGGTTCGGGTGAATCTCTAGCTAAGATTCTGTACAATTCGGAAAACCCCCAAATCCCATTCCTGGCTGGCCCCACCCACCCCACCCCTCCCAGGAATCCCCAAGTAGCCTGTTTTGGATGCAGGTAAGTGCAAGGCACGTGCGGAGGCTCAGGAAGGGTGAAACACGGACCTACCAGAAGTGTGGGCCTCTGGAGCCTAGGGAGGCCGTTTTCACCCTCCCAGAGGCTCGAGGAACACCTCTAGAGCTCGGGAAGGGCAAAAACACTCCCCCACCATGGGGTAAGAGGCCATCTAGGCCACGCCCACCATGGCCACACCCACCCAGCAACCCGGCAGAGAATCCCTTGCTAAAATTTTTGAAGCTCACCCCTGGCCTAGCGGTGTTTCTGTGTGTGTGTGTGTGTGTGTGTGTGTGTGTGTGTGTGTGTGTGAGAGAGAGAGAGAGAGAGAGAGAGAGAGAAGTATAAGAGAGAGGAGCTGAATCAAAAATTTTCTGAATTTTTGATATGCCAAGCCCAAAAGGGTTTGTCATCACTGGGTTAGAAAATGAAATATCAAAACAATCCAAGCATCCAGTAATTAATTTCATTGTTCTTAAAGGAAAAAACTTCTGCCATCAAGTTCAACTTCTCATATATAAACACATAAAAATCCAGCGTGAAAAGCCCCTCTCTGAATTTAAAATGTCAGCCTCAGAGCAAATTGCAACATTCAATTGCAGTCAGAATCTGACTGAGGCCGTCTTTAAGCTACTTTAATCAATGCATTTCCTAGTACTTTTAAAATCAAAAGACACTGTGCAACAGCATTTTTTAAAAACCACGTTTCCTCGGTCAGAATAAAGTAAAAAAAAAAAAAACAGTGAAGAAAAACAGAAAGTTTACAAATGCAAGCCTTCAAGATTTCTCCAGTAAGAAAGCAGGAAGGCTTCTGAGGCCTTATTTAAAGGTCCTCCTGGTTTCCATGGGAATGAAACCGCAAACTACGTTATTATATTTCACCAAGATTTTCTGGGGCTCTCCCTTCCCCTCTACCACGATCACCTTAAACTTTTCCCCCCATCTTTTTTTACCTGCAGCTGAAGGACAGCTTCAACACCCTCCGCAGTTAAATTGGCCATCCTTCCTGGATTGGTTGCTAGGAGACACTGGCTTACGATGCAAAACCCTGGAAGAAAAGGTTCTATTACAAAGACATAATTGCATACTCCCTTCCAAAACACGGCTCTTACGACAGCCCAGTCTTAACTTTGTTCATCTGCCTTTCAAAGGATTCAATGGAGATTTTAAAAATCTGACTTTTTCAGTTACTCATTTATAAAATGCTTAGATACCTATGCACGGTAGAGATTTGAAGTTTTAGTGACATACTTAGTATCCCATGAGCATGATTTATGAGTCCCTCCATGGTACACATACCACCAGTCACAGCTGGTAGCTTCAGATAGGGTTTGAATGCTGGAGCCAGACTGCACAGGATTTGAGAAAACAAGCACGGAGGTTGATTTTGTGGCTCTTGAACAGAAACGCCACTTCTGCCTTCAACCCTAAGATTTCTATTTTAAAGATTAACTGCAGCCATTGAGCATTAAGAGCCAAGCAACTGAGAATTTAACAGAAAATTCTGATTCATCAACTGGAAGACGAGGAAGGCCTTATGCCTGTTATTGGAATGACTGATCTGGTTCTGTAGCACCTGAATTTGCAGAGAAATGTAGACATCCCGCTGCTCCTGTACATTAAAAAAAACAACAATCATCTCACTAAAACAGAAAGCAAAACACAGCAACAGATCAGAAAATAAAGATGTAATCTAGGGTTTGAGGCCAGAGATTTTATGTTTGTTTTATGTAGTGGAATATTCCACAATAGTCTGAAATGCTGCCCCAAGATTTTTGAGTGCAACTTAGAATCTGATAAATCCGATGAAATTCTGCACATGAGGCAACTGATAATCAGTTTTATCTTTCTGATCAGAAAGCAAAACTGGGCGACCTTTTTAATCTTCCACCTTAAACAGAGCAGGCAGAGAGAGAAAAAGCAAAAGCAGAAGCTTCTGCCGCCGCCGCCCCCCAAAACTTTTTCTCAAACTTCTTATACACAGCTTACACAGCTTGTCATAGTATTAGAAACATAATTTCATATCATGCAAACTTCATGATTTTTCTCAGCTCTCTGAAAACAAAGAAGGGGAAAGGAATTCATTTTTATATAGCCCAGAGCTTTGTTAGGGGATGCTGTCTCACATTATATTATAGCAGAATTCACATTTTGCATGTACACCAAGTTACTTTAGGAAGGCTACGTAGCTAAGCTTGGCAATTGGCCTGGAGGCTTTATGTTTGCAGTTGGCACATTAGGTTACAATGCAGCTTAGCTCAGCAGGGAAGCAAAAGTTGAGTTAGGTACACTCTGTATATTCTCTAATCCTTTCACTGTGATGCTGGAAGCTATGGGTAGTTAACATTTGGTGTGTGTGATGTCCCTGCTCTGCAGGGCAGTTTGGTTGTCACTATGCTTTTGGGTTTAATTCAATGTTCTGGTTCTCCTTTACCTTTAGGGACCATCATGGTTTCTTCATGGTTTCTTGAAGCACTGTCTTTCCTCGGTTTTATTTACCTGTTGTGCCGGATCCAAGAGGAAAGGAATGCTCTGGGTCCTGCCCATTAGGGAGTAACATCGTGGGACCCAGAAGGAGATCCATTTCAGTTGAGGCTTTCACACTCTGGAATATCACTCCATAGAGTTTAGACTTGCCCCCAACCTGCTGTCTTTCTGCAAAGCCTTAAAAACCTGTTCGTTTGTTTTTTTAACTCCAAGCCAATTATATGTACTGGGCATATAATTCCAATCACAGCACTAGAAACTATTTTGCGACTACTTTATCATTCTAATGGATAGCAGTAAAGGGGCATCTGTGAGGGAGAATCAGCAAACAGGAGAGGCTGCTTACCTTTTCCCAAGCTATATATTTCCTTTCCTATTACTTTACTCCTTCCCCACCCCCATCTTTGGGGAGACTGAGTAGAGAATAGAACATAATTCTTTATTGGCCAAGTGTGATTGGACACACAAGGAATTTGTCTTTGGTGCATGTGCTCTCAGTGTACATAAGGAGAATAAAATTAATTCATCAAGAATAAGAGGATACAACACTTAGTGATAGTCAAGGTTACTAATAGGCTATCAAATCGTAGGAGGCAAAATACGATGACCTGAGAAAGCAGGAAAAGAAGGCAGAGGAAAGGTTGCATAAAGTCACTAGTGACATGACATCACCACACAAACGACATAATTTAGGGAAGGTGTCATGACATATGGCATCATTGTGCCTTATATCCGACATTTATGTTCTTCTCCTTGCTATCTTTGCCAATCCGTATGCTCTTTCAAGAATCACAAATTATTTATTTATTTATTAGACTTATATACCGCTTCATAGGGCTTTCAGCCCTCTCTAAGCGGTTTACAGATTTTTAGCAAATTGAGCCAGCAAATTGCCCTCACAGTCTGGGTCCTCATTTCACCCACCTCGGAAGGATGGAAGGCTGAGTCAACCTTGAGCCGGTGAGATTTGAACCGCTGAACTGCAGATAACAGTCAGCTGAAGTGGCCTGCAGTACTGCACCCTAACCCCTGCGCCACCTCAGCTCCTGAATAAACACTTTATGAATAAACACTTTAAAAAAGAACCTCATCCTAACTGAAATTCAAGGCAGCTTTATAATATCTCTTGGCCTAAACCCTAATCTGCAATAATGAGATGCAATGCTGACATAACAGACAGGGGTTAACAAATTATTTCAAATTATAGTACCTTATATTATTATATGCATTGAAAGTTAATTATACACATAAGGATATCTTTCTTTTTCTTACATACATTTCTTACTATTTTTTCTAGAATCAGAGCTGATATCATTTGGCATCAATACTTTATTTTACCACTCCCACTATCACTACTGCTACTTTCCTATGTTAACTTCAATAGGCATCTTCCTCTGGCCCTAACAACTGCAGCTTTTCTTGTTAAGCAGACAGGTCTAAAGTCTCCCTGCTAAGCAGGTTTTCAGATTATGCAAGCTGATTTTCCTCAGTAAGGAGAAACTGGGATCTTGAGCAATGCTGAAGCAACTATAAAAGTTATGCCCAGCAGCATCTCCTAGCTTATACTTCATGGGCAAATCCAAAGCCTTGAAGACAGAATTGCCCCATGATAATCACCCAGATGCTACCTATTGTATATGATAAGGGTTGCAGCAAACAGACTTGGCATTAACACGTGATATGACCCAGAGGGGGTATTCAGCAGGTTCTGACCAGTCCTGGAGAACCGGTAGCGGAAATTTTGAGTAGCTTAAAGAACCGGTAAATACCACCTCTGACTGGCCCCACCCCCATCTATTCTCTGTCTCCCGAGTCCCAGCTGATCGGGAGGAAATGGGGATTTTCAGTAACTTTCTCTTCCACGCCTACCAAGTCACACCCACAGAACTGGTAGTAAAATATTTTGAATCCCAACAATGATGTGACCACAAAATGCTGATTCCCACAAGCGATAATACCGCCTTTTTCTTATTTTTATTTGCTTTCTGAATTATTTAATATATCCAATTGTCAGAGTTTTAGTATCTAAAATATACAGCAGTGACTAATGATAGGCAGCTGGACATAATTTTATTCTATAAGTTATAGTACTTATGCTAAATAAGCTATACTGTATGTCTATCCATCTTCTTCTTGCCCTAAAAGAGTGTCTTCATACAAGTTCCATCAAACAATATTTCCAAGTCAGGATTTATTTATACTTATTTACTTCATCATGTTTACATGGTAATACAGAATCTTTAACAGCACAGGTATGGGAAAAACTTCTGGACTGCATTTCAATTTTGATGTGGCTCAGGTTGGAAAAGATACAACCCCCTGTAATAATTCCAAAAGGAGAACATTGTCTGAATTCCCCTTTCTGTTTGCCTACTCAGTTCTATGTAAGGACATTGAAAAAGCTGCAACTCTTTATTTTCTTTCAAAAGTGATTCTCCTGATTAGTGAGTTAGGTCCAGGAGTGTGTGTTTGTGTGTTTGTGCGTGTGTGTTTCTTCCATGGATTACTTTTCCCTGTCAAAATCAAAAACTTGAGTAACTGAGGTTAAGTGAACCATGGGTTAATATATTCTGCAATTGCACGTAATGTCATTCAAGGGAGCAAAATGCTGAAGCTGAAAATCCAATCAGCAGTACTGGCTGCCTCTTGCTATTCCTGGAACCTAAATATCTCTGATTATGAAAGACTTATCCTTTCCCTCCTGCCACATATATCTCCTTTGTTCCTACTAGTGTATCCGTACAAGTAAAATACCAGCAGGAACCAAGGAGATCTTAGACACAAGGGAAAGTATCACTTAAGGAAGCCCACACCAATTAAATTAAAAAGGTTTCTATTCCATTTTTTGCACTAAATATTGATGGTAATAATACCTATAAATATGATTTTGAAATACAGTCTTAATTAAAGAATCTGCAGATAAGATCATCTGGAAGAAAGAGTGGGAGAGAGATAAAACTACAACACTAAAGAAATGCACAAAAAGACACATTTATGTGCTGATGCTGGAAAAATACTTGGTGTCAAGTAAATTTCCCTAAGAAGACATTTTAAGAGTGAGTATCAGGCCTGAAAAGGTTATTCCCTTTCTAGCCAGCTAATTTGCTAGTCAATTAAGAACCTGGGCTGCTATTTTTGCACCATGCAGCTTAATATTTGGAAAAGGCATTACACACATAAAAATAAATGGCTATAATAAAAGACAGTAGAACTAGCTTCTGAAGAACAGAGGACTTAATGTTAATCCCTGGTATCTGAGCATTTCACATATATGATCAGTAAGTCTTGCAACACCTTGTAAAATTGGTCATATTTTTGTTCTGAAATGGAGCTAAGCCTTAAAATGACATACCCAAAGCCATCAAATCATGTAATTGCTAAGCAGGAAAAGGGGTTTAGAGATTCATTACTGCATTCATTCTTACAATTACACTCTTAGATTGCTATATTCAGATAACTGTAAGATAATGAAGATGACCCAAACTTATTTTCTATTGATGAAGAGCCAGGAATAGAATAAGTGACTAAAATTTTAGCTAAACAGAAAAAGGATCCTAATCAAAAGTTAAAGCCTTCAGCAGAAAAAAAACTAGTATTTCGGCTTTGTTAATGTTACCTTAATATCTATCTATCTATCTATCTATCTATCTATCTATCTATCTATCTATCTATCTATCTATCTATCTATCTATCTATCTATCTATCTATCTATCATCTATCTATCTATCTATCATCTATCTATCTATCTATCTATCTATCTATCATCTATCTATCTATCTATCTATCTATCTATCTATCTATTTGTGTTGATTCTATCTCATCATAATTCAGAGACTTCTAGTGGCTTACATAAGGATAACACCAAATAAAAATCAATATCATTATAAACAAAAAAAAATCCCCCACAATCCCATCCAAATAAAACTACAAACATAGAGAATATAGATGGTTTAAAAGATGTCAACCAGGCTGTCCTACAGAATCAGCGCTGCCATAGAAATGCAAACTTTCCTTATTTCAGCCCTCCTAGACCTCCCAAATATGTAGGATCAGTAGCAGTGCCTCTCTGCTCAGTTCAGTTAATTGAGTCAGTACTGATAGGACTAGAAATTTCTATACATCTCCAAGTACCAAACCATCAAGGACTTTTAGATTAAAGATTTAGATTTATATTTAGATTTAGATTTAGATTTATTTTATTTGTATGCCGCTCTTCTCCGGGAGGGACTCAGGGCGGCGAACAACTCAAAAGGGGAAAAGGGGAAACATAGAACACAATACAAGTAGTTAAAATAGCCAAGAATCACACAACCACACAAGTCGAGCGGGGAGGGGAACTCATCAACCCCAGGCCTTCCGGCAAAGCCAGGTTTTGACGGCTTTTCGGAAGGCCTGGAGAGAGGTGAGGGTCCGAATCTCTGCGGGGAGTTCGTTCCAGAGGGCCGGAGCTGCCACAGAGAAGGCCCTCCCCCGGGTAGTAGCCAGGTGGCATTGGCTGGTAGACGGAACCCGGAGGAGGCCGACCCTGTGTGATCTAATGGGTCTGTGGGAGGTAATTGGCAGCAGGCGGTCTCTCAAGTACCCAGGTCCAATACCATGAAGGGCTTTATAAGTTACGACTAGCACCTTGAAGCGTATCTGGAGACTGATCAGTAGCCTAAAACTAGCACCTTGCATTGTACTCCAAAGCCAATGCAGGGTCCACAAAACTGGTCTCAACAATGAGAAAACTGGCTATTGCATTTTAGATTTACCATAGGTTTTAGGTAATTTTTAACAGTAGAAAGTGTTACAATAGAAAATAGACCAACAAGATAGCAATAAGAGCATGAATTAATGTGGCCAGGTCCTCCAACTCCACAGGTAGAATTACAACTGATGCCTCAGCCAATCCTGTCACTATCCCAAACCAGGGCCTGGGCTCTGATTGAAATGGATCTACTACAGGCTTCCTATGGATAGATCTACCACAAGCTTCTCAACTATCTTCCTAACAATTGGAAGATTGGAAGCTAGTCAATAGTGACATGATGATTGTTGATCTGGAATTTGGCAATGCTATTCTGAAATGAAGAAACTTAATTAAGTAACTCAGGAAGTGAGGAATTGGATTAGATGACTTCCAAGCTCCTTTCAACTGTATAGCTCAGTGATGGCGAACCTTTTTGACACCAAGTGCTGAAAAAGGAGCGTGCACATGCTCGGCACTGAGTGCCGAAAAGATGAGTGCATGGACTTATCTGGGCCACAGCCAGGAAGAGGATCTGCCCAGGGGGCATGCACCTGCCAGAAAATGTACTTCCGGTTACTGCCACGCATGCTCACACCCGGAAAACTGAAGACCAGCTTTTTCGGTTTCCAGCAGTGCTGGGCGCACAAAGGCCATCTGATCATCATGTGCACATGTATGCCAGAAACCCGGAAAAGGAATGGCCAGCACCGTGCCTGCCAGGCGGCATGGCTCCGTGTGCCACTTTGGGCACATGTGCCATAGGTTCACCATCACGGGTATAGCTGAACCATGTAAGAGAAAGAAAATTCAGGAAGGCATGGCCAACACAATTAGTTGTTCATACCTTTCTGCAAGTTCCTTGAAATGTTATTTTAACTTTTGAATATTATCTCTATCAGGGATTTCAAAACCATTTACAGAAATTACAAATGCAAAATAGGAGCCATTGCAGAAGAGTACAATTATGGTTGAATCCCTCTTGTCCCTAACCATAGGACAGAACATGTCCTGACAAACATCATTTTCCATTGTTTCACAAAGTGGTCTTCATCTTGTCCTTAGTCCATGAGACAGGAAGCCTAAATCTTCCTTAGCTTACTGGAGTTAAAGCAGCATTTTTATAACCCTGTTCTCACAATATCCAAGGGCAGCTTTAATGTGTCTAAAATCCTTTAGACTTTTCACTCCTTATCTTGAGTGTAGAGAGTGAGGAAGATGAAATTGATGGAAATATGTCGGGACCATTAGAAGCAGCTGTAGCATTTTTAAAGCCTAGAACTATGACATAACATTCAGAAACAACTCATCAGACACCCCTCCAATTCACTGGAGTTTAACAAGAGGAGATACAACAGTGAGACTTTCAAGATTCTATTATTATGGGCAATATCATTTTTAAAAAGTCTTTAAAGCTTTCCTGTACAGTTGATTTCCTGCTCCAGTCTATTTAGCGGGGCTGACAAGACAAGCTGCTGAGAATATAGTCAGGGGAAACATCAGCAATGGAAACAGCAGAGTTCATACTGGTGCAGTTTTCTGCTGACTCAAGGATGGGTGGATAGAATTAAAACATGCCCCAAAGGATGCAGTTTTATAATCTTGTTTCTAGGAGTAATTGCAGTGTGTGATTTACCTATGAGGCTTACCCCTTCCTTATCAAGGAAGGGAGCTTAAAACAATTTAGATCATGGCCTGCTCTTGTAGGAGTCGGACTATACCAGAGCATTCTTCTGAAGCTGCTGGGACTCAATCTTTAGCAATAATCAGTTGTGCCTCATTGGTCTATGCAGATGGCATTTGCCACCTAAGTAGCTTTTCTGCCATCATAATCCTATTTGGATTAGTCATTAAATAAGAACAACAGCATACCACTTTCTTTTCATATCGGAAGAAAAAGAGATCTCCTTTTGCACAATTTGATGCCGTGGAAGTCAAGTTTCCAAAGGGGAGAAGTTGACTAATTTCAAAGTGTTCAAGAAAATGCCTTCTATCAAGCTTCAACTGCATGGGTGGACTGCAACAGAGTGATCATACAGAAATTACAGCTATATTTTGAGCTTGGATACTGTCTTCTCTAAGAGGTTTTTATATTTCCTATATAGTTGCCCAGAAGAGGAACAAGGCCCTGCTTTGAGCTGGGGAGTAGAACAGCGTGATGTCTTTAGTCTGTCTTCACTCTGGTAAGTCTTATTTTACATCGGCAGTCAATTGAAATCAATTAAATAAATGTAATTTGTCATTATGTTGCAAACCAATTTGTGGGCTGCTTTCCACACAGAACTTGGGTTTAGGTCCTGATCAATTGATATTGATGGGATTAGGGTTCTAACTATTAGGTCATTGGCTAGAAAAGCCCTATTAAATTTAAAATGTAAGATAAGTATGCAGGGGCTTAAAGCTTAGACTGGTTTAGATCTTACCTGGCACGTAATTGAGTTACTGGTTAATCTTCCAATGGAAAGGAAAAGAAATATTATCTATTTGGATATGCAGCATCCTGAGAAACTCACTATTCATTTTACTGGAGCTCATGGTTGTATCAAACTCTTTGAAAACACCTACCATATAAATCCTCTTGCTGTGTCATTCCCAATTTTGTTAAATTTAAGAAATGAATTTGAGAAAAGATCTTGGGTTGTTGAAAAGGTAGTAATCAAATAAATTATATTGTAATTTGATTGACTTTAGTGTCAGCATTTGGGTTTTTAAGACACATGGACTAATGTCAAAAACTGTGAGTGAGCAAAGAACAATGTGCAAAAGGAATAAATCCTGGGAACCTCACAAGAAGATCGAATATATCAAAATATTAAATATGAGACCTGATTGTTGGATACGTTTTGGTGTGAGTTCATTTTTAGCTGCATCCTGTACTAAGATAATCATGTATTAGTTTTCCCACATGCTAAATATTACAACATACTTAGCGCATTACAGCTCAATCGTAGAAAGGGTGTTTTGAGATTCCGGATATTTCAAAATATATTCTCATTCATATAGATACAATTAATTTGGCAACATTAGTATTCTGTACTTTCTATTGGCTGGAATATTGGTGCATATGAAATCAAAACACCTGCAAAGAGTTCCATCAATATCCTAGTTCAATCCACCATGAGGCAAGTCATTTTATAGGTTGTGTTTAACAGGCTATATCTGGAATAACGTTCTGAATTCTAAGTTATCACATACAAAAAAGATACATACAAAGGAGAATACATTCAGCAAAGTGACCCAATTCTTAAGAGGCCTAGGAACTCTTATAAGAATGGTTAAAATAATTGCATTAAAAAAAACCACATGTTTGGTGATTATCATCTTTATTTTTTGTGTTGGGTGTTTAGCATACATACAACATGAATTTGTTGTGTTGGATATTTCAAATGCAGTTATACACGCTATATTATACTTTTTTGAGACAAGACATCTTGTACGGAATG